>NW_024713265.1:0-87500 GCF_018991925.1 Homarus americanus | reverse complement strand
AGCGTTAGATTAGTTTAGGTTAGCATTAGGTTAGGTTAGGTTAGTGTGAGCGTTAGGTTAGTTTAGGTTAGGTTAGGTTAGGTTAGGTTAGTTTAGCATTGGAAGTTAGTTTAGCATTAGGTTAGGTTAGTTTAGCATTAGGTTAGGTTAGTTAGGTTAGGTTAGGTTAGGTTGTGTTAGGTTAGGTTAGGTTAGGGTTGTGTTAGGTTGGGTTAGGTTAGGTTAGGTTAGGTTAGGTTAGGTTAGGTTAGGTTAGGTTAGGTTAGGTTAGGGTGTTAAATCATGAGGTGATCATAAATATAGACCCAGAAAATTTTCAAAAGATTTATTTACAGTTTAGTTTAATCAGACTGCCTAAAGATATTAGTAGTAACCTGTCTATCTATCTATCTATCTATCTATCTATCTATCTATCTATCTATCTATCGCGGGTTTCTTTTACCTACCAGAGAGAAGACGTCACCTAACTATTGACTATTATTAACTGTTAATGACTAACCTAGAACAATCCCTTCACACCGACCATCGTTGTTGAGTCTCTGTAATACAACATAACAATAATAACCTCAAGTAACACGTATATGAATCTACGCCTGGTGATCGTTCTCCTGACTTCTGCCTGTGCTGGTATTTGTCGAAGGTACACCTCCAGGTATTGTTCATATCCTTCTCTCGTCTCTCTGCCAACCTAACCTAACCTAACCTAACCTAACCTAACCTAACCTAACCTAACCTAACCTAACCTATAGCTAGATGAGTGTGTGTCTTAGAGTCAGTCATCCGTCATCACATGAGAACTGGCATTATATCAAGGAGATCTGATGCAATTGAGTCTTGACCTTGAATATGGCAGATCTTGTTAGAGACGGATCATAGTCCTTGTCTTTAAGTGCTTGACGTCTGAAAGCTATAAACTGACACCAAAAACTATATTGTGGCACCAAAAATTATGTTCCTGCCACCAAAAACGAGATTTCCCGAGAAACATTGGCTGGCATCTTGGAAAATACCAGGTAAACAGACGAAAAAACACAGTCAATGAAAATATGTACCTGAGTTGTGTCATAAGTCTCATGAGTGAGGAGGGAGGGAGAGAGAAGGATAGATGGAAGGAGAGAGGAGGGAGGAGAGAGAAGGATAGGTGGAAGGAGACAGGGAGGGAGGAGGGAGAGAGAGAAGGAGATGGAAGGAGAGAGGGAGTAAGGGAAGCGTGGGGGCAAGATTGTGAGAGAAGGAGGGAGGAAGGGAGTAAGAGAGGAGAGCAGGTTAGGGTAGCAGGAAGGTAGGGAATGAGAGACGAGAGTAGGGAGGGCGAGAAAGAGGGAGATAGGGAAGCAGGGAGTAAGGAAGGGATGGAGAGAAGGTTGGTGGAAGAGGAAAAGAGGTTAGTAGGGAATAATAGAAGGCGAAGGATAAAGCAAGGAGTGGAGAGAGGGAATCAGGAAAGGAGGGAGGAGAGTGAGAGAAGGAAGGAAGGAGGAGGAGAGAGGAGGGAAGGAAGGAAGGAGGAGGGAGAAAATAATGGAGAGATGCAAGAGTTAAATAAAGCCTCAGTCCACATGAAAACATCTACACGAGTCTTTCATAGCGCCAACACGAGCAATCATCAGTGCCTGGCGTTCTCCTCCAGCTCACAATGGCACGTTTATGGATCTTCGCCAGACGAATGTGTTCTCCCGTCTTTAGTGATTACATACTTTAAGCCAATAATACCACGTTTGAGAAGGCCATGCTAGGCGTATGTTTGTCTGTCTCTAAGTCTGCACTGGCGATGTTGATGGTGCAATGCTTGTTAGCTAAGTGGTGTTGTGGTGTTAGTAGTGTTGTGTGATAGCGGTGTTGTGGTGTTAGTGGTGTAGTGGTTGTTAGCTAAGTGGTGTTGTGGTGTTAGTAGTGTTGTGTGATAGCGGTGTTGTGGTGTTAGTGGTGTAGTGGTGTTGTGGTGTTAGTGGTGTAGTGGTTGTTAGCTAAGTGGTGTTGTGGTGTTAGTAGTGTTGTGTGATAGCGGTGTTGTGATGTTAGTGGAGTAATTGGTGTTGTGGTGTTAGTGGTGCAATGCTTGTTAGCTAGTGGTGTTGTGGTGTTAGTGTGTTGTGTGATATGGTGGTTGTGGTGTTATGGTGTAGTGGTTTAAGTGGCTATGGTGTTGTAGGTTTGTAGTGTTGTGTGATAGCGGTGTTTGGTGTTAGTGGTGTAGGTGTTGTGGTAGGTAGTGGTGTTGTTAGTTGGTGTTAGAAGCGGTGTTGTGATAGAGGAGTAGTGGTAAGTGGTCATTTATAAACTCACCTTTATTATCATCACCATCACCACCATCATCACCATCAATACCATTATTTTACTATCACCACTACCACCATCACTAGCATCACCACTACCATCGCCACCATCACCACTACCATCACCACGATTATGGCCGCCACCACCACCATCACCACCCACCGGCCGCCACCACTACCACCATTATGACCGCCACCACCACCACCATTATGGCTGTCACCACCACCATTATGACCGCCACCACCACCATCACCACCATTGCGGCCGCCGCCACCACCATCACCACCATTAAGGCTGCCACCACCACCATCACCACCACGCGGCCGCCACCACCACCATCACCACCACCATGACGGCCGCCACCACCACCATCACCACCATTACGGCCGCCACCACCACCATCACCACCATTGTGCCGCCACCACCACCATCACCACCATTATGGCCGCCACCACCACCACCATCACCACCACCATTGTACGCCACCACCACCATCATCACCACCATTACGGCCGCCACCACCACCATCACCACCATTATGGCCGCCACCACCACCATCACCACCACCATTATGGCCGCCACCACTAACACTAAAGCCAGTTTTAGGAGGACAAGTTTAAACTAAACCCATTGACTATGTACAAGTTTTACCACCTTCCTCCCCCTCCCCCTTCCCTTCCCCCCTTCTTACCCTCCCCTCCCACCCCATCCCCTTTCTCCCTTCCTCCCTCCCTTTCCCTCCTTTCCTTCCCTCCTCTTCTTCTTTCCTCCCTCGCCTCTTCTCTCTTTGCTCTTTATCTCTCACTCCTTCTCTCTCCACCTTCCTCCATTCCCCTCCCTTCCTCTCTACCCTCTCTTCCCTCCTCCCTCTCTCCTCTCCTTCCCTCTCTTCTCCTCTTCCTTCCCTCCATCCCACCTTCTCTCTCGTAAGACATTGGACAGTAGAGTCTCAGTGAAACATCGACGCCATATTGAACTAACTAAAAAGAAGGAAAAGAGAGAGAGAGAGAGAGAGAGAGAGAGGGTGTATTCTGAGCATGCGCAGACGAACACCTTCACTGCTGTTGGAATTAGTACAAAGACGCCATGGCTATCACCACTATTGCTGCTACCACTACTATTACGGCTACTACCACTACTACTAACCACCACTATGCCACCACTATTGCTGCTACCCACCTATTACGGCTACCACCACTGTTACGGCTACCACCACTACAACAATATTACACTGCCACTACCATCACACAGCACATTGTCACCACAAATCACCTCCACTACAACACACACTATCACACCACACCACCACCACACCTCGTCACACCACCTGCCACATCACCACCACACCATCCACCACACACCACCACACAGCACACCACCGCCACCACCACACCACACGGCACCACCACATTTCCACACACCTCCACCACTACACCACACCACACCTCCCAACACTACCACACACCATCACACCACCTCCGCCACACTACCACGACACACCACCACACTACACCTCCACACTACCACACAACACACCACCACACCATACCTCACGCCATGCTACCAACAGCACACCACCACTACACCACACCTCCACACACCACCACTGCACCACACCTCCGCCACACTACCCACACCAACACACTACCCACACCTCCGCCACACTCCCACACAACACACCACCACTACACCACCTCCCGCCACACCCCCTTACACCACACCACCACACACACACTGGGCGCCGCGCCGTGGGCAGGACACCCTCTGCATGTTAACCAGTCACTGTACGTGTAGAAAATCTGAGGAAATCTCCAGCGGATCGCGCCAATCACCACAGCAGACCTGGCCCTCCTGACGGCTCCTGCTGACGTTGCTGACGGCTCCACCTGACTCTTATTGATGGTTCTTGCTGACGGTGCTGTGAGTCATTTGCTGGCGGTTGTTGGCTTTTTGTTAACTTTGCTGCCTTGAACCTGCTGATGTTTCTGCTAATGGTCAAGACTGACTATGCTGAGGGACTCTGCTGATGGTTCCTGACATTGATGATTGTTTCTGGTGACAATCCTGATGGTTCTTGACATTGCTGATTACTTACGTTGACTGCTGACGCCTCCTGACACTGTTGATTGCTACTACTGAATGCTGATGGTTCCTGACACTGCTGATTGTTTCTGCTGACTCTACTGATGGTTCCTGACACTGCTGATTGTTTCTGCTGGCTCTGCTGATGGTTCCTGACACTACTGATTGTTTTTGCTGACTCTGTTGATGGTTCCTGATACTGCTGATTGTTTTTGCTGACTATGCTGATGGTTCCTGATACTGCTGATTGTTTCTGCTGACTCTGCTGACGGCTCCTGATACTGCTGAATGCTTCTGCTGACTGCTAATGGGTCATAGTGCTGACTCTGCCGTACACTAATTCATACACGTACATAAAAACACGTACACAAACATACATACATTACTTCATGCACGTACATACAATACGTACACAAACATACATACATTACTTCATGCACATTACCATACAATACACGTACATGAACATACATACATTACTTCATGCACACGTACATACAATACACGTACACAAACATACATACATTACTTCATGCACGTACCTACACGTACACAAACATACATATTACTTCATGCACGTACATACAATACACGTACACAAACATACATACATTACTTCATGCACACGTACATACAATACGTGCACAAAACACATACATTGCTTCATGCACGTACATACAATACACGTGCACAAACATACATACTTACTTCATGCACGTACGCACACAATACCGTGCACAAACATACATACGTTACTTCACGCACACGTACATAAATACACGTACACAAACATACATACATTACTTCATGCACACATGTATATACAATACCGTACACAAACATACATACATTACTTCATGCACGTACGACACAATACACGTACACAAACATACATACACTACTTCATGCACACGCACATACATACGTACACAAACATACATACATTACTTCATGCACACATTACCAATACACGTACCAAACATACATACATTACTTCATGCATGTACATACAATACGTACCAAACATACATACACTACTTCATGCGCGTACACGTGCACAAACATACATACACTACTTCTTGCACACGTACATACAACACACGTACCCAAACATACATACGCTATTTGCGCACAATACACGTACAACAAACATACATACTTCATGCGCACATTACATACATACACGTACACAAACATACATACATTACATGCACAGTGCATACAATACACGTACACAAACATACATACACTACCTCTTGCACACGTACACATGACACACGTACACAAACATACATACATTACTTCATGCACGCACATACCAATACACGTACACAAACATACATACTTACTCCTATGCACGTACATACAATACACGTACACAAACATACATACATTACTTCATGCACACGTACAGCCAATACCGTGCACAAACATACATACGTGCTTCATGCACGTACATACAATACACGTGCACAAACATACATACATTCCTATGCACACTACACAATGCACGTACACAAACATACATACATTACTTCATGCACACGTACCCACAATACGTGCACAAACATACATACACTACCTCTTGCGCACGTACATACACACACGTACACAAACATACATACACTATCTTGCACACGTACACCACAACCGTACACAAACATACATACATACTTCATGCACGTACATACAATACGTACCAAACATACATACATTACTTCATGCACGTACATACCAATACACGTACACAAACATACATACATTACTTCATGCTGCGTGCATGCAATACACGTGCCAAACATACATATACATTACTTCATGCACGCTACATACAATACGTACACAAACATACATACATTACTTCATGCCGTTTATACGTGCAAACATACATACATTACTTCATGCACACGTACAATACACGTACACAAACATATACATTACTTCATGCACACGTACATACAATACACGTACACAAACATACATACACTACTTCTTGCACACGTACATACAATACACGTACACAAACATACATACATTACTTCATGCACACGTACACACACCATTGTTTGTTAACACACATCATTACCAACGCTGTGTGACTTAGGCTCCACATTTGGATATTTTTCCCATTTATCTCTTTATACGACGAAGAGAAACAGACATAGAGTAGAGAAGAGAGACATAATGGAGAGAATAAACAAAAAGGGAAATTATTCGAGAATTAAGAGAAGTTATGACAACACAACATCACAATGGAGAGTTTTGAAGGTTTTATTTTTAGCGTTTGGGGTAAAGGAAAATAAACTCAGTGTTACCAACGGTGTTTAGGTGGTTTTGTGCCTTCATTCATTTTGTTTCACATCTTGAGAATTGGCGATGCTGCTTTTTGTTTTTGTTTACTGTGTGTATGTCATCGTTAATATCGTATATCAGTGTTCCTGTACGTATATGTACATTATAACCCATGGGTATACACACGCCACTACCACCACGTACATACCAGACCATGTACACACACCAGTACCCACATGCACACACACACACGCCACCCACCTTCATACACCCCCACCTATACTCACCCCCCACCTACATACACCACCCCACCTACATACACTACCCCCACCTCAACACCCCCACCTACATACACCACCCCCCACCCTACATACACCACCCCCACCTACACACACCACCCCCACCCACACTACACCACCCCACCCCCACACACCACCCCCACCTACATACACCACCCACATACACCACCCCCCCACCTACACACACCCCACCTACATACACCACCCCCCACCTACATACACACCCCCCACCTACATACACCACCCCCCCCACCACACCCCCACCTACATACCACCCCCCACCATACACCACCCCCACCTACATACCCCCCCACCTACACTCCCCCCCACCTACCACCCCCTACATACACCACCCCCCCCATACCACCCCACCTACATACACCACCCCACCTCATACCACCCCCACCTACATACACCACCCCCCTACACCACCCCCCTACATACCACCCCCCACCTACATACACCCCCACCCCATACACCACCCCCACCCTACATACACACCCCCCACCCATACACCACCCCCCCACCTACATACACCACCCCCCCACACCCCTCTACACCACCCCCCACCATACACCACCCCCCACCTACATACACCACCCCCCACTCCATACACACCCCCCATCACCCCCCACCACCTACCCCCACCCCTACATACACACCACCCCACCTACATACACACCCCCCCACCACATACACCACCCCACCTACATACACCACCCCCCCCACCTACATCCACACCCCGACATAAATCGAGCAGTGGGTGGTGTATGGTGGTGGTGACATGTTAATCTCCCCCCGCCCGGCGTGTTTTGTGTCGCTCTCCTTACTGGAATACAAATGTCTGTCCAAGTGAAGTATGTGAGGCACCATGCTGGGCCGCTCTCTAGTGGGCCCGCTCTAGTGTCCTCTCCTAGTGGCCCTCTAGTGGTCCTCTCTCTAGTGGCCCGCTCTAGTGGTCCTCTCTCTAGTGGCCCGCTCTAGTGGTCCTCTCTCTAGTGGTCCTCTCTAGTGGCCCGCTCTAGTGGTCCCCTCTAGTGGCCTCTAGTGGTCCTCTCTCTCTAGTGGCCCGCTCTAGTGGTCCTCTCTAGTGGCCCGCTCTGGTGGTCCTCTCTCTAGTGGCCCGCTCTAGTGGTCCTCCTCTAGTGGCCCGCTCTAGTGGTCCTCTCTAGTGGCCCGCTCTAGTGGTCCTCTCTCTAGTGGCCCGCTCGTGGTCCTCTCTCTCTAGTGGCCGCTCTAGTGGTCCTCTCTCTAGTGGCCCGCTCTAGTGGTCCTCTCTCTAGTGGCCCGCTCTAGTGGTCCTCTCTCTAGTGGCCCGCTCTAGTGGTCCCTCCTCTAGTGGCCGCTCTGGTGGTCCTCTCTCTAGTGGCCCCTCTAGTGGTCCTCTCTCCCAGTGGCCCGCTCTAGTGGTCACTCTCTCTAGTGGCCCGCTCTAGTGGTCCTCTCTAGTGGCCCGCTCTAGTGGTCCTCTCTCTAGTGGCCCGCTCTAGTGGTCCTCTCTCTGTGCCTCTCTAGTGGCCCTCTCTCTCTAGTGGCCCGCTCTAGTGGTCCTCTCTCTAGTGGCCCGCTCTAGTGGTCCTCTCTCTACTGGCCGCTCTAGTGGTCCCCTCTCTAGTGGTCGCTCTGGTGTCCTCTCTCTAGTGGCCCTCCTAGTGGCCCTCTCTACTGGCCCGCTCTAGTGGCCTCTCTCTAGTGGCCCGCTCTAGTGGTCCTCTCTCAGTGGCCCGCTCTAGTGGTCCCTCTCTCTAGTGGCCCGCTCTAGTGGTCCTCTCTCTATGGCCTGCTCTAGTGGTCCTCTCTCTAGTTACCCGCTCTAGTGGTCTCGTGGCCCCTCTGGTCCTCTCTCCTATGGCCCGCTCTAGTGGTCCTCTCTCAGTGGCCCGCTCTAGTGGTCCTCTCTAGTGGCCCCTCTGATGGTCTCTCTCTAGTGGCCCGCTCTAGTGGTCTCTCCTAGTGGCCCGCTCTAGTGGTCCTCTCTCCTAGTGGCCCGTTCTGGTGGCCCTCTCTCTAGTGGCCCGCTCTGTGGTCCTCTCTCTAGTGGCCGCTCTAGTGGTCCTCTCTCTACTGGCCCGCTCTAGTGGTCTCTCTCTAGTGGTCGCTCTAGTGGTCCTCTCTCTAATGGCCCGCTCTAGTGGCCCTCTCTCTACTGGCCCGCTCTAGTGGCCCTCTCTCTGTTAGCCCGCTCCTGGTGGTCCTCTCTCTAGTGGCCCGCTCCTGGTGGGTCCTCTCCTGAGTGGCCCGCTCTAGTGGTCACTCTCTCTACTGGCCCGCTCTAGTGGCCCTCTCTCCTAGTGGCCCGCTCTAGTGGTCCTCTCTCAGTGGCCGCTCTAGTGGTCCTCTCTATATTTCTCGCTCTAGTGGTCCTCTCTAGTGGCCGCTCCTAGTGGTCCTCTCTCCTAGTGGCCCGCTCTAGTGGCCCCTCTCTCTAGTGGCCCGCTCTAGTGGTCCTCTCTCTAGTGGCCCCTCTAGTGGTCCCCTCTCTACTGGCCCTCTAGTGGTCCTCTCTCTAGTGGTCCCTCCTAGTGGTCCTCTCTCTAGTGGCCGCTCTAGTGGCCCTCTCTCCACTGGCCCGCTCTAGTGGCCCTCCTCTCCTAGTGGCCCGCTCTAGTGGTCCCTCTCTCTAGTGGCCCCGCTCTAGTGGTCCTCTCTCCTAGTGGCCCGCTCTAGTGGTCCTCTCTCTAGTGGCCCGCTCAGTGGTCCCTCTCTAGTGGCCCGCTCTAGTGGTCCTCTCTCTAGTGGCCCCTCTAGTGGTCTCTCTCTAGTGGCCGCTCTAGTGGTCTCTCTCTAGTGGCCCGCTCCTAGTGGTCCTCTCTCTAGTGGCCCGCTCTAGTGGTCCTCTCTCTAGTGGCCCGCTCTAGTGGTCCTCTCTCTAGTGGCCCTCTAGTGGTCCTCTCTCTTGTGGTCCGTTAGCTGGTGCCCGGGTGTTAAATGGTCCATGATTTGGTGACTCACTTCACCTTTTATTTTCTCTATCTATCTATTTGTCTGTCTGTGTATCTATCTATATATCTATCTATCTATCTATCTATCTATCTATCTATCTATCCACAGCATCGATCTGTCTGTCTGTCTCTATCTATCTATCTATATATCTATCTGTCTGTGTCTGTCTATAACTATCTATCTATCTATCTATCTGTGAGGATGTTTAAGCTGTGTCACTCGGCCCAGTGGTATAATATGATATTCGCCAGGTGTAGACTGCAGCACCTGACTTTACAGTTGAGGGAAGAAAGGCGGTTGAGTACAGTGTCGGCCAAGCTATGCCCTGGTCTACCATAACGGGACGATTGACTAACTGTTAACAGTATCCAATTACCGATAACAGTTGAGAGTTAATTCATGAACAGTTACTAAACAACGGATGATTAATAATTCCACTCAGTAACTGTGAGACCCAATTCCTATTCACACCTCCAGTTACCCTCCACAGTTATTTCTAGTTACAGTCAACGAGGAACTACAGTTAATTACCCTCTAATGACATGATAGGTTCTAAATGGCTGTGCACAGATCTGTAATCACCATCCAGATATCCGGAATGAGTGTTCATAAGTCCGGAACGACCGTCCACTAATCCGGCAAGGCTCGTCAAGGATCCGGACCTGCTGCTCTGTAATCCGAAATCATCGTCTGGGTATCTGTACAGACTATGGTGTGATACTGACTTTTCCGACAGATCCTGACTTATACTGACAGATATTGACTTTTACTGACAGATCCAGACTTATACTAACAGATCCTGACTTTTACTGACAGATCCTGACTTATACTGACAGATATTGACTTTTACCTCAGATCCTGACTTATACTGGCAGATATTGACTTATACTGACTTATACTGACTTATACTGACAGATACTGATTCATACTGACTCATACCGACATACAGACTTAGTATACTGACAAATATACTTATACTGAAAAATATTAATATAAAAAATCATATTGACAGACAAAAACATATACTGACTTAAACTGACAGACACAGACTTATACAGACAGATACATATTTATACAAGCCTAAGAGACAGTGTTAGTTGACAGACAGTGCTAGAAAGCTTACATTTACCTGTCTCACACCTGTCAACTATACATTATTAGGAGACAGAAGTAGAGTGAGTGTGAGTAGAGTGTGTCGAGTGAGAGTTAGGGAGTGTAAAGTGTGTCGAGTGAGTGAGAGAATGAAGTGTATCGACTGAGAGTGATATGTGAGAGGAGGAAGTAAGAGAAAGAGCAAGTGAGAGTTATGAGTGAGAGTGAAGCCTTGGCCCAGTGTGTCCGTCACGTCGGCTGGATCACCTGATAAGTTGAGTCCAGGACCTGGCACTGTAGCGACTGTTGGCTCTTGACAGTGCCACTCTCCCTCGTTGAGTGCCAAACCCATTACCTTTGTTAATAGTGCCACTTCATATTGAAAGTGCCACTCTCCACTTGACTGTCGCATATTCACAGTGCCATCTCTTGACAGTGCCACCTCATGACCGTGCCTCCTCTTGACAGCACCATCTCTTGACAGCGCCACCTCTTAAAGCACCTCCTCTTAACAGCACCACCTCTTGATAGTGACACCTCTAAACAGCACCTCCTCTTAACAGCACCATCTCTTAACAGCACTCCCTCTAAACAGCACCTCCTTTAACAGCATCACCTCTTACAGCACCACCTCTTAACAGCACCACCTCTTAAAAGCACCTCCTCTTAACAGCACCACCTCTTAAAAGCACACCTCTTAACAGCACCACCTCTTAACAGCACCACCTCTTAACAGCACCACCTCTTAACAGCGCCACCTCTTAACAGCACCACCTCTTAACAGCACCACCTCTTAACAGCGCCACCTCTTAACAGCACCACCTCTTAACAGCACCTCTTAACAGCGCCACCTCTTAACAGCACCACCTCTTAACAGCACCACCTCTTAACAGCGCCACCTCTTGACAGCACCACCTCTTAACAGCCACCTCTTAACAGCACCTCCTCTTAACAGCGCCACCTCTTAACAGCGCCACCTCTTAACAGCACCACCTCTTAACAGCGCCACCTCTTAACAGCACCACCTCTTAACAGCACCACCTCTTAACAGCGCCACCTCTTGACAGTGAGCAGAGGTACAAAGCCATTTACCACTAGCAGATAACAAGCAAAAGTTTCCGCATACCGATGACAACAACTCAAAACTTTCCACCTTTTATGTAATGTAGAATAAATCTTAGGTCACCTGAAGATTAGCCACCCCAGCTTATGTCACTTTATGCATGTTAGGTTAGGTTAGGCTTGGTTAGGTGAGGTTAGGTTAGGTTAGGTTAGGTTACGTTACCTTATGTTGTGTTTGTTGCGTTACAGTTATGTTACGTTACCTTTAGTTATGCCTTGTTATGTTTGTTATGTTATGCTAGGTTGTGTTAGGTTAGGCTTGGTTAGTTGGTTAGGGTTAAGGTTACTTTATGATAGGTTAAGTTAAGTTAGGCTAGCTTAGGTTGTGTTAGGTTATGCTTGGTTAGGTTATGTTAGGTTAGGTTACTTTATGATAGGTTAGGTTAAGTTAGGCTAGCTTAGGTTGCGTTAGGTTAGGCTTGGTTATGTTAGGTTAGGTTAGGTTGCTTTATGTAAGGTTAGGTTAAGTTTGCCCAGCTTAGGTTGCGTTAGGTTAGGCTTGGTTAGGTTAGGTTAGACTTAGGTTAAGTAAGGCTAGGTAAGGTTAGACTTAGGGTGGTTAATCTTAAGGTGAAATAAGGTCGGGTGGGCTACTCTCCAGGTTATACAGAAGATGGAATTTGGGGACAAAGAGGTGATCACCACAGATGGTCGAGGTGTACACAGTAAGCCAGTTGGTGGAGCACCTCGTCTGTCACCAGGAGGAAGCCACACACCAAGATAATGCTATAATACTGCTGGTGCGTCGGACAAGGCTCCCTCGGTCTGCTCTTACTCACAGCTGACATGGCTCCCTCTGTTGTGGCTCTTGTTGGTGTACAGAAACTACTGAATTATGGGGTTAGGTTAGGTTAATCCTTTGAGTCCTGGAGGGTTAAATCATCGTCCTCAAAGGGTTAAATCATCGTCCTCGAAGGGTTAAATCATCGTCGTCAAAGGGTTAAATCATCGTCCTCAAAGGGTTAAATCATCTTTGAAGAATGTATAACTTTTCTGCGACATTGGGATGAACTTATGACCTAAAAATTTACTTCGATTGAATTCTGTGTAACTTTTGGAGGAATGTTTGTATGTGGTATGTGACCTAACCAAGTGACCTGAGCAACATACATACATCCTAGGAGTAACATACATACATCCTAGAAAGATCTCTTGAGTCAGGAGGGAACAGCCGCTAAGCTTCTTCCAGTCCAGAGCAGCACTTGAGCGACACATCAAAAGAACTCCATATCTAAGTAGGTGTGAGCCTCCCAGGGCCCGCTACTCAGTGCACCTGGCCACCTGAGGACTGTGGCCACCAGGACCACTATGGCCCACACTCCCTCAAGTACAGTAGGTGGTTCTTGTTGTGAGGTTCTCGACAGTGGGTGCCAGAAGGGGTGCCAACAGGGGTACTATCAGGAGTGCCAATGAGGGTACTAGCATGGATGACAGTAGAGGTGCCAGTAGGAGTGCCAACGAGCATACTAGCAGTGTCAGAGGAGGATCCAACAGAGGTACTATCAGGAGTGCCAACGAGGGTACTAGCAGGGATGAGTAGAGGTGCTAGTAGGAGGCCAACGAGCATACTAGCAGTGTCAGAGGAGGATCCAACAGGGTACTATCAGGAGTGCCAACGAGGGTACTAGAGGGATGAGAGTAGAGGTGCTAGTAGGAGTGCCAACGATACCAGTATGTCAGAGGAGGGATCCAACAGAGGTACTATCAGGAGGCCAACGAGGGAATTAGCAGGATGAGAGGAGGTGTTAGGAGTGCCAACGAGGGTACTAGCAGGATGAGAGTAGAGGTGCTAGTAGGAGTGCCAACGAGCATACTAGCAGTGTCAGTGAGGGGATCCAACAGAGGTATCAGGAGTGCCAACGAGGGTACTAGCAGGATGAGAGAGGTGCTAGTAGAGTGCCAACGAGCTACTAGCAGTGTCAGGAGGATCCAACAGAGGTACTATCAGAGTGCCAACGAGGGTACCAGCAGGATGAGAGAGAGTGCTAGTAGGAGTGCCAATGAGGATACTAGCAGTGTCAGAGGAGGGATCCAACAGGGTACTATCAGAGTGCCAACGAGGTACTAGCAGGATGAGAGTAGAGGTGCTAGTAGGAGTGCCAATGAGGGTACTAGCAGTGTCAGAGGAGGGATCCAACAGAGGTACTATCAGGAGTGCCAACGAGGGTACTAGCAGGGATGAGAGTAGAGTGCTAGTAGGAGTGCCAACGACATACTAGCAGTGTCAGAGGAGGGATCCAACAGAGGTACTATCAGGAGTGCCAACGAGGGTACTAGCAGGATGAGAGTAGAGGTGCTAGTAGGAGTGCCAATGAGGATACTAGCAGTGTCAGAGGAGGGATCAACAGGGTACTATCAGGAGTGCCAACGAGGGTACTAGCAGGATGAGAGTAGAGGTGCTAGAGTGCCAACGAGGGTACTCAGGATGACAGAGAGGCTAGTAGGAGCCAACGAGGATACTAGCAGTGTCAGAGGAGGGGCCAACAGGGGTACTATCAGAGTGCCAACGAGGGTACTAGCAGGGATGAGAGTAGAGGTGCTAGTAGGAGTGCCAACGAGGGTACTAGCAGGGATGACAGTAGAGGTGCTAGTAGGAGTGCCAACGAGGGTACTAGCAGGGCAGCAGGGATGATGCAGAGGCTAGTAGGAGTGCCAACGAGGATACTAGCAGTGTCAGAGGAGGGGTACAACAGGGGTACTCACAGGATAAGGTGACAGGTACCAGCATTTATTTATATCACAACTACAACACAACACAACACAACACAACACAACACAACACAACACAACACAACACAACACAACACAACACAACACAACACAACACAACACCAACACGACACAACACCAACACAACACACAACACAACACCAACACAACACAACACAACACAACACAACACAACACCAACACAACACAACACAACACAACACAACACAACACAACACAACACAACCACAACACAACACAACACAACACAACACCAACACAACACAACACAACACCAACACGACACAACACAACACAACACAACACAACACAACACAACACAACACAACTACAACACAACACAACACAACACAACACCAACACAACACAACACAACACCAACACACAACACAACACCAACACAACACGACACAACACAACACCAACACAACACAACACGACACAACACAACACAACACCAACACAACACAACACAACACAACACAACACAACACAACTACAACGCAACAAACATTACAACACTACGAACCAAATTTCTCCAGACAGTCAACACGCTCATCCTGACTGTATCATCTAACTGTATAACGACTGTAGTGTAACTGTCTCACCTCCACCATACAAATTAACCTACAAACTAAATATAATTACATTACCATAAGACAGTTCTTTAATGGAAACTTTAAGAATCGTGATTTTAAACTTACGGTAAATTCCACTCTCTTACCTGACTTGTAGTGTAATTAGCCGCTTCAGGTAACATTATTATCTCTGTATACTTGCACGTGTTAACTGGTGTGTGTGTGTGTGTGTGTGTGTGTGTGTGTGTGTGTGTGTGTGTGTGTGTGTGTGTGTGTGTGTGTGTGTGTGTGTGTGTGTGTGGTGGTTTTTGAGTGATGTTAATGTGTGTTTTGCAGGTATGTGGTGGCAGGACCTATCACTACTACAACTATTACGACTACTACTACTACCACCACACAACTACCACTATTAATACTACCACAACCACCACTACTACCATTACCACCATGATTACCATTACTACTACTACTATCACCATCACTACCACCACACACCTCACCATCACCACACACTTATCACACTACACCACCATCAACCAACACATACCACCACACACTACCAACACATACCACCATCATCAACCATCACATACCACCACACCTCCACATACACTACCACCACCACCACCACACACTACCACCACACACTACCACCACCACCACCACACACCACCACCACCACCACCACACACCTACCACCACACACTACCACACTACCACCACCACACTACCACCACCACCACACACTACCACAACTCCAACCATCGTCTTCAAGCCCTGAGTAACCAACTAGACGGTGAAGTACTGATTGTATGTGTTATCCAGGAAGCAGCAATGTGTTTATTATTATTATTATTATTATTATTATTATTATTATTATTATTATTATTATTATTATTATTATTATTATTATTATTATTATTATTATTACTATTATTATTATTATTATTATTATAATTATTATTATTTTTTTTTTTTTTTATTATTATTACTATTATTATTATTATTATTATTATTATTATTATTATTATTATTATTATTATTATTATTATTATTATTATTATTATTATTATTATTATTATTATTATCGTCACCAACACACTATATATCTCTCCTACTTTTTCCTACACCTCTTTCTCTCCTCCTTCCCTACTACTTTCTCTTCCTCCCTACTACTTTCTACAACACCCACTTTCTCCCTCCCCAACTACTTTCACCAACACCTTTCTCTCCCTTCCTATCTACTTTCTCCAACTTCTACTTTCTCTCTCCCTCCTCTACTTCTTTCACCAACAACTTCTACTTCCTAACAACTTTCTAACTCGTGACCATGATGGTGTTAACAACTATGAGCTCAGGTGATGAAAGAGTTATAGAAAGTTGTACCGCGCCAGGTAATGTGACACCTGATCCCTCACACCTGACCCCCACACCTTACCCTCACACCTTACCCCTCACACCTTACCCTCCCCACCTCACCCTCACACCTGATCCCTCACACCTCACCCCCACACTTCACCCTCACCCCTCACCCCTCATACATCTCCCTTCACACCTCACCCCTCACACCTCACCCCTTACATCTAACCCTTCCACATCACCCCTCATTCCTCACTTCACCTCACATTCCTCACACCTCACACTCACTCCCCACCCTTCACCTCATTATACTGGCAGTCCCTCTCTCTCTCTCTCTCTCTCTCTCTCTCTCTCCATTAAAGCTTGACCAGTTCACAACTTTGCGCATATTTTATTTTTACTTGACTCCACTTAACTCAAGTGTCTTTCGTCTTCCTCTCCCTTCTCCCCTCTTCTCTTTTTCTTGCTTTCTTTCTCATGTCCTCTCACTTCTCATTCTCTTCCTGTCTCCCCCTTCTCTCTCCCTCTTCTATCGTCCTTCCGCCTCCCTCTTCCCTCACTTTCATCACCTGTTTCCCGCCTTCTCTTCCCTCCCTTCTCTTCCCTTTCCCCTCCTTCCTCATTTCCACCACCTCTTCCCACGTTTCTTCTCTTCCTCCTGTTTTTGTTTTTGCTGCCTCCTCTCTTCCATCTCCTCCTCGTCTTCCTTCTATTCCTTCCCTCTTCCTCTTCCACCATCCCCTTACTCCACCCGCCCCTTCCTCCTTCCATTGCTCCTACTTCTACTCTTCCCCTCCTACTCCTCCCCTCCTTCTCTCCCCTCCTAATCTTCTCCCCATCTCTCCTCTGTCTCTCTCTTCCTCCCTCCTCCTCTTCCTCTTCCTCTTTCCATGTCTCGTTTCTTCTCTCCCTTCCTCCTCCTCCCTCTTCCTCTTTCCATGTCTCTGCTTCTTCTCTCCTTCCTCCTCTTCCTCTTCCTCTTTCCATGTCTCGTTTCTTCTCTCCCTTCCTCCTCCTCTTTCTCCCCTTCCACATTCCTCTTACCTCTTCCCATCATCCCTGCAACAACAACCCTTTAACAACCACAACCACAACCACCACTACCACCACCCACCAACACAACCACCACTACTACCACAACTACTACCACAAGTACTACCACCACTACCACCACCACCAACACAACCACCACTACTACCACAACTACTACCACAAGTACTACCACCACTACCACCACCACCAACACAACCACCACTACTACCACAACTACTACCACAAGTACTACCACCACTACCACCACCACCACTACTACCACAACTACTACCACCATCACTACCACACAACTACTACCACCACCATCACTACCACAACTACTACCACCACTACTACCACCACCACTACTACCACCACTACTACCACCACCACTACTACCACAACTACTACCACCATCAATAATGCCACCACCACAACAACCACCACTACTACCACAACTACTACCACAACCTTACTACCACAACTACTACTACCACAACCACCAACAACCACAACTACTACCACCACTACTACCACCACAACAACCACAGCTACTACTCCACTATCACTATCACAACTACTACCACCATCACTACCACAACTACTACCACCATCACTACCACAACTACTACCACCATCACTACCACCATCACCACCAACTACTACCACCACAACAACCACAACTACTCCTACCACTACCACCACCATCACTGCCACAATTACTACCACCATCACTACCACCACTACTGCCACCACTACTACACTACAACTACTACCACCATCACTACCACACTACTACCACCACTACCACCACCATCACCACCACTCATCACCACCATCACGGCACCACCATCACTACCACCACTACTACCACCACTATCACCACCATCACTACCACCACCACTACTGCACCACCACTACCACCACCATCACTACCACCATCACTACCACCACCACCACCACTCACTACCACCATCAACAGCACCACCATCACTACCACCACTACCACCACCACTACTACCACAACTACTCACCACCATCACTACCACCATCACTACCACCACTACTACCACAACTACTACCACCATCACTACCACCATCACTACCACCACTATCACCACCATCACTACCATCATCAGCACCACCATCACTGCCACCACTACTACCACCACTACCACCACCACTACTACCACCACTACTACCACCACTACTACCACCACTACCACCACCATCACTACCACCATCACTACCACCATCACTACCACCATCACCAGCACCACCATTACCACCCACCATCACTACCACCACTACTACCACCATCACTACCACCACTACCACCACCATCACTACCACCATCACCACCGAATAATTAATACTTTTGACCCATCAAGGTAATGAACCAAGTGACGTCACAGCCTCCCACACCTCCCTCCTAATTTCCTGCCACCACATCTTGTGTGTGTGTGTGTGTGTGTGTGTGTGTGTGTGTGTGTGTGTGTGTGTGTGTGTGTGTGTGGTTACCAACGAGAAACCTGTTCCCAGGTCCTGTACCGTCCATATCTGAAGGTTGGTGACCACAGTCCTCCACTCTAAACGTTCTCAGGCTGTTTTACCAATCCTCTAAGGTTTTATGTCTCTATAGGACCCAGTTTTAATTTCATCCATCCATCCCAGTCTCTCCCTCTGCCCCTCCTACCCTCAACTTTGCCCATTAATATTTCTGTTATTATCCCCAAGTCCTTAATTGTATCACCAAAGTATATCTTATTTTTCTTTTCTGTACATTTCAAGTACATTATTTCTCTTGAAGATTTTGCTTTTATTACTTCTTAATTGGTTTTCATGACAGTGTAACTTATTCGTATCATTCGCCTATAACACCACATAAAGGCCACCAACCTCTTTCTGGTGTCTGCTGAAAGTGTCCACGCCTCTGACCCATACATCAGTCCTTGCCATATATAACCTTTCAGCAGCCTCGTTATCAAATTGAAGTTAATGTCCCTTTTCGTTCGGTCTTTTAGATTATTAACCCCCTGTACAAAGGCTCCCCTCTGGGCTGAATAAATATGATTTGGTGAAGATAGTGTTGTTTTGGGTTGAATATATCTTGTTTTTGTTTTTGACACATCTGACGGGGGAGTATAATTTGCCACTAGTAATCCTCTTAACACACTTAACCTAAACTGGGTATATAGTACATAGAGTTTAGGTGTCTACATAAACTACCTTACGTGTGGGTTATTGTATTTAAACACTGATTATTTTCTTCTATATTACATTACAAACCAGGTCAACACAATACGTGGAAACGAGAAATGAATGAAATATTACGATAATGATGACCATCGGAGGTGTTGTGTCACGTGTTTGTTTACTGTACAGTCACTCAAAAACTATCTATACATAATTGTGTTGATAAAATATGACACAACGGACGAAGGATTTTGACAACCCTATCGAGACAACAGGAGTCACAGTGTTCATTCTGAAATTCATCAAAACCCAAGTACGGATAGTTTTTTTTTTTGACTATCTGTACATCTCGTGAGCACAATACTAGGCTGTACTGTATGTGTTAGTATGATGTTCAAGTAATACTAACTCACGTAATAAGTAATAAGTACATTAGGTTAAGATTTCAAACTATTTCCACAAACTATTTTTATCATTACGTTAAATAAGTTAAGCGGTAGACAGTAAAAAAAATCTCTCTATTGTTTACATACTTTGGCTGGTTGGTTGAAAAGTAACATTTAACTTGGCTTGGGATAAAACCAAAATAACACGTGATTGTTGGCTTTGTCTACCTCTGACTCCCCCCCTCCCCCCCTCCCCCTCCCTCCCCATTTTGGTCACACCGCTGTTGTGTTGGTAAATGTAATTGCATATTGTTTTTAGTTCTGTAGTGGGGAGAGTGAAGGGAATTAGTATAGTAGGTGTTGCATAGCAGTCATTATATAGTGTGGCTACAGAGTGGATAATTTTCCTTGTTTGTGTGAGAAGAAAGGGGTAGGAGGAGACGTGTGAGAGAGGACAATCACTGTTATCCTTGTCTCCGGTAAAAACACGTATTTTCTTTTTACAGTGGCACTCTTGTTTTTGATTGTGCTGGGGCCCTGTGACACCCTGGGGCACTGGTACTCTCTCTCACCTAAGGCAATTCTCTCTACTGGGATGATTCTCTCTCTCACCCTGGGGTAGTTCTCTCTCACCCTGGGGTAGTTCTCTCTCACACAGGGTTGTTCTCTCACCCCAAGGGCTGTTCTCTCACCTAGGCAGTTCTCTCTCACCCCTGGGGCTGTTCTCTCACCCCTGAGCAGATTCTCTTTCACCCAAGAGGTTGTTCTCTCACTGGCTGTTCTCTCTCACCTAGGGCTGTTCTCTCTCACCCCGCTACTCTGGAGTACCACACAGTGCCTCTTCTTCCTCTTGTAGCACTTTTTTCTTGTCTACCCTTGGCCCTCTTCCTCTCTTCCTCCAGTAGCACTTGGCCCCTTCCTCCTTTCTCCTGTGGCACTTGGCCCCCTTTTCTCCTGTCTTGGCCCTCTTCTCCTGTGGCACTCGGCCTCTTCCCTCTTCCTCCTGTGGCACTCAGCCCTCTTCCTCTTCCTCCTGTGGCACTCGGCCTCTTTCCTCTTCCTCCTGTGGCACTCAGCCCTCTTCCTCTTCCTCCTGTGGCACTTGGCCTCTTCCTCTTCCTCCTGTGGCACTCGGCCCTCTTCCTCCCGTGGCACTTGGCCCTCTTCCTCCCTGTGGCATGGCCCTCTTCCTCCCGTGGCACTCAACCCACTAACCTTCCCCCACGAGGTCTGGCACCGTTGCACTCCATCCTTCCAATCTTCCTTCACTACTCCTCGTCTCTCCTCTCTCCATCCACACTTTCCTGCCCCTCCACCTGCCCCTCCACACCTGCCCCTCCACACACCCACCCCCTCACAACCTACCACTCCACACCTGCCCCTCCACGCCTGCCCCTCCCGCCTGCCCCTCCACACCTGCCCCTCCACACCTGCACCTCCACGCCTGCCCCTCCCACACCTGCCCCTCCACCTGCCCCTCCCACCTACCCCTCCACACCTACCCCTCCACACCTGCTCCTCTACACCTGCCCCTCCCACCTGCCCCTCCACAATCTACCCTCCCACACCTGCTCCTCCCACCTGTCCCTCCCACCTGCCGCTCCCACCTGCCGCTCCCACACCTGCCGCTCCACACCTGCCCCTCCACACCTGTAGTTGGTCTCTAATTTGGTCTTAAATTAAATAACATAGGAGACCGTGATAGTGTAGGTGTAGTGTAGCGAATAGACACCAGACAGACCTCATACAGACACCAGACAGACACCAGACAGACCTCATACAGACACCAGACAGACACCAGACAGACCTTATACAGACACCATACAGACACCAGACAGACCTTATACAGACCCAGACAGACCTCATACAGACACCAGACAGACACCAGACAGACCTTATACAGACACCAACAGACACCAGACAGACCTTATACAGACCCAGACAAAACACCAGACAGACCTCCATACAGACGCAAACAGACACCAGACAGACCTTAAGACACCATACAGACACCAGACAGACCTTATACAGACACCAAACAGACACCGAACAGACCTTATACAGACACCAGACAGACACCAGACAGACCTCATACAGACACCATACAGACCCAGGACAGACCCCTTACAGACACCAGACAGACCCAGACAGACCTCATACAGACACCAGACAGACACCAGACAGACCTTATACAGACACCAGACAGACACAGACAGACCTCATACACAGACACCAGACAGACACCAGACAGACCTTATACAGACACCAGACAGACACCAAACAGACCTCAGACAGACACCAAACAGACACCAAACAGACACCAGACAGACCTCATACAGACACCAGACAGACACAGACAGACACCAGACAGACACCAGACAGACCTCATACAGACACCAGACAGACCTCATACAGACACAAGACAGACCTCAAGACACCAAAACAGACCTCATACAGACACAGACAGACCTCCTTACAGACACCAAACAGACACCAGACAGACACCAAACAGACACCAGACAGACCTCATACAGACGCAGACAGACCTCATACAGACACCAGACAGACATCAAACAGACACCAGACGACCTCATACAGACACCAAACAGACACGATTATATGGGGTGAGTTGTAGAGTGTTATCATTAATAAACACCAGTGCCCCCTCCCCCCCTCCCCTCTCTCCCTCCTCCCCCCTCCCCTCCCTCTCCCCACCCCTCCCTCTCCCCCACCCTCCCCTCCCCCTACCCCCCCTCCCCCTCTCCTGGACTGCCGCCTCAAGCTGTGTTAGTCCGCCATGCCTCTCTCACCTTCTCTTTACTCCCGCCTCGTCCACCAAAAATATGATAAACTGTAAATGAGAAAAAGGTGTAAAGTTATTGTTAATTATCTTGTTTTATTATTATTACTATTGTCTTTTTCATTGTTGTTGTTATTATTGTTGTTGTTATTGTTGTTGTTGTTATTATTATTCTTATTCTTATTATTATTATTATTTTTTATTTTTTTTATTATTATTATTGATATTATTTTCGTTATTATTGTTATTATTATTATTATTGTTGTTGTTATTATAATTATTGTTGTTGTTATTATAATTATTGTTGTTGTTATTATAATTGTTATTGTTGTAGTTGCTAGTAGTTGTAGTTGTTGTTATTGTTGCTGTAGTAGTTATTAGCAGCACAAGAGCCCCATATAATCACTGTATACATTAAACAACACTCAGTCATAAAACATGACGGTTCAAAACTTTACGTATTGGAAGGCGACTCTCCTTCTGCTGCTCCATTCTTAGGTTTTGTAGGCCCTCCCCCTCCTTCCTCCTCCCTCCTTCCTCCCTCCCTGACTCTCCTGCCCTGACTCCCTCCCTACCTCCTCATTGACTCCTTCCCTCCTCATTCCTCCCTCCTTTTCTTCCTCCTCATTGACTCCTTCCCTTCCTCCCTCCACGACTCCGTCCCTCTCTGACTCCCTCCCTACCTCCCTCCCTTTCCCTTACCCCCCTCCCTCCCTCTCTTACCCCTTCCTCCCTCCCTTACCCACTCCTCCTCCCTCCCTACCTCCTCCCCTCCCCTTACCCCCTCCCTCCCTCTCTTACCCCCCTTCCTCCTACCTCCCTTACCTCCCTCCTCCTCCTACCTCCCTCCCCTCCTTCCTTACCCCCTCTCTTCCTGACTCCCTCCCTCCCTCCTCTGTCCCTCCCTCCCTGACTCCTTCCTCTCTCCACTTTTCACACACACACACACACACACACACACACACACACACACACACACACACACACACACACACACACACACACCAGTATGTTCCCGGTTGGTCATATTAAGCGAAACATTCCCTAGTCTAGCGTTCTCTCTCTCTCTCTCTCTCTCTCTCTCTCTCTCTCTCTCTCTCTCTCTCTCTCTCTCTCTCTCTCTCTCTCTCTCTCTCTCTCTCTCTCTCTCTCTCTCTCTCTCTCTCTCTCTCTCTCTCCTTTACATCTTCCATTCACTATGCTTCCTCTTCCCACCCTCCATATTCACCTCCCTCTCCCTCTGTTCCACTTTCTCCACTCATCTCCTCCCCTTCCCTCCTCTCCATCCTTCCCCCTCTCCCATTAATTATTCCCCCTGCTGCCTCTTCCACCCTTCCGCCCCGGAGATTCGAATATTCTTCTTGCATCATGAGGCAAATGACCCGATAAATAGAAAAACAGAGAGAGAGAGAGAGAGAGAGAGAAAGAAGATAATAAGGAGATATGAAAGGAAAATAGATGAAGAAGAGAAATATAATGATAATAAAAGCAGCAATACTAATAATAATAATAATAACAAACTAATAATAATAATAATAGGTAATAATAATAATAATAATATATATAATATTAATAATAATAATAATAATAATAATAATAATAATAATATATAACTGTGAACTGTAAATAATTAGGGTATATAAGTATTCATTATAACAAACGTGATAACTACATGTGACCTCATTAGACATTTGCAGAGAACATGTTTATGTGTTGGATTATTGTCTAACACTAAATTGAACCTAATCTAACCTAATCTAACCTAACTTAACCTAATCTTACCTAACTTGACCTAATCTAATCTAACCTAACCTAACCTAACCTAACCTAACCTAACCTAACCTAACTTAACCTAATCTTACCTAACCCCTAATCTAACCTAACCAAACTTAACCTAACTTAACCTAACCTAACTTAACCCAACAATTATTTGACACTTCTTCTTTTACTTTTTCCTTGTTTTCCTCCATTCCTTCCTTCTCTCCTTCTTCCCCAATTCTTTCCTCTCCCATTCTTCTTCATCCTCCTCCTCCTCCTCCTCTCTTCCACCTTCATCGTTAGCTCTTACCCTTTGTCTTCCTCTTTCTCCTCCCTCCTGCTTCCCTCGGCGTGTTCTCTCGGTTCTCTCACTTCTCTCACCTAGGTGTCTCACTTCTCTCACCACCATACAATTTAGGTGTTGGATCAGGCAGGTCCTCAGGTCTCTCACTTCTCTCACCTAGGTCTCTCACTTTTCTCACCTAGGTCTCTCACTGGTGTCTCACTTCTCTCACCTAGGTCTCTCACTGGTGTCTCACTTCTCTCACCTAGGTCTCTCACTTCTCTCACCACCAGACAATTTAGGTGGTGGGTCAGGAATCTCCCTGACTCACCGACCTCTAAGTCCAAGACTATGAAATACTTTCTTGACATGTCCTCCTCCTCCTCCTCCTCCTCCTCTTCATATTCTTCCTATATTCCCTTTTCTCCTTTTCCTTCTCTTCCCAATTCTATTATTCTTCCTCTCCTCTTCTTTCTTCTTCTCCTTCCCATATTTCTTTACTTTAACACCTTCTTCTTCTTCTTCTTCTTCTTCTTCTTCTTCTTCTTCTTCTTCTTCTTCTTCTTCTTCTTCTTCTTCTTCTTCTTCTTCCTCTCTATTTTCCTCAGTAATTCACCCATGCCCTCCTGCCTTTCTTCCTCCTCCTCCTCCGGCGCCACATTTTAGTGTCAACAAAATGAATATTGGTTCTTGTGTTAAGTTAAACTCTTTACGGCCATTAATCAGGTGTTGACGTGAGGCGCCGCTAATTGTGGTGCTGAGTAGCTCTAACCACGCTTGAGGGGCTCTGTGTACAACCCACGCGTATGAGGGTTTCTAATACCATAATCCACGTGAATGAGGGTGACGCGTTTGCTGGCCCTTTCTTTGTCATGCCATCTTTTAAATGTGTCTAAGGACGAGGTTAGGTTAGGCTAAGGATTGAGTTAGGGTGTAAAGTTAGGTTCGATTTGGTTAAGGATAGATTATATTAAGGGTAGATTAGGTTAGCTTAGGTGAGGTTAAGGGTTTAGGTTCTGCTTTAAGTTAGGTTCAGGATAATGTCCAGGTTCAACTCTGGTTAAGGTTTGGTTAAAATTAAGTTGGGTTTAAGTTAAACTTTAAACCTCAAACAAAACAAAACCCGACAATGTATACCACACACACACACACACACACACACACACACACACACACACACACATATACACACACACACACACACACACACACACACACACACACACACACACACACACACACACACACACACCTCGTCACCAGCAACGAACGAATATTAATGGAAGGACATAGTGGTGATGTATTTCCCCTGGTCTCCCCCCACCCCCACCGCTCATGTCACTCCGCCATGCGTGTGTTGAGGGGAGCTGCACTGGCCAGGGCTGATGCGCATGTGTTCTAGGGTTGAGAGGAAGTGCGCTGTGTTCTAAGTTGAGAGGAGGTGCGCATGTGTTCTAGGGTTGAGAGGAAGTGCGCATGCGTTGGGGCTGAGAGGAAGGCGCAGTGCGTTGTGGGGCTGAGAGGGTGGACAATGGTGTCTTCTCCAACACAAGATACAAGACACATCTCCACCATATCTTCTCCAACACAAGATACAAGACTCTAATATCTCCACCACTATCTTCTCCAACACAAGATACAGACTCTAATATCTCCACCACTATCTTCTCCAACACAAGATACAAGACTCTAATATCTCCACCAATATCTTCTCCAACACAAGATACAAGACACTAATATCTCCACCAATATCTTCTCCAACACAAGATACAAGACTCTAATATCTCCACCAATATCTTCTCCAACACAAGATACAAGACTCTAATATCTCCACCTATCTTCTCAACACAAGATACAAGACTCCTAATATCTCCACCACTATCTTCTCAACACAAGATACAAGACTCTAATATCTCCACCACTATCTTCTCCAACACAAGATACAAGACTCTAATATCTCCACCAATATCTTCTCAACACAAGATACAAGACTCTAATATCTCCACCAATATCTTCTCCAACACAAGACACGTAACTCTGGCTATGATGCATGTCAGTCAGTACAGTGCCAGCGACCCTCAAGAGACTCGTGGATGGCATTCAAGGGAGGTGCCAAGGGAAGTGCCTAGGAAAGTACTAAGCTATATGCCAAGGGAAGTGTCATGGGAGGTGCCAAGGAAAGTCGTAAAGGTAGATGTAAGGGAAAGTACTTAGGGAGGTGCCAAGGGAAGTCGTAAAGGAGTTTGGAGAAGTACTAAGGGAGGTGCCAAGGGAAGTGCCAATCTCATGCCAACTGATGTGACCTTGACCTCTGAAAGCAAAAAAAAAAACGAAAGAGAAAAAAATAGCATACGAAAACGATACAAGGTGGGAGGGTGGGGGGTGACTATATTAAACCGAATATATAATACTGAGGAGACATCTAAGAGGAGGAGGTGTGGTCGTGTATCACAGCTGTGGTGAAGACGACAACAACAAAATAAAAGAGGACAATAGAGTCATCAAAAAATTCTTCCTAGAGACATAAAAGAGATAGGAAAAAAAAAATTCCTCCCCATCTTTGTTGTTGTTAGGAAAGGAAGAAAGAGGCATAACAAGGAATAAAAATCAGAGGCAACAGAGGTGAATGATATTATGCAGACGTCAACAAGATAAGAGATAGAGAATAAGGGGTAAGGTTGAAGAGGCGCTTGTTTCTGGTGAGGTCATGAGTGAAGGTTAGGTGTGTGTGTGTGTGTGTGTGTGTGTGTGTGTGTGTGTGTGTGTGTGTGTGTGTGTGTGTGTGTGTGTGTGTGTGTGTGTGTGTGTGTGTGTGTGTCTTATTCACTAATTAGTATAAATGAATGTTCTCGAGTGAAGATAATAGACAGATTGACTTAAGTCTACCCAAACAGTAAATGGTACAAATTGACAGGGAACAGTGAACTCGTGCTGGAACCCATTCGTCCCCATACCAACTCGTCCCCATACCAACCCGTCGCCCATACCAACTCGTCCCCATACCAACTCGTCCCCATACCAACCCGTCATCCATACCAACTCGTCCTCATGCCAACTCGTCCCCATACCAACCCGTCGCCCATACCAACTCGTCCCCATACCAACTCGTCTCCATACCAACTCGTCCCCATGCCAACTCGTCCCCATACCAACTCGTCTCCACCAACTCGTCCCCATACCAACTCGTCTCCATACCAACTCGTCCCCATACCAACCCGTCGCCCATACCAACTCGTCCCCATACCAACTCGTCCCCATGCCAACTCGTCCCATAACTCGTCCTCATACCAACTCATACCCATACCATATTAACCAGAAACCTACTGTAATCATACAAACATTCTACATATAATCAACCGTGAACACAGCTCCCCTCTCCTACCTCCCAGGTAGATGGACCTTCTACAGGTGTATTCTAGTGTTAATAATCGACACTACAGTAGGTGACCTATCTCTCACCCTCATGTCCCGCCCCCACCCCCACCCACCTCTTACCCCTACGAGTGTCTCTGTGGCTTGACGTATTGATATATTTTTCTTCAGGTAAAAATAATTTCATCTGGCAGTGTGATTAAACAAATTTGGTGCTGTTGGAAATTATTATTATTTTGTTCTCATTAAGGTGAGTGAGTGTATGCTAATTAGTATATTTGATTAGTGATTTTTATTCTCGTGAGTTAAGTCTCTACAGGTGACTGATGTTGTTATAATGCGTAAGTAATTTTAGCTAAGTGGAATAATTTATAATGTTTTTTTTTTAGAATATGTTAATTGTAGCAAACTTTAATCCTTAATACTTAACAACTACGGTTAAGTGAAAAACTGTGGAACATATACTACACTTATAAACACTTTAACTTTGGATCCGACAAAAACAAGTCAACATCTACTTACAAATATAATGACAAACTTACACACAATATAGAATAATATATTAAGGTTATTAAAAAATACACTGGTTCACTAAAAAAAACTTAGTTGTTAAAAAAAAAATATTATTAAAATTGCGGGATTCTTGTTGGGTGGCATTGTATCGTGAGACATGGATGAACCAGTACGATAACTTGGTATAAAAGACGAAGAGCAGGTTGGTGGTGCTGGCGGGGAACTGCTTTATCATGTAGCGGTCTCATAACACATTCACATATTCCTAAACATATTTTTTCCTCCCGCTGAGAGAGAGAACGTCTGGGCAGCGTCGTGGTAAAATTGGGTAGGGAGGTACATCAAAGGAGTTAGGAGGTACACGAGGACAACATCATGGCAAAGTTCAGGTTTGGGAGGTACACGTCTGGCAAGTTCAGTTAGGGGAGGTACACATAGGACAACATCATGGCAAAGTTCCGAGTTAGGGAGTACCACATGGCAAAGTTCAGAGTTAGGGGAGGTACACATAGGGCAACATCATGGTAAAGTTCAGAGTTAGAGTACACGTCTGGCAAAGTTCCGAGTTAGGGGAGGTACACATAGGGCAACATCATGGTAAAGTTAGAGTTGGGGGTACATAGAACATCATGGTAAGTTTAGGGTGGGGAGGTACATAGGGCAACATCATGGTAAGAACAGGGGTACATAGGGCAGCATCATGGTAAAGTTCCGTGTTATATGGGAGGTACACGTCTGGCAAAGTTCGAGATTAGGGGTACGTCTGGCAAAGAGTTAAGGGAGGTACACATAGGGCAACATCATGGTAAAGTTCAGAGTTAGGGGAGGTACATAGGGCAACATCATGGTAAGTTCGAGTTAGGGGAAGTAACGTCTGGCAAAGTTCAGGATTGGAGGCGTCTGGCAAAGTTCGAAGTTATGGGGACATCTCGGCAGCATTTCGCACAGTAACTTGGTCGTAAGGGGCAGCCGGGAGGAACAGATTTTGTATGAGGACAAGAGAGAACAGTGATGGTATATTTTGTTAAGGCTGTTTGGGGTCTAGGAGGAGGAGGGGGCTGTCTCATGGGGTCTAAGGAGGAGGAGGGTCTGTCTCGTGAGGGAAGGAGGAGGGCTCTGTAAGGGCTGCTGGGGAGTATAGGAGGAGGGGTCTGTCTCGGGGTATAGGAGGAGGAGGCTGTCTGTGGGGGTATAGGAGGAGAAGCGTATCCAGTAAGTGCCGAGGAGGAGGCTGTCTCGTGGGGGGTGGAGGGAGGAGGGCTGTCTCGTGGGGGTATAGGAGGAGGGGTCTCGTGGGGGGTATAGGAGGAGGAGGCTGTCTCGTGGGGTGTATAGGAGGGAGGCTGTCTCGTGGGGGGTATAGGAGGAGGGGGCTGTCTCATGGGGGAGGAGGGGAGGGTCTGTCTCTTATAGGGAGGAGGAGGGGGGCTGTCTCGTGGGGGTATGGAGGAGGAAGGCTGTCTCGTGGGGGGTATAGGAGGAGGAGGGTCTGTGGGGGGTGGGAGGAGGTGTCTCGTGGGGGGTATAGGAGGAGAAGCTGTCTCGTGTGGGGGGTATAGGGAGAGGGGCTGCTCTGTGGGGGGTATAGGAGGAGGCTGTCTCGTGGGGGGTATAGGAGGAGGAGGCTGTCTCGTGGGGGGGTATAGGAGGAGGGCTGTCTCGTGGGGGTGGGAGGAGGAGCGAGGCTGTGGGGTATAGGAGGAGGGAGCTGTCTCGTGGGGGATATAGGAGGAGGGGGCTGTCTCGTGGGGGTATAGGAGGAGGAGGCTGTCTCGTGGGGGGATGGGAGGAGGAGGGCTGTCTCGTGGGGGTATAGGAGGAGGAGGGGCTGTCTCGTGGGGTATAGGAGGAGGAGGCTGTCTGTTGGGGGTATAGGAGGAGGGGCTGTCTCTCGTGGGGGGTATATAGGAGGAGGAGGGCTGTCTCGTGGGGTATAGGGAGGAGGAGGCTGTCGTGGGGGTATGGAGGAGGAGGCTGTCTCGTGGGGGGGAGGGAGGAGGGGCTCGTGGAGTATAGGAGGAGGCTGTCGTGGGGTATAGGAGGAGGGGCTGTCTCGTGGGGGGCATAGGGGAGGAGGAGAGGGGCTGTCTCTTGGGGGGTATAGGAGGAGGCTGTCTCGTGGGGGTATAGGAGGAGGAGGCTGTCTCGTGGGGGTGCTAGGAGGAGGCTGTCTCGTGGGGGTGTAGGAGGAGGGCTGTCTCGTGGGGGGTATAGGAGGAGGAGGCTGCACGTGGGGTATGGGAGGAGGAGGCTGTCTCGTGGGGGTATAGGAGGAGGCTGTCTCGTGGGGGTTATAGGAGGGAGGGGGCTGTCTCGTGGGGGGATATAGGAGGAGGAGGGCTGTCTCTTGGGGGTATAGGAGGAGGAGCTCGTGGGGGTATAGGAGGGAGGAGGCTGTCTCATGGGAGTCTAGGCGAGGCCTGTCTCATGGGGGGTATAGGAGGAGGGACTGACTTGTGGGAGTCTAGGAGGGAAATGTCTCGTGGGGATCTGGAGGAGGGGACTGACTCGTGGGGTCAGGAGGAGGGACGACTTGGGGGTCTAGGAGGAGGGACTGACTTTGGGGGTCTAGGAGGAGGGACTGACTGTGGGATCTGAGGAGGGACTGACTTGCGGGAGTCTAGGAGGTGGGGACTGACTCGTGGGGTCTAGGAGGGACTGACTTGCGGGAGTCTAGGAGGAGGGTACTGACTCGTGGGGTCTAGGAGGAGGACATCTCGTGGGGGTCTAGGAGGAGGACTGACTCGTGGGGTCATGGGAGGGACTGACTCTGGGGGTAGGAGGAGGGACTGACTCGTGGAGTCTAGGAGGAGGACTGACTCGTGGGGGGTCTAGGAGGAGACGACTCATGGAGTCTAGGAGGAGGGACTGACTCGTGGGAGTCTAGGAGGACTGACTCGTGGGGTCTAGGAGGAGGGACTGACTCGTGGGAGTCTAGGAGGAGGGACTGACTCGTGGGGTCTAGGAGGAAGGGACGACTCGTGGGAGTCTAGGAGGAGGGACTGGCTGTGGGGTCTAAGGAGGACTGACTCTTGGGGGTTGAGTGTATCAAGCACAAACAAGTGTTAGCAACCAATTAAAACAGTTAACAAACACAAGCAGCACGCTGATGTATTTTTTATGTGTTTATGTGTGTTTGTGTAGTTCAGTGTGTTTATTTTCTTTGTATTTGTGTGTTTGGTTTTGTGTGTTAGTGTCAAGAGTGTGTGTGTGTGTGGTCAGCATGCTCGCCTCATAAGCGAGCGGACCCGGGTTCGATCCCGGGCAGGGTGAAACTATGGGTATTGGACTTGTTTTGCCTCTGTCTACCCAGCAGTAATTGGGGACCTGGATGTTAATCGATTTGTGGATCGTGTTCCGGGGTAATGGTTAGCCAGTGCAGTTGGCGAGTTGTCCGGTCTTCTCGGACTATTCTTGACACTGGGTCATGCAGCTCGTTAACTCAGGGGTGTTTGTTGTGTTGGCGACAGCTCTACACACAAACAAATTCACGCCTAGGTGGCCCTTGGGCCGGCCATCCTCGTTACACGAGGGCAGCCATTATTGTGTGTATTTTGTGTGAGATAAATTTAGTGAAAGTGAGATAGAAAATAGCATATCGCAGACAACACGAAACAGAGAGAGAGTAATTAATTAAAAACTATAATAGCTTGTATTAAAACTTACAAGAGACAGGTAGGTACAGTACCTCCACCTACCCGGTTCACGCTCCTCAAAGACTCCTACAGCAGAAATATCTAATTACTCTCAGACCTCAACATTAAAAGGTTATATTTATGTTCTATGTTTATTCGGTTAATATGTTGGTTAAACTTCCATGGTTAAGGGAGGGGAGGGAAAAAATTCTCTCATTTGTGAACGCTCGCTTGACACAACACAACGTTCCAGTAATGAAACCGACGGGAATTATTTCAACCATCTCATCCAAGACCAATTTACATTACGTAGTCAAGAACCAACGTATTGTGGAGTCTCTTATTTCCTTTTATACAAGTGCTGACGTTGCTGTTGGTTTGTATAAGAGACGGAAAACAAATGGAATCGTTTTATTTTATTTTTTAGAAGAATTTGCGCGAGGGTTTGCAGAGGTGGGCTGGCGGGTGTCAACAAACAGCCGGTGTTGACGGAGGGAATTAAGACCCATGTGGGTAAACCTGAGCCACAGGATCACTATAACATAACTTAACATTACATCTCCTCCTCCAAGACGTCAGTGGGTTATAGTGGTGCAGTGGTTAAGATACTAGTGGTGCCCTGATTACCTGGCCGACTCACCGTACTCAAAACTTACTCTACCTGGCCGACTCTCCGTACTCAAAACTCTACCTCCGACCACCCACACCCACCCCACCAAACTCTACCTGGCCGACTCTCCGTACTCAAAACTGACTCTACCTGGCCGACTCTTCGTACTCTCCTCGTGTTGACTCAGGTAATGGGTAATTTTGGCTACAAATATTGACTTTAATTTGAGTTAAATATTTTTGTCAGTGATAAGTAATTTATGTATATTTTTGTGTATGTTCAGTGAATTTTCGTACACCAAGGGCCAGGAGTGTAGAGCAAGGGCCAGGAGTGTAGAGCAAGGGCCAGGAGTGTAGAGCAAGGGCCAGGAGTGTAGAGCAAGGGCCAAGAGTGTAGAGCAAGGGCAGAAGTATAGAGCAAGGCCAAGTGTAGAAACAAGGGCCAAGAAGAGCAAGGGCCAGAAATAGAGCAAGGGCCAGGAGGTGTAGAGCAAAGAGGTCAGGAGTGTGAGCAATAGGCCAGGAGTGTGAAACAGAGGCCAGGAGTGTAGAGCAAGGGCCAAGAGGGGAAACAAGGCCAGAGTTAGAGCACCAGGGTGGGGCAAGGGAGGTGGCAGCAGGGCCAGGAGTAGAGCAAAGGGCCAGGTGTAGAGCAAGGGTCAGAGGTGTAGAGCAAGGGCCAGGGGTGGAGACAAAAGGGCCAGGAGTGTAGAGGCAAAAAAGGAGGAGTGAGAAAAAGGGCCAGGAGTGTGAGCAAGGCAGGAGTGTAGAGCAAGGGCCAGGAGTGTGAAACAAGGGCCAGGAGGTGAGGCAGGGTCCAGGAGTGTAGAGCAAGGGCCAGGAGTGAGCAAGGGCCAGGAGTGTGGGGCAAAGGGCCAGGAGGTGGAGCAAGGGCCAGGAGTGTAGAGCAAGGGCCAGGAGTGTAGAGCAAAGGCCAGGAGTGTAGAGCAAGGGCCAGAGGAGTGTAGAGCAAGGCCAGGAGAGAGCAAGGGCCAGGAGTGTAGGCAAGGGCCAGGAGTGTAGAGCAAGAGGCCAGGAGGTGGAAACAAGGGCCAAGAGTGTGGAGCAAGGGCCAGGAGTGTAGAGCAAGGCCAGGAGTGTACAGCAAGGCCAGGAGTGTAGAGCAAGGGCCAGGAGTGTAGAGCAGGGCCAAGGAGTGTAGAGCAAGGGTCAGGAGGTGTAGAGCAAGGGCGAGGTGTACGTCAAGGGTTGGGGTGTACACGGAGCTGTAGTGTACATCACGGGCTAGCAGTGTACACCACAGCTAGCAGTGCACCAGGCTGGCAGTGTACACCACGGCTAGCAGTGTGCACCAGGGCTAGCAGTGTACACCACGCAGGCTAGCAGTGTGCAAAAGACTGCTACTGCACAGGCAGCAGTGGCACTAAGGGCTAACAGTGTGCACCACCACAGACTGCACAGGGGGTTAAGCCTATGCTGTTATTTAACTTGTGATATCCTATATGAAATAGATAAGTCTAGTACTATGGTATTTTAACCCAAACCTAACCTAACTTGACGTAAATTAACTTAACCTAATATTAACTTAACCTATCCCAACTTAATCTAACACTATCCTAACCTAAACTAACCTAACTTGGAACGAGCTAAAACTAACCAACCTACGCTAGTGCCTAAACAAACTCGACCGACCCGGACTTCACCTAAACTAAGCATCACTTAATCTTATCTCAGCCAAGCCAGAGGTGTGAGGGAGGCGGAACTGTTATCAAGTCTCTCCCGGTCATTATCATAATTATATTTAGCAGGTAATTCCATCATGGGGGTCCACGTGTAACACTGTAATCCAATTTACATTTTATGATGAACAACATTATGTGGCAGCCGTTTCCTGCCCTCCACAGCCCCACCCCTGTCCTGACCTGCCTTGTCCTGCCTTCGCCATCCACAGCCCACCTGTCCTGCCCTGACCTGCCTAGCCCTGCTCGCCATCCACAGCTCCACCCCTGTCCTGCCCTCCACAGCCCCCCCCTGTCCTGCCATCCACAGCCCCACCCCTGTCCTGCCATCCACAGCCCCACCCCTGTCCTGCCATCCACAGCCCCACCTGTCCTGCCATCCACAGCCCCACCCCTGTCCTGCCATCCACAGCCCCACCCCTGTCCTGCCTCACAGCCCCTGTCTGCCATCCAGCCCCACCCCTGTCCTGCCATCCACAGCCCCACCCCTGTCCTGCCATCCACAGCCCCACCCTGTCCCTGTCCTCCACAGCCGCACCCCCCCGACGTGCCCTCCACCAGCACCCCTTCCCTGTCCTGTCCTCCACAGCCGCACCACCCCCAGCTTGACTTGCCCTCACCAGCCGCACCCAGGCCCCCGATCTGTCCTCCACAGCAGCACCCGCCCCGCCCGCCTCTGCCCTCCTCACCAGCCGCATCTTTCCTGACCTGCCCTCTACCACCCGCACCCCGACCCTGCCTGCCCTCACAGCTGCATGGCCCTGACCTGTATTCCCAGCCATGCCCTGCCTGGTCTGGGCTGGCTTGGCTTGGAGGAAAATAGAGATGAATTCCCACAAAGAGAGAGAGAGGTGGTGTGACATGAAGAGAGAGAGAAACAGACAGACGGAATGACAGGCAGAGAGAAAGAGGGATGGACTCACACGGTTAGCGAGAGAGAGAGAGAGAGAGAGAGAGAAACAGGTAAACTACCAATCAATCAACCAGTCGTGATAATAATATGACACCTGTATGACGTCACAGGCCAGTTACAGGAGGTCACCTAGTAACAGTATATATATTAAACAAGGTAATAACTACTATGTAACTATTTCTTAAGGTCGTTAGGGGAATTATTGCAGTTATTCTTTATTAAACATAACTTACAGGTAACGAAACATATCTTAATCAGATAATCTCAGGTAAAAGGAACTCAGACATAAGATCATTCAGATTGGTAATGATCATTTGTCTTTAGGTATAATGAGTCATTAGTGAGGTAATTAGTTGGAGAGGTTATATTGTCCTCTCAATCCTAATTAGCATACAGCACAGGTGCGTCATTGAGATAAATTATATCACACACAACTACCGTCATTAATGCCAGTCTGTGTTGGCACTATTAGATAAACGGAATTGGTGTATCTCAAGAGCCACCCCCCCCTCCCACATACACACTCACAGACAGACACAGACACATACATACATACATACATACATACATACATACATACATACATACATACATACATACATACCATACGAGGACATACATATAAAATAACACTCTAGGTTCGTGGTAATTAAAACAACATCAGCTGATATAGGTAAACATAGGTTCGTGGTAATTAAAACAACATCAGCTGTTATAGGTAAACATAGGTTCGTGGTAATTAAAACAACATCAGATGATATAGGTAAACATAACATCAGCTGATTTAGGTAAACACAACCACGTCAGCTGATCTGGGTGTCAGCCGTCAGCCGAGAAGACGCTATTGTGTGCCAGTGAGAGAGACCAGGCACTAATCATCCTGCCAAAGCGAGGTGGCTGTTCAGTGCCAGATTCATTATTGGAAAACGAGAGATGTGACTGCTGTTGAGAGAGACAGAGAGAGGGTGTGACTGCTGTTGAGAGAGGAGAGTGTGACTTGTTGAAAGAGTGGGAGAAAGAGGTGTGTGTGTGTGTGTGTGTCAGTCTGTTTTGTATAAGGAGGAAGGACAAGAGAAAAAAGTACAGTGAGAGAGAGACACACCTTGGTACCACTAAGACCTCACAGACTACCAGGGTTCATGATTCGGGGTCGAGGGTTTGGATGTGGACTTTGCCCGACCTGTACACCACTACTCCCATCCCCTCCACACCCCATGTATCTCCCCCTCCACCTCATGTCTCCCCTCCACACCCCATCTCTCCCCTCCACACCCCCATGTATCTCCCCTCCACTCCACACCTCATGTATCTCCCCCTCCACACCCTCATGTATCTCTCCCCTCCACACCCTCCTCCCCTCCACCCCCATGTATCTCCCCCCCTCCACACCCCATGTATCTCCCCTGTATCTCCCCCTCCACACCCCTCATGTATCTCCCCTCCACACTCCCCTCATGTATCTCCCCCCTCCACACCCCCATGTCTCCCCCTCCACACCCTCTGTATCTCCCCTCCACACCCCTCTGTCTCTCCCCCTCTTCTCCACACTGTTCCCCCCTTCCCTCCACACCCTTGCCCCTCCCCACCCCCCCTCCCTTGTATAAATTCTCAAAGTATAATTAATATTAGCGCTCCGCAACACCCCCCTCTCCCCCCCCTCCCTCCTTCCTCACCCCTCCTCCTTCCTCCTCCTTCCCCTTTCCCCCACCCCTCCCCTCCTTCCTCCCCTCCTTCCCCTACACACCCTCCTTCCTCTCCCCTTCCCTCCTTCCTCTCCCCCCCTCCCCTCCTTCCCTACACCCCTCCCCTCCTTCCTCTCACCCCCCTCCCCTCCTTCCCTACACCCCTCCCCTCCTTCACCCCCCCCTCCCCTCCTTCCTACCTCCTCCTTCCTCTCACACCCCCTCCCCTCCATTCTCTCACACCCCTCCCCTACTTTTCTCAGCCTCCTCCCCTCCCTTCCTCCCATCCCTCTCACCCTCCCCCGTCTCACCTTCCCTTACCCCTTACACCCTTTTACACCTCCCTTCCCCTCCTCTTTCCTTTTAACCTCCTCCCTCTCACCAACCTCCCTTCTTCTCCCTCCCCTTCCCTCCCTCTCCTCCTCTCCTCCCTCTCCCCCTCCCCCTCCCTCACCCCCTCCCTCACCCCCCCCCCTCCCTCACCCCTCACCTCTCCCTCACCCCTCACCCCTCACCCCTCCCCTCACCCCTCACCCCTCCCCCCCCCCTCCCCCCCCCCTCCCACCCCTCCCCCACCCCACCCTCCCCTCCCCTCACCCCTCCCTCCCCACCCTCCCTCCTCACCCCACCCCCTCCCCACCCCTCCCTCACCCCTCCTCACCACCCCCACCCCTCACCCCTCCCTCCCCACCCCCTCCCCTCCCCACCCCCCACCCCTCCCTCCCCTCCCCTCACCCCTCACCCCCCTCCCTCCCCCTCACCCCCTCCCTCACCCCCTCCCTCCCCTCCCCTCACCCCTCCCTCCCCACCCACCCCCCCCACCCCCCTCCCCTCCCCCCCCCCTCCCTCACCCCCCCCTCCCCCACCCCACCCCTCCCTCACCCCCTCCCTCACCCCCTCCCCTCACCCACCCCTCCCTCACCCCAAAAGGCTATCTCAATTTCCAGGGTGTAACTGACTTGCTCTTGTAAAAACAGGGAAAAAAAATCAAGACGAACTCATCAAGAAAAAAATATTCCCAGTCTAGAATTTTTTTAAGACAAACTTGAGAATTAATTGATGTTTTTGTGATTATTATTTGTTGTTTGTGTTATTGTAAGAGACTGGAGGACAGGTAGTTATTAAGGACTTTATATTTAATGGTCTTAATTAATGTCACTTCTCAGGTAGGTTTTCTCTATCTATCTATCTATCTATCTGCCTGTCTGTCTCTCTGTCTGTCTGCCTGTCTGTTTGTCTGTCTGTCTGTCTGTCTGTATCTATCTATCTATCTATCTATCTATCTATCTATCTATCTATCTATCTATCTATCTATCTATCAAAAACTTACACTCACCTCACAACACAAAATCCCCCCCCCCAAAATGGCGTCAATCTTAAACAAAGACTCTAGCTTAACTCCATACATTACACCTGAATAAACTGTTATATTCCTTCACTAACGAGTAATGAAGTTTTAAGACTGTTCACTAGGGCCAGGCAGGTAAACCTCTCACCTGTGTCTCGCTTATTTAATCAAGTCCAAATATCTCGCTACAATTGTCTCGTTCATTAAAAGTAATCACGTAGATTTGTGTGTGTGTGTGTGTGTGTGTGTGTGTGTGTGTGTAGGACCCAACCGCGAGATATTGTGTTAGATACGTTCACTGTAGCGGTGTTAGATACGTTCACTGTAGCGGTGTTAGATACGTTCACTGTAGCGGTGTTAGATACGTTCACTGTAGCGGTGTTAGATACGTTCACTGTAGTGGTGTTAGATACGTTCACTGTAGTGGTGTTAGATACGTTCACTGTAGTGGTGTTAGATACGTTCACTGTAGCGGTGTTAGATACGTTCACTGTAGCGGTGTTAGGTACGTTCACTGTAGTGGTGATAGATACGTTCACTGTTGTGGTGTTAGATACGTTCACTGTAGCGGTGTTAGATACGTTCACTGTAGTGGTGATAGATACGTTCACTGTAGTGGTGTTAGATACGTTCACTGTAGTGGTGTTAGATACGTTTACTGTAATGGTGATAGATACGTTCACTGTAGTGGTGATAGATACGTTCACTGTAGTGGTGATAGATACGTTCACTGCAGTGGTGTTAGATACGTTCACTGTAGTGGTGTTAGATACGTTCACTGTAGTGGTGTTAGATACGTTCACTGTAACACCTTTATATTATGTTCACTATAGCGGTGTTGATAGCTTCATAAACCCGCTACAACAACTGTTAACTTTTACACCATCACATGAAGAGCTGAGTGTAAATGAGGGTAAATAAACGTGTAAATGTGTTGGTCTGATGTTTACACGGACAACAACAACTCTCTTTTATTCTCGCTATTAATCATTTACTTTTCTCTAATGATGTTTCCACACTGTAAAATATAATGTGTCGGTAATTTATGTCCTCACCTGCCGCCACTCTGGATATATTATGTCCTATATCTGCCTCACTGTCTATATTGTGCTCTGTTTGTATATATTCCCCAGGATCTATATTATACAGTACAGTATATAAAGTGAGGAACCATCTGGCTGGGTTAGGGCCGCCGCCTCACACGGCACAAAAGGCTCATTCACGGAAAATTGGGATCATTTTCCCTGAACACTGAGTAGATATTGTCTTTTCCTGCTCCACACTTTTTTTTTTTTTTACATATTAGTATTATTATTATTGTTGTTGTTCTTGTTCAGGTATTTATGCATTTGTTGTGGTGAGAGACCCAATCACAGCCTTGGACGAGACCCGGCAGGTGAAGGGTTTACTCATAAACACTCAACAAATAAGAACATACCGTAATATTCCTCTCATATGAAGCCATTTCAAGATGTGACTTTCTATTTCCATTATTTAGAATTTGCTTATGCCGCTGCCTCCTAAAGTGCTCCGGTAACTGAGAACTACACCAGCACTGAATTTTCTTAGATTTCACCATAAACGGCCCACTGATCGCTGCCACACTTCAGGCTGTTCTTATTAAAATCTGAGACACTTCAGTGAGGATGTGTTCTCCACCAGCACACAGGGAGGAGGGAGGTAGTGAATAATTTACATTATAAGACACATCCAAGGGAGAGGTGTTGACGGCTGTACGAGGGTCTCACCAAACTGTACTATTATCTTCTGTAGTAGAGGATAAGTGTTGTTTTGTTACCCCGTATAGACATCTTAGAATACAGTGTTTTGTCTCTTCCTGTTTTTCTTCACTGTAAGACGGGAAGTGGGAGATAGTGACCTGGGTGTTGTAGGAACCGCTCATTACCACCACTGAACAACATGGTCTGATTTTAACAAGAACAAACCACTTGGCCAAACTTTGAGTGTATATCTCTTGGTAATTCCTTCTTGTTAAACCCAGACATAAATTCAGGGATGGTTTTGTTGACACTCACAGCTGAAGAGCAACACACACACCCTCCTTAACCACTGTCAACATGGCGGACCTGCGTTAATGACCGCCTCAGTGTTATAAACTTAATTAATAATGGGAACAAAATATGATGATTTCTTTGTTGTTATTGTGTTGAGAGATTCTACCTTAACTAGATACGTTTACTTAACACCAGTTAGGGGAGAGAATGAACACATGTAACTCAAAGACGATGTTTACTTCGGCATAATCAGATGCTGGACCTGCTCTAATTAGGAGTCAGGAAAGCGGTGGTAATTGATTACGTTCGTTAACTCTTAGCGTTGAACCTTTAACCATTGGCGTTAATCACTAATACTGGCGTTGGTTACTGATGCTGGGGTTGACTACTGGCGTTAATCACTAATACTGGCGTTGGTTACTGATGCTGGCGTTGACTACTGGCGTTAATCATTAATACTGGCGTTGGTTACTGATGCTGGAGTTGACTACTGGCGTTAATCACTAATACTGGCGTTGGTTACTGATGCTGGCGTTGACTACTGGAGTTAATCACTAATACTGGCGTTGGTTACTGATGCTGGGGTTGACTACTGGCGTTAATCACTAATACTGGCGTTGGTTACTGATGCTGGCGTTGACTACTGGCGTTAATCACTAATACTGGCGTTGGTTACTGATGCTGGCGTTGGCGTGCAGAGGACAAGAGAGTTGTATAGTCGAAAAAAAAAAAAAAAAATTCTGCTCCTTTTCGGTATTATACTATGACACCGGACCAATAATTCTGAACTTCACTCATGAGTCACGGGTTTTATATGTATCCCTGTTAATATACATAATACATAGTTACACAATGTATCACACAATCAGAAATTACCAACCTTACCAAATGAACACGGCCTCAGTCAGTAGTCGTTGTGTAGGCTGTTGAACCCAGGGGTGCAGAACAGAACAGTTTTTGTTTTGTGTGTGTGTGTGTGTCGCCCGCGCCTCACGCCTCTCACCCCGCCCCTGCCACGCCTCCCCACGCCCACCGCCTCTCCACCCCGTCCTACCACACACGCCTCTCCCACCACACGTCCTACCACCTCCCACCCTTGCCCCACCCACCTCTCACCCACGTCCCTACACGCCTCCCACCCACGTCCCCACGCCTCTCCCACCGCCCCACCACGCCTCTCCACCCCCGCCCCCACGCACACCTCTCTCACTCCCGCCCCACCACCCCCTCACCCCGCCCCACCACCTCTCACCCACGCCCCACCACACCTCTCACCCACGCCCCACCACACCTCTCACCCACGCCCCACCACACCTCTCTCACCCACGCCCCACCACGCCTCTCTCACCCACGCCAAGGCCCAGAGCCACGCCAGCTTATGAATTTCCTAGATACGCCTCATTTGAATAATTCATACCGCCGATGGGACCAATAAAGTCAGCAGAGTCGGCGAGTTTTAGTAGCGGGTTTCATTTCACAGCTGAATGATAATGTTAAAGCTAGGGGTGAGAGACCAGGGAGGAAGAGGGTAGGGGTGAGGGGGTAGAAGGAGGAAGGTAAGGGGAGTGACAGGCAGGGGTGATGGGGGAAGGTTGGGGGAAGGTGAACAGGTAGGGATGGGGTGGTATGGACTAGGCCGACAGGGTTTGGGGTGAACGGTGGGAGGAACGGAGTTAAGTGGGTAAGGGGAGGAGGGGTTATGGTGAAGGGGTAAGGGGAGGAGGGGGTAGGTGGGGTGTAGGTGTAGGGGTTAGAGGAGGTGAGGGAAGGAATAGGAATGAGGAGAGTGAGGAGAGAAAGAGGTAGGGGAAAGGGGAAGGGATGTTGAGTGGAGAGAGGGGTTAAGGGAAGGTGGAGTCAGGAGAGGATGAAAGGTAATAGTTTGTCTTATGTAATTCTGCTTACGCCCGGCACCCCCCCCATGATAGCCTGTCACCTCCCCACCCCTCCCCCTCCCTTCCTCTTCCACCCTTTACTGGACGGCAGCTGGGAATTACTCTCACCCTCCTAACCCCTTCCTTCCTCCTTCCTCCCCCTTTCCCTCCCCCCCAACACACCCATTGATTTATTAATGAACATGTTGGAGGCTGGTGCGTGACCGCCGCCACCTCCATCACTGCCATCTACCACCACCTGCCGCCAGCACCTGCCCCACCACCACCACCACCACCACCACCACCACCACCACCACCACCACCACCACCACCACCACCACCATCCTGGCATTACATGAAGCCTGAATGTTCATTTACCTTGTAGAGACTTGCGTGTTGTCAAGAACCTGGGCTGACGGTGTTAAGGGCTGGACTGACAGTGTTTAGGGCTGAACTGACAGTGTTGAGGGCTTGGCTGACAGTGTTGAGGACTGGACTGACAGTGTTAAGGGTTGGACTGACAGTGTTGAGGACTGGACTGACAGTGTTGAGGGCTGAGCTAACAGTGTTGAGGGCTGAGCTGACAGTGTTGAGGGCTGAACTGACAGTGTTGAGGGCTGAACTGAGTGTTGAGGGCTGTGCTGACAGTTTGAGAAACTGACAACAACACAACCACAACTGACAGTGGAGCAACAGTGTTGGCTGGCTGACAGTGTTTAGGCTAACTGACAGTGTGGCTGAACTGACAGTGTTGAGGACTGGACTGACAGTGTTGAGGGCTGAGCTAACAGTGTTGAGGGCTGAGCTACAGCTTAGGCTAAACTGACAGTGTTGAGGACTGGACTGACAGTGTTGAGGGCTGAGCAACAGTGTTGAGGGCTGGACTGACAGTGTTGAGGGCTGAGCTAACAGTGTTGAGGGCTGAGCTGACAGTGTTTAGGGCTAAACTGACAGTGTTGAGGGCTGAACTGACAGTGTTGAGGGCTGAACTGACAGTGTTGAGGGCTGAACTGACAGTGTTGAGGGCTGAGCTGACAGTGTTTAGGCTGAACTGACAGTGTAGAGGGCTGGGCTGACCACACAAAGACATAAACAATAATAGAGTCAGCACCGTAGTTATCACCGCTTGGTAGGGACAGTGTATTACAGCTTCACTATACTGTATAATAACACTGTACTAACATTCAAGCACCACAAGTTATATAATTACAGGACTAATTTATCTGTTTATTAAGTCTATTAATTATAAAACCTGATATAATTATAATATATATATATATATATATATATATATATATATATATATATATATATATATATATATATATATAATTAAGGTATAATGGTATTTTTTTATAAAATCAGTACTTACAGTATTATTTTATATATTAATATTTTTATTGATATTTCACTAAGATAATGTTTTTTTAGTAGTGTTGTCATTCTTCCCTATATGGAACTTATTTTTGAGTGTTTAGGAAATGTAGAGGAAAGTTTACTAGTTGCCATGGTCACACATTGGTTGCCATAGTCACACATTGGTTGTCATAGTCACACATTGGTTGCCATGGTCACACACATTGTGCCATGCACATTGCTGTCATAGTCCACATTGGTTGCCATGGTCACACATTGCTGCCATGGTCACACACATTGGTTGTCAAAGTCACACATTGGTTGTCATAGTCACACATTGCTGCCATGGTCACACATTGGCTGCCATGGTCACACATTGGTTGTCAAAGTCACACACTGGTTGTCATAGTCACACATTGTTGTCATAGTCACACATTGGTTGCCATGGTCACACAGTGGTTGCCATGGTCACACATTGGCTGCCATGGTCACACATTGGCTGCCATGGTCACACATTGGTTGCCATAGTCACGCATTGTTGCCAGGGTCACACATTGGCTGCCAGGTCACACACTGCTGCCATAGCTCACATTGGTTGCCATAGTCACACATTGGTTGTCAGAGTCACACATTGGTTGCCATGGTAACACATTGGTTGCCATAGTCACACATTGGTTGCCATAGTCACACATTGGTTGTCAAAGTCACACATTGGTTGCCATGGTCACACATTGGTTGCCATAGTCACACATTGGTTGTCAAAGTCACACATTGGTTGCCATGGTAACACATTGGTTGCCATATACACACTGGTTGCCATAGTCACACATTCAGTACTTGCCATAATCCCAGTCACCTTCTATTCTCAGTCATCCCGTTTGCCATAATTCAGTAATTCATTGGAGCAATATCAGACGGCTTGTAATTAATCCACTGGTTGCTATATGCTTACCCACTGGTTGCCATATTCTTACCCACTGGTTGCCAAATCTCATAATCACATGTTGTCATTATCCCAGAAGCACTAGTTCCCATTAAATAATTCACTCGTCGTAATTCAGTCACTGGTTGCCATAATCCCATCTACTCACTGGTTGCCATAATCTCACAGTCACATTTACCTTACCACAGTCACATTTACCTTACCTCACAGCCACGTGTTGCCATAATCCCACATTACCAGTTGCCATAATTCACTCACCAGTTGCCATAATTCACCCACCAGTTGCCATAATTACTCACCAGTTGCCATAACCACCTAATAGTTGCCATAATTCACTCACTATTTACCCATAATCCTTCTTCCTTGGTTGCCATAAATCCCCTCCCTCCCTCCCTCCTGGGCTTTATACCATGGCAAGGTTTACCACATGGCAACATATATCTCTCCAACAGATAATTAATGAAAAACATTACCTGGCAGCCCCTCTGATACAGTTGACAAATCGTGTTTATTCTCATTGTTTACATGTACGGGTCAATTCTCTCGACTCTTCATCAGCGACCAAATTCAACTACACAGCGCCGTGATTGTTGCTGTTATTGCTGTGTGAAGGTGATTGATATGTATTGTTTTCAGGCGAGTTTATTTATGTAGAGTAGATGGGACGGAGGGACTTGTTAATGGGTTACCTGTCTGTCTGTCTGCTCTCTCCTCCTCTCTCTCTCTCTCTCTCTCTCTCTCTCTCTCTCTCAGACGATGATTTGGAAAACTGATATAAAGTGTTCATATAATTCCTGTAATGTAATGCGTTCATACTGATAAGATATATTCATTATAACCCGTATTTATGAGACGTACACAAGCATAGTACCACACAACACCGCAACCTGTATTTATAACACCCACTTCATAAATCATAAACAACTACTATACAGTACCACACCACAACCCGTATCTACAACACTTACTTCATAACTCATACACCGTACCACACCACAAACCGTATTTATAGCACTCACTTCATAACTCGTACACAACCACAGTACCACACCACAACCCGTATCTACAACACTTACTTCATAACTCATACACCGTACCACACCACAAACCGTATTTATAGCACTCACTTCATAACTCGTACATAACCACAGTCCCACACCACAACCCGTATTTATAACAGGCTATTGTGGCAATGATCCATTTAGTGCAGTGCTGCCAACCGTTCCACCTCAACTCTAGCGTCTCAGGTGATTTGTTTACACGTCTCCTCAGTGGGAAAATGTGCACCCAGCCGTAGACCTGAGTAAACACCACACGCGCATCGGTTGGTACCTAACAATAGTGTGAGGCGTACTGCTTCACCTCCATCCTATCCTCAGACACTCGTACTCTCTCTCTCTCTCTCTCTCTCTCTCCCATAACGATAGAGTGAGAGATAAGGTTAAATATGGCGTCGGAATTACACTTAAAGACTTGACCCTGATTAGTTAAATGGGTGAATATATTTTTTAGTCGATACCATAACATGTATTTAGTAGTGTTGGGTTATTATGAATGGTGTTATATTGTAGTGTTTCTTTTCTGTGTTTTTTCCTGTAATTATTAGTTATCTTTGTACATTATTGTTTATTATTGTTATTGAAAATCTTGTTTATTAGTAGTATTTATTATTGATTATATTTTGTTTACTTTATAATTATGTTCTTATATAATTCCTCTGTTTTCTTATTATTTGTTATTTTTTGTAATCAATATTTGTTTATTCTGTGTTTGTTATTGTTGTTGTTTTAACTTAGTTGTTCAAGAGACTTTCTGTATTTCAACAACTAAGGTGCTTGTATTTTATTGTTGTTGTTATTATTATTAACAGTATTATCAGCTACTTCCTTTCTTCTCTTCTTCTTCTCTTCTCTCTTTCTCTTTCTCTCACATAATTCACACTTCTTAATCATTCTTAACCTACAACAGTATAGCCATAACCGTGTTGGACCTCACTATAATGCCCCGAGACTTAAACACCACCCCCTAAAAGCCTTATTACCACGAGACATAAGACCTAACCTAAACATGTTGCGGTTTTACGATTCTCGCCCACATGGTGGATGGTATATAAGGGGGGAGGTATAAGAGTGCTATACGGCTAAGAGAGAACCCGAGTTGATCTGGTATAAAACCTTGCCAGGGTGAGGTAGCCACAACAACCACCACCTAAGGATTAAATTAAGTTCTTCAGGTACAATAAAACAAAGTGTGAATTTACGACCGCAGTGACCGTAAACAAAGCGGCTGGGTGGTGGTTGGGAGGGAGGGTGGGGAGGGACGTATTGTAAAGTATTGTGGGTTTTACTCATTTTCTATCATCAGCTGGTATTGTAAATCAGGAGGAGGAGGATTAGGAAGAGGAGGAAGACTAGGAGGAAGAGGAGGAAGACTAGGAGGAAGAGGAGGAAGAGGAGGCAGTTATGTCTCCTTCCTACTTTAGATTGGAGACGAAGCCCAAGTAATTTGTTGGTCCGTTTTAATTACTCGATGACAGCTGGGTCCCCACGCTACCGCCCTGGGCCTCCACACACACACACACACACACACACACACACACACACACACACACACACACACACACACACACACACACACACACACACACACACACACACTGGTAACTCCTCTAAAACAATCAGCATTTATAATCAGCACTGTGTTATATATTATAAAATGTTGAGAAAAATGACGGAGAAAAGAGAGGAAGCCGAGGAGGAGGAGGGAAGAAGAGGAAGGAGAAGAGGAGGAGGAGGAGGAGGAGGGGATGGGTCACGGCTAGCCAGACAAAAGCACAGAAATTTGATTCACTGATGAGGGAAGGAAGACGGTGGAGGGAGGAGGAGGGAGGGAATGAAAGAAGATGGAAGGAAGGAAGGAAGACGGTGGTGGGAGGGAGGAGGAGGAATGAAAGAAGATGGAAGGGAGGGAAGGGTTAACCCACTATAATAGAGCCTTTCACAGTTTCTAGCCCCGCCGCCCGCCAACCCCACCCTGCCACCACCCCGCCACCCCCACCCCGCCACCCAGATGCATTATACCGATTTGATTGCTTTTATGGAAGTTGTGGGAGGCCTTAGCCCCTCGACCCGGCGGATGAACTTATAATTGAATCCCAGACCAGCGGGAATTAGAGACGGCGAGAGTAGACACATTTAGGCGAAAAACCCTCATACTAACACAGGCAAGATGACCTGAAGATTAGGCACCCCGGGTTAGTTTATGTGATGTGTTAAGTTCCCTGATGTGAATTAATCGAACTTGACTAACCTAACCTAACCTATCCAAAGCTAACCTGATTTAATCTAACATTACATAACCTGAAGCTAACCTAACATGACCTACCCTAACTTAACGCTAATCTAACGCTAACACTAACCTAACTTAACGATAACCTAACTTACCTAACGTACTTTACCTAATCTAACCTAACCTAACCTAACCTAACCTAACTCTAACCTAACAAACTATACTGTAACAAGATGGCTGAAGTGATGTGTTCTTGTGATGTATAAACTAGTGAGGAGCTCTTAATATTTTCCCTCATCCTCACCCCACCTCACTCATCCCAAACCTCTCCCCACCTTCTCCCTCACCTTCCCCTCCCACCCCCTCTCCCTCACCTTTCCCTCACCCCTCCTCACCTTTCCCTCACCCCCTCTCCTCACCTTTCCTCACCCCCCCCTCACCTTCCTCCCCTCCTCCCTTCCTCACCCTCCCACCCCCACCCCTCCCCCTTCCCCTCACCCTCCTCCCCCCTCACCCCCCTCCCACCTTCCTCACCCCTCTCTCCTCACTTTTCCCCTCACCCTCTCCCTCACCTTCCCCTCACCCCCTCTCCTCACCTTTCCTAACCCCCTCTCCTCACTCCCTTCCCTCACCACCCTCCTCTCATCACTCTCCCTTTCTCCTCCCTTATACTAATACTCCTTCACTCCTCTCCTCATCTCCTCTCTCCCTCTCTTCCTTTTTCCGTCTCATCTTCCTCTCTGCCTCTCCTCCTCCCCCCCTCCTTCCTGTGTGTGTGTGTGCGTGTGTGTGTGTGTGTGGTGAGAGTCCTTGTAACTCATATTAAATTTCCCTGGGTCCCCGTAACTCATAAATAGTCTCCCTGGGTCCCCGTAACTCATAAGTAGTCTCCCTGGGTCCTCGTAACTCACATATAGTCTCCATGGGCCCCTGTAACTCATAAATAGTCTCCCGGGTCCCCGTAACTCATAAATAGTCTCCTGGGTCCCGTAACTCAGATAGTCTCCTGGGTCCCCGTAACTCTAGATAGCTCCCTTGGTTCCCGTAACTCATAGATAGTCTCCCTGGTTCCCGTAACTCATAGATAGTCTCCCTTGGTTCCCGTAACTCATAGATAGTCTCCTGGGTCCCCGTAACTCATAATAGTCTCCCTGGGTCCGTAACTCATAGATAGTCTCCCTGGTTCCCGTAACTCAATAGATAGTCTCCTGTCCCCGTAACTCATAGATAGTCTCCCTGGGTCCCCGTACTGTAATAGTCTCCTGGGTCCCCTGTAACTCATAAATAGTCTCCCCGGGCCCCGTAACTCATAGATAGCTCCCTGGGTCCCTGCAACTCCATAAATAGTCTCCATGGGTCCCCGTAACTCATAAATAGTCTCCTGTGTCCCCGTAACTCGTAAATAGTCTCCTGGGTCCCCTGTAACTCATAGATAGTCTCCCTGGTTCCCTGTAACTCATAGATAGTCTCCCGTCCCCGTAACTCATAGATAGTCTCCTGGGTCCCCGTAACTCATAGATAGTCTCCCTGGGTCCCCAACCTGCTAGTTCCCCTATGCCCGTAACTCCGCCAGCGACTCGACACTCACCAATACTCGAAAAATGCCTTTTTGTTTGGTTTTTGTTGTTTATTGTTGTTTTGTTTTAATTTCTCCTTTATTGGTCTTTTATTACGTGTTTTGTCTCTTTCGTTTTATTTCTTATTTTATTTATTTTTTGTTTCCGTGATTTATTTTTGATGATTGTTTTCGCCGTTTTCGATATTTAGATTTTTTTGTCGTTTTTCGTATTGTCTCTTATTTTTGTGTTATTTCTTGTTTATTGTTCTCTTGTTTATCTCTTCTTTTATTACCGTTATGTTTGTTTTTTTGTTGTTTATTTTATTTTATTTATTTTTTATTCATTATTTTCATCTTTTGTCATTATTCTGTTTTAATATTTGTTTTATTTCCTCCTTCTACTTGTTTTATATTTGTTCCTTATTCGTACACATATACAATACATACTGCATACACAAACACACACACACACACACACACACACACACACACACACACACACACACACACACACACACACACACACACACACACACCCATCCTCATATATGCAGACACCCATATACATACATACAGTCATACATACATATACACACATATGCACACACATACATACACATACAAACACACCTATGTACATAACATGTACACATACTGTACATATACATACATTTACAGCAATAGGTGTGTGTGTGTGTGTGTGTGTGTGTGTGTGTGTGTGTGTGTGTGTGTGTGTGTGTGTGTGTTGGTCTGGAGGGCATATTTTAACTAGTGGAGGGATGAAACGAAAGCCTCCCTTATTTTCTCCCTCTATCACTCCCTCTCTCTGTTACTCCCTCCCTTCCTTCCTCCATCCATCCATCCATCCATCCATCCATCCATCCATCCATCTAGCCTTCCCTCCTCCCTCCCTATCTCCCTCCTCACCCTTCATCTATCCATCTAGCCCTCCCCCCCCCTTACTGTCCATCTAGCCGTCCCTCCCTCCCTCCCTCCGTCCTCCTCTTCCACCCTCCATCCATCTATCTAGCCCTCCCTCCCTCTCTCCCTCCCTCCTCGTCATAGCTGTTCGTTTGTTTCGGCCACAAAGGACTTTCTTTTATTTACCATTGTAGAGAGTATTGTTGTGGGTGGCCGCTCACGTCTCCTTCCTTGATTGTGCCCGAGTTGGGAATAGTTTGTGACGGACGTGTGGGCGGCTGTGTGCTGGTGGGTGTTGTGTTAGTGGTGGGTGGTGCTGGTGGACTAGTGGGCGATGGATGGTGGTAGTCGGGTGGCGATGGTAGCCGGTCAGTAAAGTTTGCACAAGTAAACCCTGTAGCCAAAACACGTAAGAATGAGTCCAACCCCAGATTGATCGCCGAGAGTTACGACCAAAGTTCCCACAGTGAATTACGACCTGAATTCCAATGGGCCACGTACAGTATCCCGAAATCTTTATAGATGAGGTGTCACTTCTGTATTGGTGAAAACCGCCCAGATAGAATGTTGCAAGTGACGTTTCTTGTTGAGAGTGTCTCCTGAGGCCTCGTGGTAAACATTGGCCTCAGTTACACAGAGGTTGAGAGGTAGAGGCCATCAGGTGTGTGTAGATGGTTGATCAGAACGTATATATGGCCGGTGGGCGGCGGCGTGTAGGGGTGGTGGGGGTACTGGTCGGCTCTGGTAAATGGTGTCTGGGGAACACTTATCAGCCGCTGATAAAAGTGGTGCCGCCCCCTGCCTGCCCTTTAACAGCCCCCTGGCCGCCTCACCCGCCCACCGCCCGCCTCTGACCCGCCCATTGCCCGCCTCCTCACATCAAGTGGGTTCTGCCTCCTGCCCATTACGTTAACGGTCAAGTCCACACCCCACCGCCATCCGCCTCCACACTACGACACCCACCTACACACTCCGCCACCCACCTCCACACCCGCCTAAACACTACGACACCCACCTCCACACTCTGCCACCCACCTCCACACCTCCGCCTCCAAACACTACGACACCCACCTCCACACTCCGCCACCCACCTCCACACACTCCGCCATCCGCCTAAACACTACGACACCCACCTCCACATCCCGCCACCCACCCTCCACACCCCAGCCAACCACCCCACACCCTGCCACCCAATTCCACACCCCTCCACCCACCTTCACACCCCCGTCATCCACTTTCACACCCTGTAATCCGCCTTCGCCCCCTCCCATCCACCTTCACACACCGCCATCCACCTTCACACCCCGCCATCCACCTCCACACCCCCGCCATCCACCTCCACACCCCGCCATCCACCTCCACACACCCCCCCATCCACCTCCACACCCCCACCATCCACCTCCACACCCCCGCCATCCACCTTCACACCACCCCATCCACCTCCACACCCCCCCATCCACCTCCACACCCCACCATCCACCTCCACACCCCCGCCATCCACCTTCACACCCACTGCCATCCACCTCCACACCCCCGCCATCCACCTCCACACCCCCGCCATCCACCTCCACACCCCCGCCATCCACCTTCCACCCCCACCCATCCACCTCCACACCCCTCGCCATCCACCTTCACACCCCCGCCATCCACCTCCACACACCCCCGCCATCCACCTCCACACCCCGCCATCCACCCTCCACACCCCCCGCCATCCACCTCCACACCCCTGCCATCCACCTTCACACCCCCGCCATCCACCCCACACCCCCGCCATCCACCTCCACACCCCATCCACCTTCACACCCCCGCCATCCACCTTCACACCCCCGCCATCCACCTTCACACCTCCGCCATCCACCTCCACACCCCCCGCCATCCACCCCCACACCCCCACACCATCCACCTCCACACCCCGCCATCCACCTTCACACCCCCTGCCATCCACCTTCACACCCCACCATCCACCTCCACACACCCCACCATCCACCTCCTCCACACCTCCGCCATCCACCTCCACACCCTCCATCCACCTCCACACCCCCACCATCCACCTCCACACCCCCCGCCATCCACCTTCACACCCCCGCCATCCACCTCACACCCCCCACCATCCACCTTCACACCTCCGCCATCCACCTCCACACCCCCGCCATCCACCTCCACACCCCCACCATCCACCTCCACACCTCCGCCATCCACCCTCCACACCCCCACCATCCACCTCCACACCCCCGCCATCCACCTTCTCACACCTCCGCCATCCACCTCCACACCCCGCCATCCACCTTCACACCCCGCCATCCACCTTCACACCCCCCGCCATCCACCTTCACACCTCCACCATCCACCTTCACACCCCCGCCATCCACCTTCACACCTCCGCCATCCACCTCCACACCCACGCCATCCACCACACCCCCGCCATCCACCTTCACACCCCGCCATCCACCTTCACACCCCGCCATCCACCTTCACACCCCTGCCATCCACCTTCACACCTTCGCCATCCACACCCCGCCATCCACCTCCACACCCCCGCCATCCAACCCCCACACCCCCCGCCATCCACCTCCACACCCCCGCCATCCACCCCCACACCCCCGCCATCCACCTCCACACCCCCTCCACCCCACACCCCCGCCATCCACCTCCCCACACCCCCACCATCCACCTCCACACCCCGCCATCCACCTCCACACCCCCGCCATCCACCTCACCACACCCCCGCCATCCACCTCCACACCCCGCCATCCCCACCTCCACACCCCCGCCATCCACCTTCACACCCCCACCATCCACCTTCACACCCCGCCATCCACCTTCACACCCCTGCCATCCACCTCCCACACCCTGCCATCCACCCTCCACACCCCCGCCATCCACACCTTCACACCCCCTGCCATCCACCTCCACACCCCCGCCATCCACCTCCACACCCCCTGCCATCCACCTCCCACACCCCTGCCATCCACCTCCACACCCCTGCCATCCACCTCCACACCCCCTGCCATCCACCTTCACACCCCTGCCATCCTTCACACCCCCCGCCATCCACCTCCACACCCCCGCCATCCACCCCCACACCCTCCGCCATCCACCTCCACACCCCCGCCATCCACCTCCACACCCCCGCCATCCACCTTCACACCCGCCATCCACCTCCACACCCCGCCATCCACCTCCACACACCCCGCCATCCACCTCCACACCCCGCCATCCACCCCACACCCCCTGCCATCCACCCCACACCCCCGCCATCCACCTCCACACACCCCACATCCACCTCCACACCCCCTCCACCTCCACACCCCTGCCATCCACCTCCACACCCCCCTGCCATCCACCTCCACACCCCGCCATCCACACCCCCCCACCATCCACCTCCACACCCCTGCCATCCACCCCACACCCCCGCCATCCACCTCCACACCCCCTGCCATCCACCTCCACACCCCCGCCATCCACCTCCACACCCCGCCATCCACCTTCACACCCCCACCATCCACCTTCACACCCCCGCCATCCACCTCCACACCCCCCACATCCACCTCCACACCCCCTGCCATCCACCTCCACACCCCCCTGCCATCCACCTCCACACCCTGCCATCCACCTCCACACCCCCTGCCATCCACTCCACACCCCCGCCATCCACTCACACCCCTGCCATCCACCTCCACACCCCCCTGCCATCCACCCCACACACCCCCTGCATCCACCTCCACACCCCTGCCATCCACCCCCTCCACACCCCTGCCATCCACCTCCACACACCCCCTGCCATCCACCTTCACACCCCCTGCCATCCACCTTCACACCCCCGCCATCCACCTTCACCCTCTGCCATCCACTTCCACACCCCCCTGCCATCCACACACCCCCTGCCATCCACCTTCTCACCTCACATCCACCTTCCACCCCTCTGCCATCCACCTCCACACCCCCGCCATCCACCTTCTCACCCCTGCCATCCACCTTCACACCCTGCCATCCACCTTCACACCCAAGTGTGGCCAGAGGTACTTGTAGTATATCTTGACCTTAGTCTTGCGGTAACATCATCTTGTAATCTAGTGATCTTGTTACTCCCTCCATATATATATATATATATATATATATATATATATATATATATATATATATATATATATATATATATATATATATATATATATATATATATATATGTGTGTGTGAGTGAGTAGTGTATGCATGTATGTATGGAGAGGGTGAGAGCACCTCCATCATATAGTGGTGTTCACGCCCGTATACAACAATGAATATAAACTGTTCTGCCACCAACTCACAATTATGATTTATGAACCAATCTGCTTTAGGCAAGTTGTGTCTGGTGCCTCTCTCTCTCTCTCTCTTGTAGCTGGTGTGGTAAGAGCCTGTATTAGCGGTTATTTCAGAGTCCTGTATTGTTTTTACTCTTAGGGAATTTTGTATGAATGTGGGTAGTGTATGACTTCAGTGTGTATAATATATATGTCTATGTTTACGGTGTATATGAAGCGAGGTGTGTGTGGCGGGGGTGGAGGCGGGGGGAGTTACAACTGGACAGATGAGTCTACCCTGACATGACATTCATTTTCTTTAGCTTCAGAACGCTATTCCCTCTGGTGGCTGTTTGGGTGAACTAATTATATCTAAACGGATATTAATGTATGGGGAATATCACACACACACACACACACACACACACACACACACACACATTGTGTTGTGTCGGCTGAGTTATGACGTCTAACAAAAATAAAAACAGGAGCCAGACAGATGACCTAACAATGTCTATTCATGTTGAACCAGTTGGGAACGTGTACACTCTCTCTCTCTCCCCCCCCCCCCTCTCTCTCTCCATTTATAATGTATGTATGTATGTATGTATCTATCTATCTATCTATCTATCTATCTATCTATCTATCTATTTATCTATCTATCTATCTATCTCTACTGTACATAGGAGAAAATATCGTGTTTGCTGATATTATTTGGGCCCACCATCAACGTCATCCCACTCGCCCTAGTCACCCCATCACCCCTCTCATCCCACTCACACCACTCAACCTACTCGCCCTTTTTCACTTTTGCTTGTCCCACTCATCCCTCTCACCCCACTCATCCCTCTCACGTCACTCAACCCTCTCACCCTTTAATCCCTCTTATCCCATTCATTCCTCCCTCAATCCTCCCTTTAAGCATTCGTCCCTCTAATACCTCTCACCCCACTCATCCCTTTAATCCCATTCACCCCCTCTAATCTTTCCCGCCCCACTCATCCCTCTCCACCCCTCACCCCACTCATCCCACTCTCTCTCTCCACCAACAGACACGGACGACAGCGACATGGAGGGGACACTCTCCAACATCTCCCGGCAGGTGATGAGGCCGCCAGGGTGCTCCGGCAAGGCCAAGCGAGGACACCTGTGTTTTGATGCCTCCTTTGAGACAGGTGAGAGACAGGGTGAGAGACAGGTGAGAGACAGGTGAGAGACGGAGTGAGCAGACAAAATACTAAATTCCTCGGAGTTATTGTTGATGAGAAACTTAACTGGAGAAACCACAAACAAGCCATTCACAGTAAAGTCAATAAACAGTGCGGTACCATGTATCACACCCGACAGTCACTCACTCTCACAGAAATGAAAGAAATCTATCATGATCTTGTTTACCAACACTTGATACACTGTCACACACTATGTGGGCCTGGCTCTTCAAAAACACAATGTCTGGTTACTGCACAAAAGAGAGTTGTACGGACAATGACCTACTTGAAAAAAAAATAGATCACGCAAAGGAAAAATTTGCTAAATTAAAAATTTTAAAATTCGAAGATATTAACACCTACTGCTGTGCCTCTTTGTTTACAAATCTATCAATCACTTGCTTGACAATAATTATTTCCAGTTTTGGAATAATCAAAGATACAACTAGGGCACCCAAGACTACTAAGACCCCCACCCCCCCATGCGCTCCTCTCAGTCCCAGACCTCCAAAAAATGTCACGGTATTGAAACAACTTACCCCCACCATCAGCAAAGACTACGCTCCCTTCCTTTAAATCATCTCTTAAAAAATATCTATTGTCTAAGTATTAATATTTATTGTAACACCTCCTATATTTACAGTACCTTCTTTTATTGTACCATCAAAACCGTTTTGTCTGAAATTATCATGTAAATAGATAATAAATTACCATTGCAATAAACACATTTGCCAACTAGACATAATCCTGACAGCTCTGTCCTCTTGTTCAACCTTATTACTGTACGACCCAGGTTGTACTGCTCCCCATCATACTTATGTTTTTCAATTCTACTGTAAATAAAATAAATAAATATTGAAGTGATAACCGTGGTAACATTATGAGATGTTCTTTTTACCACCATGCTATTGTACTATTCCAGGTGTTACTAAATGTTACACAATACTTCCTTGAGATAAATGTATAGTATATATCAGGTGCCTACAGGAGAGCTCATGTTCTCAACTGGCTCAGCCATGTTAATATTGTTATTGTTATCCACTCTGTATCTGTGTTTTTCTGGCTAAATAAACTGTTTCAATTCAAGTCAAGATAAGTAGGGTGAGAGAGGACACCTGTGTTTTGATGCCTCCTTTGAGACAGGTGAGAGACGGAGTGAGAGACAGGTGAGAGATAAGTAGGGTGAGAGAGGACACCTGTGTTTTGATGCCTCCTTTGAGACAGATGAGAGACGGAGTGCGAGATGGTGAAGATAAGTAGGGTGAGAGAGGACACCTGTGTTTTGATGCCTCCTTTGAGACAGGTGAGGACGGGTGAGAGACAGGTGAGAGATAAGTAGGGTAGAGAGGACACCTGTGTTTTGATGCCTCCTTTGAGACAGGTGAGAGACGGAGTGAGACAGGTGAGAGATAAGTAGGGTGAGAGAGGACACCTGTGTTTTGATGCCTCCTTTGAGACAGATGAGAGACGGAGGGAGAGATAGGTGAGAGATAGGTAGGGGTGAGAGAGGACACCTGTGTTTGATGCCTCCTTTGAGACAGGTGAGAGACGGAGTGAGACAGGTGAGAGATAAGTAGGGTGAGAGAGAGGACACCTGTGTTTTGATGCCTCCTTTGAGACAGGTGAGAGACGGGAGAGAGAGACAGGTGAGAGATGGGTTGAGAAAAGAGAGAAGCAGGAGACGGAAAGATTGAGAAGAGGAAAGAAGGCCCCTTCTAAAAATACCAACACAGGCCATAAGACCCACAAGTTCCTCCTGCCGGTGATATTAGGGGAGGTGCTGGGGGTTGAGGGGAGGGTTGAGGAAGGTGAGCGGAGATGAGGAGGTGAGGTGATGGAGGTGAAGGGAGGGAGAGGTAGGGGTGGTGAGGGGGATGTGTCGGGTGAAAGGAGGTAGGGGTGAGGTGTGGATTGAGGAGGGTGAGAGGTGTGGGTAGATGTGGAGTGAGGAAGTGTGGAGTGAAGGAGGTGAGGGAGGATAGTAGGTGAGGAATGGTGAGAGAGTGAGGGAAGAAGAAAAGAGGAATGAGGGAGGGTGAGAGAGGGAGGGGGGGGGACAGCTGGGTCACCTCCCGTAATTAGGTTGTAAGTTTATAATCCAGGACCAACATGAACACAGACACCATACTTGTTTACCTAATGTGTCCTGCCTCACGCTGCATGATACACGTCTTCCTCCTCCTCCTCCTCCTCCTCCCTCCTCCTCCTCCTCCTCCTCTCTCTCCTGTTTCCTTCTTCAACTCCTTCTCTTTCAATCTTTTCTTTTTCTTCCACCTCTCTATCTCCTTCTTTCAAGAGTCACAGATAAGGGACTTAGGTCGGCAGGGATACTCAAACAGACAGGGACTGGAGCAGACAGGCAGGGGGACTCATGGGGACTGAGGCAGGCAGGGTTACTCATCAGTATGCTGGTGCAGGGTGTGGCCGCCACCTCCTGCATATTCTCAGCCGGTAAATTATCACATCGTAAGTCAGCCGCCGATTTATGAGCAAAGTTCAGATCCCGTGATTCCAACTCTTTCCTGAAGTTATGGTCCAAACGAGAGTTGAACCATATATACCTTCTCTCTCTCTCTCTCTCTCTCTCTCTCTCTCTCTCTCTCTCTCTCTCTCACACACACACACACTAGGGGTGATGTACCCTCGCCAGCTCCAGTGTGTCAGGTTCATCACGGCACGACGATCCTCATGGGACACTCTCCCTCTAGGTCCCCAGACTTCCATGCTCCCCGTCAGGCCTCCACCTTCCCAGAGCCCCCAGGCAGGCCCATACCCTTCCCAGAGCCCCCAGACAGGCCCCTACCTCCCCAGAGCCCCAGCTATCTTCTTCCAGGGGCGTATTCTGGTAGCCTGCAGGTCCTCCACCACACACATGACTCCAGGGGAGGAGGCTGTAGCCAGGGTCCTTCATGCTACTCCACCATAGGTGTTATTAGTGTATGTGGGGTGTGATAGAGTAGGTGTGGTACATGGTGTGTGGTAGGTGGCAGGTATGGTGGGTGTGGTGGTGTGTGGTGGGTGGCGAGGTATGGTGGGTGGTACATGTGGTGTGGTGGCGGGTATGGTGGGTGTGGTACATGGTGTGTGGTAGGTGGTATGGTGGGTGTGGTACATGGTGTGTGGTGGGTGCGTGGTGGGTGTGGTACATGGTGTGTGGTGGGTGGCGATATGGTGGGTGTGTGGGTATGGTGGGTGTGGTGGGTACATGGTGTGTGGTGGTGTGGGAGTATGGTAGGTGTGGTTATGGTGTGTGGTGGGTGGAGGTATGGTAGGTGTGGTGCATGGTGTGTGGTGGTCGTGGGAGGTATGGTAGGTGTAGTACATGGTGTGTGGTAGTCGTGGGAAGTATGGTAGGTGTGGTACATGTGTGTGGTAGTCTGGGAGTATGGTAGGTGTGGTACATGGTGTGTGGTAGTCGTGGGGTATGGTGGGTGTGGTACATGGTGTTGGTAGTGGGGAGATATGGTGGGTGTTGGTTGGTATCGTGGGAGATGTGGGTGTGGTACATGGTGTGTAGTAGTCGTGGGAGGTATGGTAGGTGTGGTACATGGTTTGTGGTAGTCGGGAGAGTATGGTAGGTGTGAATTCATAGTTAGTAGTCGTGGGAGGTATGGTAGGTGTGTATATATTGTGTGTGTAGTCGTGGGGTATGGTGGGTTGTGGTACATGGTGTGTGTGGTCGTGGGAGGTATGGTAGGTGTGGTACATGGTGTGTGGTAGTCGTGGGAGTATGGTAGGTGTGGTACATGGTTGTGTGTGGTAGTCGTGGGAGGTATGGTAGGTGTGGTACATGGTGTGTGGTAGTCGTGGGAGGTATAGTAGGTGTTACATTGGTATTAGTGGTAGTCGTGGGAGGTATGGTGGGTGTGGTACATGGTGTGTGGTAGTCGTGGGAGGTATGGTAGGTGTGGTACATGGTGTGTGGTAGTCGTGGGAGGTATGGTAGGTGTGGTACATGGTGTGTGGTAGTCGTGGGAGGTATGGTAGGTGTGGTACATGGTGTGTGGTAGTCGTGGGAGGTATGGTAGGTGTGGTACATGGTGTGTGGTAGTCGTGGGAGGTATGGTAGGTGTGGTACATGGTGTGTGGTAGGTGGCGAGGTATCCCCCCAAGGCGGCCTCACCATACATCACTCGGGTGTGCTCCTCCACGCCGCTCATTCCCTGCGTCAGCTCAGGACAATTTGGTGTCGTAATCTAATGGAGATCCTCACAATTGTGACCTGACGGCCGCCATTTCGCACAAGTTAAACGCAATTACAAAATTACATTTCGGCTCGGGCTTCCGTTATTGTTAAACTGGATTATAGGTCTGAAATTCTGTTGGACTTTTCGTGTCGTTCATGTTAGTAAAAAAACAGATGCCAACATTTTTATTCCGGTGGTCGTGGGTACATCAAAACACAGCCGGCGTGAAGGTGTTATGTTTGGTGAGGTGCACGTGTATGGGGAGAAGGTTGTTGATTGGTCTGTACGATTGTTCCGTCCACTGATGTACAGAAGGTGGGTCTCAGGTAGTTAAGATGATATGAGTAACACCTGACACGCCCGCCAGGTGGCTATACAGGTAGACTATGTGGGGAGCGTTAAGTGACCTGAAGTAGGAGGTATGAGGTAAAAATAGAATATACTTCAGGTATGTCTTCATTCAGTAACTTCAAAGTCATCACAACACACAACCCACAACACAGTGTTCCAGTACGCGTAGAATACTTAACAACATCACATACTGAAACACAGTGACAGAGGCAAGGTTTCAGAGGCTGTAGAGTCACACCACAAAAGTCCTGTTGCCTCACCTCCTGAACCACGAACCCGGAGATTCAGACTCGTGAATCCGAAGCATTTATGGACAGAATAATCAGTGTCTACGGCTTCGGGTTCACGAGTCTGAACCTGGGTGACTGTACACACACACACACACACACACAGTTCACAACACGAGTAGTCAGGCGTAGGATTGGCCTCACTAACATATGTGTCATCAAGGCGAGAATAAGTTGACAAGACACCATTACCATCTACAGTATATCTAAGTCTCTCTTTACCACCTAATGTTTACCGACACAATACTTGTCACACACTACCACAACATTGTACCAGTGTCTTAGTCTGATGTTGTATTACGTATTAGAACAGTAAATGGTCATAGGAGTGTTGTTAAGAGAGTTCCCAGTTGACAGTTAGTAGGTGTGTGTGTGTGTGGTCGTTCGTCTTGGTGATCAGAGAGACACTATTGTAATCTCTCCCCGTGTCTCTCTCTCCCCATCACAATGTTTATCTCCTGCCTAACTCTCCCTCCCTGCTGTCTCTACCCTTAATTGTCTCTTGCTTGCTTGCTTCTGTGTGTTTGTATGCATTTGCGTGCGTGTGTGTGTGTGTGTGTGTGTGTGTGTGTGTGTGTGTGTGTGTGTGTGTGTGTGTGTGTGTACACGCACACGTGTGTGTGTGTGTGTGTGACGTGTGTGTGTGTGTGTGTGTGTGTGTATGTATTTTTCTCTCCTCTAATCAAAATGTACATGTCGAATCACATCAACACATCCAATCACTCAAGACTAGTGATTCACAGTCGCCCAATCCTCTAATCATCGGGCTTAACAACCAAGTCACAACCCCAACCTCTAATCCACGGGGCTCCTAATCCCTGAGCCTTCCAATCATGGTTTACAATCAGTGGACCTTCGACTTTTCCTCAACTCCCATCTTTCATTTCATTCTTTCATTCAATCCTTTCATTCTTCTTTCTTCTTCTTCGATCTCAAATTCTTTCCCTCATCTCTAGTTTTCATTCTTTTAATTATTTTTTCGCCTTTTTTCAGTCATCGGAATTAAGTAACTCTCTCTCTTGTGCTCCTACACCCTTGGCTCGACCTTCAAACTTGGTATGTGGGGAGATGCATACCCTTAATGGTTCAAAGGGGTTAAGGGGGTGTGACAATAATAAGGAGTTATATCTAAGGGGGGGGGGAGGGGGTGAAAATTAAGTCATACGCCCGCCAGTAGTTATCAGATGGACGACTCCACAATCTCACTCGACCCAAACTATCGTACTGCAAAAGTGATTATTTATCTGATTAGCGAATTTTTAGTAATAATAATCCTATTCTAATCCTGGTCAGGGGGTCATCGATTAGCCTGTTTCAGACTGATTCATCTAACAATCCTTAATTTTTTCGGTGTTTAGGTCTAATTTTACAATCTTACCCTCCTTTAATGCCCTCTTGTTTACCTCCTAGTACCCAGTCCTAACTAGGATTGTAAGTCACAATCATCTCAATGCTCTAATCATTAGCTCTCCCTATTATTGTAATCTCTAATCTGTAATCAAGATCCTTACTCAATAATTAATCTAGTGAAGATAGGATACCAATTATTACAGTGCTCAATACTCCCTGTGCTCAATACTACTTGTCGTGCTCAATTGTTACCTATGGTGCTCAATTACTACTTGTGCTCAATACCACCTTTACTCAGTATTACCTGTGGTGCTCATTACCTGTGCGCAATACTCACATTTCCAGGTCCAGGTATGACTCAGGTAAACCCCAGGTCACTCTCCACAGGTAACCTTGGCCGGATAGACTTTGCGGCCGAGTACGACTACGACCTGTTCATACGACCTGACACCTGTAACCCGCGCTGCAGACTCTGGTTCAACTTCACCGTCGATAATGCCAAGGCTGACCAGGTGAGGGTATGACAGGTGAGGATATGACAGGTGAGGGTATGACAGGTGAGGGTATGACAGGTGAGGATATGACAGGTGAGGGTATGACAGGTGAGGATATGACAGGTGAGGGTATGACAGGTGAGGATATGACAGGTGAGAGTATGACAGGTGAGGACATGACAGGTGAGGGTATGACAGGTGAGGATATGACAGGTGAGGGTATGAGAGAATATGACAGGTGAGGATATAACCAGGTGACCATTTACTGACAGATCTGGGGGTTAGGCAATACGGTACATGTACGATTGACTAAGAGGCGAGAATCTCATAATCTTTTCATGGTAGTTTCAGCTTTAGTTGCATAGCATTATCATCACGCATGAGGCAACACGGTGTACGAGAGGTGCCGGAGGGGTGAGAATCTCGTGAATATATAATGACACACTCAACTCTGTGGGTTGGTGGTAATTACTGGATATAATTAAGACCAATCTGGACCCTCGGGACTCACCACTAATAAATAGATGTAATGCTAGAGTGTGTGTGTTGAAGGTAAGGATCACCTGAAGATTAACCACCCTACCCTAACCTAACCTAACCTAACCTAATCCCCAGGTAACAGTAAGGTGTTAAATCCTCAGGTGAAATAAGTTAGGGGGATAAAAGTTCAGGTGGTTAAAATCTTATTATTTCAACTCCTGTACAGTCACCTTAAACATGTTCACTCGCCTGCACTTACACCTGGTACCGTGGCTGGCACATTTTGTGAGATGTGGCAACACTGTGGAATGATTATCTAGCTTCTACTATTGCCAGACTTCTTAGGGCCATTCTGAGACATGTACTGTAAACAAACACAGACTTGCCACATCTCACAAAATGTGCCAACCACTGTACCAGGTGTAAGTGTAGGCGACTGTACATATACCTACACAGATACACATACATGTTCTTAAAAACACACATCCCTCACACACGAAATGGTTTCATCAGTGAGGTCAGACGAGGCGGAGTAATTATTGTCTTAGAAAGCATGTTACTAGTTGAGTATGTTTGAGGGTCTGACAACACGACACAACACCACACACCACACAACACCACACAACACACTACTAATAAATATTACCACTATTATTAACATTGCAACACCACACACCACAACACTGTATTACCTACAACACAACACAACATGCCTAGCTGTCAACACCACACAGCACAACACCACACCACACAACACACACACCACACAACACCACACAGCACAACAGGATAGATAAATAAAATGATACAACAGACAGACGATAAATAATGATAAATAAGAATAATGAAAGAATAGACTTCACACCTCCTTTCTCTCCCTCCTCCCCTCCTCCTCCTCCTCCCCCTCCTCCTTCCACTATTCCTCCCTCCTCCTCCTCCACCTCCTCCTCCTTCTTCATTCTCCCCCCCCATCTACCTTCTGTCTCTTCCCCCCATTCCTGCCTTCCGTCATCCTCTTCCTACACCCCTCCTCCTTCTTCTTCCTCCTTCCATCATTCTTACCTTCTCCTCCTCCTCCTCTTTCCCTTCATCCTCCAACCTTCTGATATCTCCTCCTCATCCCTCCTCCTCCTCTCGCCTCCTCCGTTCTTTCTTGTCCTCCTCCTCCTCCTCCTCTGTCCCACACCGCCGTATCTCCCACAATAAGTTAGCGCCCCGCGGCCTGGGTGGGGAGAGGAGAGAAGGGGAGGGGAGGGGGATGAAGGAGAAGGGGAGGGGGGTGAGGGAGACATAACTCAGGTATATATCTTAACCAGGTGAGCTATGTAGTCTGGGGAGCTTCATATTTATCGCACACAACGCGCCGGAGCTAAAAAAAAAGGGTGTAGAGAAAATCCACTCGTTTCCGGGCATGGCGAGTGTTGATTGGTTGTCACCTTATTCCTCGTTATCCTTTGCTCTGATTGGGCCTAGTCCTCGGCCTTGCTTATTATCCTATGTTATGATTGGTCTTCACTTCAGAACAGGGAGTCTGATTGGTCCAAGGTCTTTATTCTGTGCTTTGGTTGGGCCTTGCTCCTTGGTCTTCCCTTGGGTTAGGTTAGGTTAGGTTAGGTTAGGTTAGGTTAGGTTAGGTTAGGTTAGGTTAGTGTTAGATTAGGTAAACTACAATCTCACCAATACCCCAATTATCTCTCACTAACCAGCCAATTATCCCTCACAGTTCCAATTTATCTCTCACCTATTTCCCTGTTACCTGTTACTTATTTCTCTATTATCTGTGTGTGTGTGTGTGTGTGTGTGTGCGTGTGTGTGTGTGTGTGTGTGTGTGTGTGTGTGTGTGTGTGTGTGTGTGTGTGTGTGTGTGTGTGTGTGTGTGTGTGTGTGTAACCCCACGAAGCCATCAATACCTGTCTCTCTATACAGGTGAATATCTTAGAAATATATATACCTGTGTGGGCAGCGTCCACATTGGTTTTCCTTCAAGTAACAACAAAATAAAACATATTAGTCCATTAAGATCAATAATACTATACAATTGGGGTGTACTGTGGGTTGGGTGTGTGGTGTTAGGGGTACTGTGGGCTGGGTGTGTGGTGTTGGGGAATTTTATGGGCATGGGTATGGTGTTGCCAGAATTTTGGTGGGCTAGGTGTGGTGTTGGGGTACTGTAGGCTGGGTGTGTGGTGTTGGGGTACTGTGGGCTGGGTGTGTGGTGTTGGGGTACTGTGGGCTGGGTGTGTGGTGTTGGGGTACTGTGGGCTGGGTGTGTGGTGTTGGGGTACTGTGGGCTGGGTGTGTGGTGTTGGGGTACTGTGGGATGGGTGTGTGGTGTTGGGGTACTGTGGGCTGGGTGTGTGGTGTTGGGGTACTGTGGGATGGGTGTGTGGTGTTGGGGTACTGTGGGCTGGGTGTGGTGTTGGGGTACTGTGGGCTGGGTGTGTGGTGTTGGGGTGTACTGTGGGCTGGGTGTGTGGTGTTGGGGTACTGTGGGCTGGTGTGTGGTGTTGGGGTACTGTGGGCTGGGTGTGTGGTGTTGGGGGTACTGTGGGCTGGGTGTGTGGTGTTGGGGTACTGTGGGCTGGGTGTGTGGTGTTGGGGTGTACTGTGGGCTGGGTGTGTGGTGTTGGGGTACTGTGGGCTGGGTGTGTGGTGTTGGGGTACTGTGGGCTGGGTGTGTGGTGTTGGGTGTACTGTGGGCTGGGTGTGTGTGTTGAGTCACTGCCAAAAAAAAAAGAAAAATAAATAAATAAAACAATCAAGGGGAAAAAAAATTACCTTACTTGAAAATTTCCAACATTGTCCATTGACCGTCATAGTCCATCTGTCCTGAGCCCAACCACCACTACACGCCCTCCATCAAGAACAGCTGTCAGGGGCCAAGCCTTTTATGTTTCAATCCCATTTTATAGAACATCTGCCTCCCAAAACTCACTTACGCTCCCCACTATCAACGTGTGTGGACCTACCTCACTATCTCTTTGTCTCTACCTATCTCTACCTTAATCTACCTATCTACCTCTCCCTACCTTACAGTTTTTCTCGACCATGTAACGTCCAACAGTTTATAACATCCTGGTTCGTATTTAAGTCTGCATTAGTGGTTTAAGTGGGAATAAACATAACAAGTATACTTATAATACGAGTGTTAAAAGTTCGTGATATACCGCCATTATACTCGTTATATGCGTCTCTTCAACTCATTATATGCGTATATTATCCTCCGTGTGTTATATTTGTTGTATAGTTGTGACGAGGAGGTGTAACACGGGTCAGGTGTAACACGGGCCAGGTGTAACACGGGTCAGGTGTAACACGGGCCAGGTGAAATACGGTCAGGTGTAATGCGTGTCAGGTGTAACATGGATCAGGTGTAACACGGGCCAGGTGTAATGCGTGTCAGGTGTAACATGGATCAGGTGTAACACGGGCCAGGTGTAACACGGGCCAGGTGTAACACGGGCCAGGTGTAACACGGGCCAGGTGTAACGGGTCAAGTGTAACACGGGTCAGGTGTAACACGGTCCTGGTGTAACACGGTCCTGGTGTAACATGGATCAGTTGTAACATGGACAGCAACGACTCGTGTGGAAGTGTGTGTGTGGACCATAGGTAAACATTGTGATAATTATGAGTAAAATAGGAGTAATTGGCGGGTCAAAGGAGACTTGATTACACGTTAATGACCATTGTTGTTTTGTGAGTGGCCCTTGAGGTGGCCCTTGAGGTGACCCTTGAGGTGGCCTCCAGGTGCTCCTCACATTATACAGTATTACACAGAGGGTGGTTGTGTATGTAATAATGCCAATATTTTTTGTTTTGACCGTTCTCGCCAAAACACCCAGCGTTTTGTACCCAAAACCGCCCAGTGCCGCCCACACAATGCCACAATGAGCGTTTCGTACCCAAAACCGCCCAGTGCCGCCCACACAATGCCACAATGAGCGCTTAGCCGTGCCTTGAATGGTGGCTTGTGGTTGGTTGTAGAGAATTAGTAACATACGTGTGTGTAACCAATTAGATTCTGTCTAACCTAACTTAGATTCCTAATTAACCTAACCTAAGCCTTAATAACACCTGTACGTTAATTAAAAAGGTGTAGCTACATACAGGTGTTGACATTGTTACTGTGTAAGTGTATGAACGTTGGTGTATTTCTCTATAATATGTGAGTAAGGTCAAGTTAACTATACATAAATTATACACACAGAAGCCCGTCGTTGAGCGCCCCAGCATAATTACACCATTTAACTCTATGATTACCACTACTTAAACTTTTACGGTGTTTTTTTTTTTTTTAGTTATTTTACACAAGATTAACTTTTGTTTTTTTTACAGTCCCCCGGAGGTTAGGTTAGGTTAGGTTAGGTTAGGTTAGGTTAGGTTAGGTTAGGTTAGGTTAGGTTAGGTTAGGTTTTTTACAGTCCCCGGAGGAAGGTTAGGTTAGGTTAGTGTTAGGTTAGGTTAGGATAGGTTTGGTTTTTTACAGTCCCTGGAGGAAGGTACAGTCTAGGTTACAGAGAACATGGTGAAGATTGCAGAAATGATTGAGTACAGAGTAGTGTGTGTGTAGACAGGTGCAAGGTGATGTATTTTTGCTGTACTTACACCTGTCATGTACTAATTACTTGTCATTAACACCTGACGTACACTAATTAACTATCATAAATACCTGTGATATATTAATTAACCTCTCATTAACATCTGCCATACACTAATTACCTGCCATTAACACCTGTGATGTACTAATTACCTGTCATTAACACCTGTACCCCCCAGCGTGCTATCTTCAACTTGGTCAACATACACAAGAGCCGTAACCTGTTCTGTGAAGGTCTCACTCCTCTCGTCCGCTCCACCTCCCGCCCCAGATGGTGAGTATGGTCTCTCTCTCTCTCTCTCTCTCTCTCTGTATGTTTCTTTATATTTCACTGTATCTGTCTGCCTGTCTCACTATTTTGTCTATGTATCTATCTGTTTATCTCTCATTATCTATCTATCTATCTATGCATTTATTTACCTGTTTATCTGAGTATCCATTTATCTTTAAGTCTTCGTATTTATATATTCAGTTGTCTGTCTCTCAGTATATAGGTGTTGCTTCAGTACTGGTAGATAGGTGTTGCTTCAGTACAGGTAGATAGGTGTTGCTTCAGTACAGGTAGATAGGTGTTGCTTCAGTACAGGTAGATAGGTGTTGCTTCATGGGTGTTGCTTCACTACTGGTAGATAGGTGTTGCTTCAGTACAGGTAGATAGGTGTTGCTTCAGTACAGGTAGATAGGTGTTGCTTCAGTACTGGTAGATAGGTGTTGCTTCAGTACAGGTAGATAGGTGTTGCTTCAGTACAGGTAGATAGGTGTTGCTTCAGTACAGGTAGATAGGTGTTGCTTCAGTACAGGTAGATAGGTGTTGCTTCAGTACAGGTAGATAGGTGTTGCTTCAGTACAGGTAGATAGGTGTTGCTTGCATTGTAGATAGGTGTTGCTTCAGTACTGGTAGACAGTGTTGCTTCAGTACTGGTAGACAGGTGTTGCTTTCTGTACTGCAGATAGGTGTTGCTTCAGTACAGGTAGATAGGGTGCTTGCTCAGTACTGGTAGATAGGTGTTGCTTCAGTACTGGTAGATAGGTGTTGCTTCTCTTACTGGTAGACAGGTGTTGTTTCAGTACTGGTAGATAGGTGTTGCTTCAGTACTGGTAGACAGGTGTTGCTTCAGTACTGGGGGTAGATAGGGTGACCTTAGTGTGTAGTGTGAGGGAAACTGTGAGTCAGTGTTGTGTCACCCTGTGTTACTCCTCCCTACTCATCCTGTGTTACTCTCTCTCCTCAACCTGTGTTACTCTCCTGCCTCACCCTGTGTTGCCTCCTCCCTCACCCTCAGCATTCTCCTGCCTCACCCTGTGTTACTCTCTCTCCTCATCCTGTGTTACTCTCCCTGCCTCACCCTGTTTTACTCTCCCTCCCTCACCCTGTGTTACTCTCCCTGCCTCACCCTGTGTTACTCTCCCTCCCTCACCCTGTGTTACTCTCCCTGCCTCACCCTGTGTTACTCTCCCTGCCTCACCCTGTGTTACTCTCCCTCCCTCACCCTGTGTTACTCTCCCTCCCTCACCCTGTGTTACTCTCCCTGCCTCACCCTGTGTTACTCTCCCTGGCGCAGGACGAGACTGCCGCCAGAGAACGTGTACTACTATAGATCAGAGGAGCACCGTGGTCACTACATCCTCAGCTTTGCTATGTGTTTCGACGTGGAGCAGGACGTGTACCAGTTCTCCCTGACCTACCCTTACTCCTACGCCCGCCTACAGGCCTTCCTCAGCCTGCACGACGAGAAGAACCTACCCTTCTACTGGAGACACACTTTGGCGTATACTGTGGTAGGTCGGGTCCTCTGATCAACTATGCGACCCTTTTTTAGGTTTTATTGTGTTAAATATCAAACTATTTTTTCCGGGTTATATTGTGTGGCTAAATCATAAAACCTCGGGATAATATTCCAACAGGTATATAAACGTGGTAACACAAGCTGGATTTAAAGAACAATACTTACCGGGTCGTGTTTCACCAGGAATGACAATGAATGTAAACAAACAATATGGCGACTTCTGACGTCACTGAGTATGTTAATGTATCGTTGACTAAAATTACACATAATAATCCCACGTTAAATGAGACAGTTAACATAAAATGATACGTGAAAAGTTGAATTATGTCTCTAGTTTAAATACAACAAAATTTGGGTGTTGGTTTTCAAGCTATACTGAATACAATGACAGTTTAGTTTAGTTCATTGTACGTGTATGTTGCCAGCTGTGTGATGTGTTGGCTGAAGTGCTCTTGTGTGAGGAGAAAACTTGTCCATTGATTAACATACAGTATTTCAACAATTTATCCATCCAAAGTGTTTTATTGCTTAAATACCGGAATTAGTGGTGTATTGTTCGTAATTACGTGACGCAGGTGTGTGTGTAGCTAGTAATTACGTGACGCAGGTGTGTGTGTAGCTAGTAATTACGTGACGCAGGTGTGTGTGGCTAGTAATTATGTAACGCGGGTGTATGTGTGTGGCTAGTAATTATCTAACGCGGGTGTATGTGTGTGGCTAGTAATTACGTGACGCAGGTGTGTGTAGCTAGTAATTACCGGACGGGGTGTTAATTAACTAGGAGGTACCTGACGTGTGTGTGTGTGTGTACAGATGAAGCGGAGGTGTGACCTGCTCACCATCACCAGCCCCGAGAACTACCGAGGCCCCGTGCAGGCCCTGGTGGAGGCTCGGGGGGCGGCGGTGGAGGCTGCTACTAAGGCGGCTACCTCCCTACCAACACCTCAGCGCCCCGACGAAGACGAGAACGAGGACGAGGACGAGGACGAGGACGAAGATCACGTCCCCGTCCCACTGAGTAAGTCCCTCAAAGACACCGTCACCACACAGCAGCTGACGTGTGCCCATGTTCTCTTCATTCTACTTCTGCTACTGAAGCTTTTCTTCACCCCTCTCTCCTCCTCACCCCTCTCTCCTCCTCACCCCTCTCTCCTCCTCACCTCTCCTCCTCACCCCTCTCCTCCTCACCCCCTCTCCTCCTCACCCCTCCTCCTCACCCCTCTCCTCCCCTCACCCCCCTCCTCCTCCTCCACCCCCCTCTCCTCCTCACCCCCCTCTCCTCCTCACCCCTCTCCTCCTCCACCCCCCCTCCCTCCTCTTGTCCTCCCACCTCACCCCTTCTCCACCTCACCCCCCCTGCTCTCCACCCTCATCTCCTCCCCTTCTCATCCCCACTTCCCTCTCTTCCCGCTCCCCCTCTCTTCCCCCCTCCCCTCTCTTCCCCACTCTTCTCTCCTCCCCTCCCCCCTCTCCCTCCCCACTCTTCTCTCCTCCCTCCCCCTCTCCTCCCCACTCCCCTCTCCTCCCCACTCCCCTCCTCCCCCTCTTCTCTCTCCCCCCTTTCTTCTCCCCCTCTCCTCCCCACTCCCCCCTCCTCCCCCACTCTTCTCTCCTCCCTCCCCTCTCCTCCCACTCCCCTCCTCCCCTCTTCTCTCCTCCCCCCTCCCCCCTCCTCCTCCCCTCCCTCTCCTCCCCTCCCCTCCTCCCCACTCCCCCTCCTCCCTCTTCTCTCCTCCCCACCCCCTCTCCTCCCCCTCCCCCCCCTCCTCCCCTCTTCTCTCCTCCCTCCCCTCTCCTCCCCTCCCTCTCCTCCCCTCCCCTCTTCTCACAAATATATAGAAAAATAAAGAAGGATTGGAGTAATAATTATTCCAGGTAACTCAGGTAACACTGTACACCTGAGTTACTCTACCGTTTAAAACCTCTTGAGAAATTTGTCCAACTAAACCAAGAACTGACAAGCTGACGAGGTGCCTGACATTTGAGCTGACGTTAACGAGGTAACAAACACTCACACTTCCAGCCAGAGTATACCTTCAGACTCTGACCTGTGATGACCTTTTAATGTTAATGAAATAATTAAACAGGTACAGGCGAGGTAGTTATGGCCGCTCACCTGTTGGTACACCTGTCATATGGTGTGTATACTAGCGAGTCATGTGTGTGTGTGTGTGTGTATTTGTCGTATCTAAACTATGACTTATTAATCATACAATTAGACATGTGTGTATATGGTGTGTATATTCGTAATGTCATATAGGCTACAAGCTACGTTTAACCTCAGTCTTATTATCCTGAAGGAACTCGTTTGCCCCGGCGTGTGGTGGTGGTGATGGCCAGAGTACACGGCGGCGAGTCACCCACCTCCTTCATCGTGCAGGGTCAGTCGTCGGTGGCTAGTGGTAACGAGTTTGAGTGATAATTTCAATACATTATTTTTTTTTTTACTTTCAACATCTTAAATTAGTTCTGTAGTGGATAATTACGTAGATAATAATGATACATTCTCTTAAGTGTATGTTATTAGTGTCAGGTTAATTGTCTTGTTATTTTTGTTTATTTAATTAGTATAGGTGTTATTATTGTACTTTATTATCATTTTATTCGCTACTACTACTACTGTCATTACCACACTACCACCTTAATACGCCACAATGCTACTACCACACCACCACGATATTGATACCACCATACTACACCACCACCATACCACCACACTATCATACTACCTTACTACCACCACCACCATACTACACCACAACACTATCACACCACCACAACACCACACCACTTTTCTACACCACCACACTACCACACTACATCACCATACTACACCACCACACTATCACCACCACAGCACCACCACCACCATACTACACCGGCACTATACTACTACACCAACATACTACCACACCAACATACTACCACACCACCACCACCACCATATTAAACCACTACACTACCACACCACCACCACCACCATACTAAACCACTACACTACCACACCACTACACAACACTATCACACCACTACAACACCAAACCAACACCACCACACCACCATACCACCACCACACCAGCATACCACCACCACAACACTATCACACCTCCACAACACAACACTATCACGCCACCACAACACCACACCACCTTACTACACCACCATACCACAACACAACACTCACACCACCATACCACACCACCATACCACACCACCACACTACTACCTCTGCTTTCCATTTAATTCCCACATTTAAAACTTTAGCAATACATTGGACACGTAACATGTCATTAACCTTTTGTAGTGACCATTACACGTACCATTTCCCATCGAGTTGCTACTCCCTTGTCCCTCAGTGTCCAGTCAACCACCACCACTACCGTGTCCTTCAGTCAACCGTCACCCAGGACAGCCATCACCCGTCACCCATCATCCCCGTCACCCGTCATTAATATATCCACTTAACTGTCTGATTAGTCACTCACTCACTCAATCAATTTCTGTCCTTGTTTAGTTGTTTACCTCTTTGTTAGTTATTGTTTATTTGTTTACATGTTTCTTAGTTATTGTTTATTTGGTAACCTGTTTGCCAGATATTGTTTACCTGTTTGCCAGATATTGTTTACCTGTTTGCTAGATATTATTTATTTGTTTATTTACTTCTTTACCTAGGTTATAGTAATTGTTTACCTGTTTGTTAGTATTTGTTTATTTGTTTACCTGTTTACCTATGTGTTAATTAAGGTATACCTGTGTGTATGTGACAGGTATGATAGAACTGCTTCAGGGACAAGGTAGTGAAGCCAACACAATCAGAGAACACATTGTGTTTATCATCGTACCTATGGTCAACCCCGACGGCGTCTATATCGGCAACTATAGGTAATGTGTCTATCTCAGTAGCTATAGGTAATGTGTCTATCTGAGTAGCTATAGGTAATGTGTCTATCTGAGTAGCTATAGGTAATGTGTCTATCTCAGTAGCTATAGGTAATGTGTCTATCTCAGTAGCTATAGGTAATGTGTCTATCTCAGTAGCTATAGGTAATGTGTCTATCTCAGTAGCTATAGGTAATGTGTATCTCACTAGCTATAGGTAATGTGTCTATCTCAGTAGCTATAGGTAATGTGTCTATCTGAGTAGCTGTAGGTAATGTGTCTATCTCAGTAGCTATAGGTAATGTGTCTATCTGAGTAGCTATAGGTAATGTGTCTATCTGAGTAGCTATAGGTAATGTGTCTATCTCAGTAGCTATAGGTAATGTGTCTATCTCAGTAGCTATAGGTAATGTGTCTATCTCAGTAGCTATAGGTAATGTGTCTATCTGAGTAGCTATAGGTAATGTGTCTATCTCAGTAGCTATAGGTAATGTGTCTATCTCAGTAGCTATAGGTAAATGTGCCTATCTCAGTAGCTATAGGTACTGTGTCTATCTGGAGTAGCTATAGGTACGTGTCTATCTCAGTAGCTATAGGTAATGTGTCTAAATAGGTTAAATAGGTATAGGCATTGTGTCTATCTGAGTAGCTAGGTAATGTGTCTATCTCAGTAGCTATAGGTAATGTGCCTATCTCAGTAGCTATAGGTAATGGCTCATCTCAGTAGCTACAGGTAATGTGTCTATCTCAGTAGCTATAGGTAATGTGTCTATCTCAGTAGCTATAGGTAATGTGTCTATCTCAGTAGCTATAGGTAATGTGTCTATCTCAGTAGCTATAGGTAATGTATGTCTATCTCAGTAGCTATAGGTAATGTGTCTATCTCAGTAGCTATAGGTAATGTGTCTATCTCAGTAGCTATAGGTAATGTGTCTATCTCAGTAGCTATAGGTAATGTGTCTATCTCAGTAGCTATAGGTAATGTGTCTATCTGAGTAGCTATAGGTAATGTGTCTATCTCAGTAGCTATAGGTAATGTGTCTATCTCAGTAGCTATAGGTAATGTGTCTATCTCAGTAGCTATAGGTAATGTGTCTATCTCAGTAGCTATAGGTAATGTGTCTATCTCAGTAGCTATAGGTAATATGTCTATCTCAGTAGCTATAGGTAATGTGTCTATCTCAGTAGCTATAGGTAATGTGTCTATCTCAGTAGCTATAGGTAATGTGTCTATCTCAGTAGCTATAGGTAATGTGTCTATCTCAGTAGCTATAGGTAATGTGTCTATCTCAGTAGCTATAGGTAATGTGTCTATCTCAGTAGCTATAGGTAATGTGTCTATCTCAGTAGCTATAGGTAATGTGTCTAAATAGGTTAAATAGGTATAGGCATTGTGTCTATCTGAGTAGCTATAGGTAATGTGTCTATGAATAGCTATAGGTAATGTATTGGTGTGTATCTCCTTAATTACAGGTAGGTTTCATTAGTATAACTTTACCTGTATTCTTACATTAGCACAAAATTATACTCAGGTAGTTCAAATTTTCTTTCATGAATCTTAACTGAATTTCAGGTATATTAAGATATTAAGACATGACCTTTCTCTCTCCTCTTTCCCTTACCCCTATCAACTTGCCTTTGGTCAGGTCTTCATTAATGGGATTCGACCTGAACCGAGCGTGGGGTGAGGCGAGTCCGTGGGGCCACCCAACCATCCACGCCGCCAGGGACCTCCTCTTACACCTTGACCACGCCCAGGTAAGTCCTTTGTTTGCCTCTGTCTCAGCCTTGTTCAAGAGGTGTTCTCCTTAAGTTGGTGACGTGGTGTGGGGGAGGTGCTGTGTTGGGGGTGTGTGAGTGGTGGTGAGTTGGGGGTGTGTTGGTGATGGTGTTGGGAGTGTTTGTAGTGGCGTTAGGGATGTGTGGTGGTATGTTGGGGGTGTGTTGGTGATGGTGGTAGTAGAGGTGTTGGGGGCGTGTTGATTTGACAGCAGCTAGTTTATTGTGTACCTCACACATCCTGTAAGCGTTAGCACAAAAAGGCTCACAGAGTAGAGGTCAGTTTATCATACCCCAGTGAGTGGTCAGGATATTGTGGCGTTGAATGTTACAGAGTATTTCCTGTGCATTGTTTGTTTAGTTCGGGATAAAAGAGATGACTTAGCTACTATTATACAGTGGGTGCAAGACGTGGATACAGTTTTAATATATTATCGGTTATGCCTCGTGCACACCAAGATACATTGTCTAGAAACAGTCGCGCAACAATGTATCTCTCAGTGTGTACGCGGCCTTACTGTATCTTGTCATCAGAGGTAAAGTGCTGAACCATTGTACACAGTGTGCTTGATCTGTTCCTAAAAGTTATATTTTTTCCACTGTCTAAGACGTAGTGTTGGAGTGTGTGGCCATATGTCTGGCCACACACTACATTTAGTGTTGTTCACATCTGCTTGAGGGATATACTGCCAGAGGTACTTATATCCTAACCTTATTCTAGCCGCTCAGCCCGGCCTGCAGGGGTGTCAAACTCATGGCCCGCGGACCAATTGTGGCCCTTGGAATGGTCAGGTGTGGCCCGCGGGATGACGGCAAAATTTATCAACCCTTGAAATTATGATAGAAATAGATATGAAGAGAAAAATTCAGATATGAATGAGTCAGTAAACTCCTAAATGATCTTTAAATCATTGTGGCAATAATTGAATTTATATTGTTAATGCTAGTAATAACACTATTGTAGAGGGGAAATGATTATAAATCGAAATCACTAAAGAATTGAAAAACTAAGCCGCAGCCATTACCACACATTCATTACAATGTGTGCCTTTGGGCTGTTCAGTTTGGAAGTTCTTATGGGTGTGAACAGTTCTTCTCTCGGATGAAGATAAATAAATCTTAAATACCGAACCCGTATTGCCGTCCTCCGACTTGGGTGCTATTCTCCGACTCGGAATATCACCTTTGCAGCCAAATATAGAAAAACATGTGGAAGAAAAACGCTTGTAGTGCAGTGGAAAATGAGATCAAAGTTGTGAGTTGTATGTTGGCTCTTGTTCTGCGTGTACATAACACAACTGTCATAACAAGGTTGAGCTCTTAAGTTTCAAAACATCAGTGGAATTGTATAATAAATTGTAGCCCCAAAATAATATATATATATATATATATATATATATATATATATATATATATATATATATATATATATATATATATATATATATATATATATATATATATATATATATATATATATATATATATATTAGCTTTTTATATTTATTAAGTAAAATTAATTTTACATACTTAAGATCAGAAAAACCCAAATGGGGTATTCCTGGTAAGCCAAGTAAGGCAATGTGTGAAGCTGTAAACTTCAGTCCTACAAATATGTGATATAGCACTTGTGTTGGTCCTGAAGAGGGTAACTAAAATAAGAATTGGCCCTCGAAAGGTTTTGAGTTTAACATCACTAGATTACAACATCTTGTAATCTAGTGATCTTGTTACTTGCTTCATATACATGTTTTACTTGATACATCGCATCATGGTAAACAATGGATTGTCTTATGCCTGTTTGCACTTGTCTGCTGGCTTCAAATTCATCAACAAGTTCTTTCCTGATTACAGATTTTAGGATTCTGTTTGACAGTCTTAAATTATGTTCAACAGTGTCTTTGTTAGACGCGAGTTTGGTGAGGGCATCAACACTTGTTGCCTGAGGCCTGTGTGAGAGGGGGCCACAGCAGCTTGATCCTGACCCCCGTCAGCAAGACACATATTGCTTGTGTCTAACTTCAGAGACAAGCGGGTACCAAGAGCAAGTAGTGAGGATAAGGAGTCAGTGATGATGAGACTATCAGTAGCAGTGTCTTCAACAAGTGTCAGGGGTGTGAGTATTAGTTCAGTTTGAACAGTGGCTGCCCATTTATTGATGTGTGTTGTAGGTGGTGAGCTGGAGATGTATTAGAAGTATGTTGGTGTGATGTGGTGAAGGTATAGTGTTGGTGTGTTAGTGATGGTGTGTTGGATGTGTGTTGGTGATGGTGTGTTGGATGTGTGTTGGTGATGGTGTGTTGGTGATGGTGTGTTGGATGTGTGTTGGTCATGATGTGTACATAATGTGGTCTGCTGGAGGCGTGTTGGTGATGGTGTTGGATGTGTGTTGGTGTTGGTGTGTTAGTGATGGTGTGTTGGATGTGTGTTGGTGATGGTGTGTTGGATGTGTGTTGGTGATGGTGTGTTGGTGATGGTGTGTTGGATGTGTGTTGGTCATGATGTGTACATAATGTGGTCTGCTGGAGGCGTGTTGGTGATGGTGTTGGAGGTTTGCTGCTGCTGGTAGTGGTGGTGGGAGTAATAAGTAAGCTCCCCTCCCCACGTTTATGGCGCCTCAGGAATGCAATTGAGATCTTCGGCTTCTCAGACCTCGTTCATCATCCCCCCCCCCTTTTCCCCCCTCCCCCAGAACCTGTCTAGTTAAGGTAAAGTCTCTGGCTATTTTACACCCCATTTTATTTATCTGTTAAACAACTTTATTGGTAGTTTCTTTGTTTTGTTTTGTTTTCCACTTTATTCCTAATTCCTTGTTTTATTATTTTTTCATTCTTCCCTTCATCTTGTGATTATCTCTCTCTCTCTCTCTCTCTCTCTCTCTCTCTCTCTCTCTCTCTCTCTCTCTCGTTAAAGACAGTTCCGTGATCAAGCTTCCGTTTATGGGTGTAATACAAGGCAAATGAGGCGTTTATTGGCTACGTCGCTTCGTGCTGCTGTACATTAACTCTTACTGCTTACTGTTAAAGACGGTTTTGTAGGTCTGGTGTGAGGATAGGTCATGACAAGGCTAGGTCATAGGAAGGATAGGTTAAGTATGCTATAGGATCACGGAGGTTATTCGAAGATACAGAAATACATTTTAAGATGTGAGAAATTATTATGCGTCTCTCTCTCTCTCTCTCTCTCTCTCTCTCTCTCTCTCTCTCTCTCTCTCTCTCTCTCTCTCTGACAGAATCCCGTCAACTTTCACATTATCACAGGATGTGGGTGGTGAGAATGGGGAAGGGGAGGTGAAGGGATGTGAAGGGAGGGATGGGAGGTGAGGATGAGGAGGATGGGGAAGTGAGAGATGAGGGGTAAGAGGTAAGGGGGTCAGGGGGGGGGAGGGAGGAGAGGGGGTAGTCAATTGATTAGCGTGTAGTGGCTGGTTGACGACTCGCCTAGCATACACAGCACCACTCCCTTCCACGTCTCTCAATACACGATTTCGCGAACACGATTTGGCGCGCGCTATTTCCCGCCGTGAGAGCCTTTGTTTGGCGGGCTGGAATTGGCGTGTTTTGGGCGTTATTGCGTATCGGGCTATTTTCCTCTCTGCTTTGTTTTAGGGAGAATGTTTGTGTGTTTGGTTTTAATGTTTGTGTGTTTGGTAAAGAATGGTTGTATGTTCGTATATTTGGTTTGACGTATGTTAGGGAGAATGACCGTATGTTTGGGAAGAATGTATGTATGTATGTATGTATGAATGATTGTTTGGGTTGACGCTTGCGGCTCTTGTTTGTATTAGTTCATTCCGCCAATTGTTTCATTCCAAGTTTAATGAGAGAGAGATTGTTTGGTCATCCTGTTTGCCTTGTTTATATATGATTATTCTTGTTTGCCGCTGCTACGTATCATCTGTTTACTTCAACTTCAATGGCAATATAAACACTGTTGTTGTTTGCAGCTTTTGTTTACAGTCGATATTTAGCTCTCCAGTCTAAAGTGTCTTGTTTTCAGAAGTAAAATAAAAGATTTTGTCGTTGAATTGCCTTGTTTACAAAGGTAGGAATAATTTGTTTGGGTTTATTGTTTGCAGGTTGTGTTATCCGCTCTGTTTACTGTTTGTTTCCTCTTCGATTAACGTTATTTGACGATGCGAAACACTTTCTTTGGCTAAACAAAACAACATTGTTTGGTTGTTCCGGTGAGTAAACTACTGTAGCCAAACTCTGTGTACTGCGTCTCGTGGCAGAGTGTTTGTTTGTCGTCACTGTACACTGTTTGTACTCTGTCAAGCATGTATTGTGTGTGTGTGTGTGTGTGTGTGTGTGTTTACTGTCACTGTACATTTGTTGTTCGCCATTCTTCCTGGGATACGTTTGTTGGGTGTGGCAATATGACGTGTCTTGCAACAAACTTCTCCTGGTTCAGCAGTGTCGGGGTCGCTCCCTCCCCCAGCAGCAACAAGCACGGTGTTTGCGCTAATATTTGGCTGTGTTCCGATATGACGCTATGGCCGGCGTCCGCCATTAGTTTAGACAAAAGACCCAATACCTATGCAAATCTGAGCGAAACTTATCATATATTTTCAACCAGGGTGGCGGGACTGGGCGGGTGGAGGGCAGTGGGGCGGGGTGAAAGGGCTGCTAGAGTTACTTCCATGTTCTGTTGGGCTTCCGTTTTCTGTGATTAGGTAGCGGGTACTGATTGAAATCTCTGGTGTGGAGGTACTAAAGCAGTTCTAACTCTCTCTCTCTCTCTCTCTCTCTCTCTCATACACAAATGGGAATTGGTCGAATTACCTTACTGTTTACCATTGTTTATATACCTGTATTTTCTGCTTATACATTGAAAATTGTATACCCGTTTGTGTTGTCTTTATACCTGCTCCTCCTCCTCTTCCTTATCCTCTTTCTCCTCCTCCTCCTCTTCCTTATCCTCCTCCTCCTCCTCTTCCTTGTCCTCTTTCTCCTCCTCTTCCTTATCCTCCTCCTCCTCTTCCTTGTCCTCCTCCTCCTGGACCCTCATAATTGACCTCATTATAAACGATCTTGACCTCTTCGTCCTCCTCCACAGTGGTGTGAGTTGGACCTCGTACTCGACCTCCACGCCCACTCCTCCCTCCTCGGCACCTTCATCTACGGTAACTCCTACGACGACGTCTACAGGTGAGTTTTACTACTACCATAACGTCTACTGCCCCTCCTACAGACCACCAACCCCACACCCCACAGCACACGACCTCATTAACATCACTCCTTCAGTGCCTCCCACAGACACGACCCCACTAACACCACCACCTACTGCCCTCCTACAGACACGACCTCACTAACACCACCACCTACTGCCCCTCCTACAGACACGACCATTAACATCACCTTCTACTGCCACCACAACCACCACCTACTGCCCCTCCTACAGACACGACCCTCACTAACACCACCACCTACTGCCCCTCCTACAGACACGACCCTCACTAACACCACCACCTATTGCCCCTCCTACAGACACGACCCTCACTAACACCACCACCTACTGCCCCTCCTACAGATACGACCCTCACTAACACCACCACCTATTGCCCCTCCTACAGACACGACCCTCACTAACACCACCACCTATTGCCCCTCCTACAGACACGAGCGCCACATAGTGTTCCCGAAGATGCTGAGTCATGCCTGTGAGGACTACAACCACTACAACACCATCTACAACAAGGACCCGGCCAAGGCTAACACCGCCCGCAGGTAACCAAGACCCCCACCTGCTGTAGTGTAGTGAGCTGCAGTAACATAAACCCCAAATAATAATACTAATCACCCCAATAACCTCTATATCCTGACCCTTGACCTCTGACCCTTGACCCATGACCTCTGTTGCAGGTGGCTGTGTAATAACCTGAAGGACTCAGCCAACGTGTACTCTATCAACACTTCCATCTACGGGTACAGGAACCATCGTGGCCAGGTGGTTCCCTATACTGAAGAGCTCTGTATCCTTTACTTACTACTGATGATGATGATGATGATGATGATAGTGATGATAATGACGATGATAATGATGATGATGATGATAGTGATGATAATGATGATGATAGTGATGATGATAGTGATGATAATGGTGATGATAGTGATGATGATAGTGATGATAATGACGATGATATTGGTGATGATGATGATAGTGATGATAGTGATGATGATGATAATGATGATGATAATGATGATGATAATGATGATGATAGTGATGATGATGATGATAGTGATAATGATGAGTATGATAGTGAATCACGATGATAATGATGATGATGATGATAGTGATAATGATGATGTTAGTGATGATGATGATGATGATAGTGATGATGCTGATGATAGTGATGATGATGATAGTGATGATGATAATGGTGATGATGGTGATGATGATGATAATGATATTGAATCACGATGATGATGATAGTGATGATAGTGATGATTAGAAGTAGTAGAATTAATAATAATAATAATAATAATAATAATAATAATAATAATAATAATAATAATAACAATAATAATAATAACAATAATAAGTAGCAGTGTTTGGGTACCTATAGTATCAGGTAAGTAGCAGTAAAGTATTAAGTATTAGTAAAGCACCAGGAAATTATTAACAAAGTATCGGTAAAGTAACAGTAAAGTATATGATGCAGTTATAATGCTCCTTGTCAGTGTTCAGACCTTAAGTAACAATAAAGTAACAGCATAAGAGCAATAGTAATGTTCCTTGACAGTGTTCAGATCTTAAGTAACAGTTTAGTAACAATACAGTAACATTATAGAGGCAGTAGTAATGTTCCTTGACAGTGTTCAGACCTACGTACCGGCAGTAACATAGTGAGGGCTGTGTTGGACTATTACCAGTTTTTGGGTCTGATACCTTACACTAGCCCTTCAGCCCAGCCCTTACATGACCTGCCCAGGGGTAAGGGTCCAGCCAGCCCTCCTCTACACACCCGTCACTCCCGCCTACACCTGTCTGTCCAGCAGGTATGTAAATATATGAGTGTCTAGCATATATGTGTGTGTGTGTGTGTGTATGTGTGTGTGTGTGTGTGTGTGCATGCATAAAGGAGCATGTTATGTATAGTATTATGGAGCCTGTGGTGTATAATAGAGCCTGAACTAAGTACAACAGAGCCTATGGTGGGCTCCTAGTCACGTAATAGCATAGTCCCAGCCTTAGCCTCTTCTATCCATACAGCCAGGCAGGCTCACAACACACCTGGGACCGCCTACCATCTGCCACCTATAATTCAAGGGAGAGTAAAATCGGGCGCGTTCAGGCTGAGGCTAGATAAATATGAAACACCACCGTGAGTGATGTTTTAGAACGCTAGGGAACGCAGCCTCACCTGAGAATGTATTTGTATTTTCTGCGGCTCACCCGACACTGGCAGCGATGTTTACGTGCGAGGCAGCTGATGAATATTAAGTACAGTGTGTAGCGTCTGAGAGAAAATAGAAGCTAAAACACAGCATGTATTTTATGTCGAGGCAGACAGGATAGAGTGGGGGAGAGGCTAGTTGAGGGAGTAAGATGTCTACACTTTATAAGACTTAAATACATTGAATATTGTTTCTTATTTAAGAATGATAGTTTCACCGTACATTAAGAGTGTACAGTACACGCTGGCCTCCCCACCGTGACGGGGCAGGTGTTGTAGAATAACATTTCCTCTAACACCTGTTGACAGTGTAGCTACAACCTTGGTCACATTGCAGGCAAGGCCACCACAGCGCTCCGTCAGAAGTAAGTGGTCCAACACCACCAAGATGAAGAGCTCTCGAGCCCTGGCCGAGCCCCCGGATGTAAAGGAGCCCGGCGGGAGTGAGGCAGCGGCCACGGATACGGCACCTAGTGTCAGCTCTGACGAAGCTTCATCCGTCAGCAGCGACAGTGAGGGCCTCAGCGATACCAGCGGCCTTATGGTCAGGATCAAGCAGAAGGCCGCCTCTGCCGATGAGGACGACGTGGGCTACACGCTGCGCTACGGCCACGACCGTACTGAGAGGAGCGTCCGTCTGCCAGGGGCGCGGCCACGAGACTCTGGTTCCAACGCGCTGGAGGGAAGACGACGGACGGGGCGCAACACACGACAGCCCAGGACGACGTACATGACGCTGTTCCCCGGACAGCAGATCCACCACCCGTCACGCTCTGACGACGACACACGTAGCCTGCCTGATCTGCCGTCGCTGACGGCGTCACTGCCGACGCTGCGGACGACACACGAACGCCGCCATCGCTCTACGTTTCCTGTGATGGCCCCCCGGGCGCGGCCTACCACCCTGGTTTGGCAGGACCTACAACAGCCCCTCCAGCGCCGGGACATCAAACTCTCCTACAGGTACTACGACTTCCGGCGTCTGACGCGGCCCCGCAAGAGGCGCCGCAAGAGGAAAACTAAGAGTCGCTCCCCCAGCCGCGCTCGCGCCCAGCGCCGGAGTAAAGCCAGTCACCACGCCCACCACATTCCGGCGCCCTACGCCTACCACAATTCGACTTCCCATACTCACCACAATCCTGCGTCCCACGTCCACCACAATGCTGCGTTCCACGTCTACCACAATCCTGCGTCCCACGTCCACCACAATCCTGCATCCCACGTCTACCACAATCCTGTGTCCCACGCCCACCACAATCCTGTGTCCCACGCCCACCACAATCCTGTGTCCCACGCCCACCACAACCTCGCGCCTCCTGCCTCCTCCCCTGAGCGGGCGCGGCCCCGGCGGATGGTGGCGGGTGGAGGTTTTAATGTGACACGCATGGCGACGCCGCCCCGCGGGGAGGCGGGGGCGAGGCTCCCCACCCCCCGGGGAATAAGGATGATCGACGTTAATCAATTGACCATCGGCGGGTACCGGGAGAACGTGGCCATCCCCAGGTGGCAGGCCAGCCCCCGCCGCCCCCCCATCACCCTCCCCACCTCACCCCCACTCCTCAGACGCTTCCTCGACCCCCACGCCCCCCTCTTCTGAGCCTCACCTCTCTACTTTATATCTCACGCTTCCAAAATGTTTCAGCATTGTACTCACTAGTCACACTCATTAACCCTCATCACTGCTCTCCTCTCTCAGGCGTCACCGTTGCTCATAATCATCTCAGGGACCTTATGAGTAATATACCTTTATGAGTTATATCATACCAAGACTCACATCCCTCACCAGATCTTCCTGTTCCAATATTTTTTGGCGATATTGTTAACGTGATCGGAAAATTACTTCTCATTGGGACCGCTACCTTGCTGACGATGGCGACCTGCTGGAGCGTCACGTCAGCAGGTAGGAGCAGCCTGACGGAGAGGTAACCTTCCCAACACCTACGTCAGCTTTGAATAAAACTCTTTTATCTTCACTGGACTTTTATTACCCGTCACCTGTACCTTCACCCTATCCTTCGCTGTAATACTGTATCCTGCCCTGTAACATTAGGCCCCGCCCTGTAACACTTTATCCTGCTCTGTAACACTATATCCCGCCCTCTAACACTATATCCCGCCCTGAAAGACTGTATCCTGCCCTGTAACTCTATATCTTACGCTATAACATTATATCCCGTCCTGTAACACTATATCCTGCCCTGTAACAATGTATCCTGCCCTGTAACACTGTATCCTACATTGTAACACTGTATCCTACATTGTAACACTGTATCCTGAGGGCTCCGCCGCTCCTGGCAGGGCCCCTGGAGGTGCCGTTGTCCCTGGAAGAGCCCCTGGGGGCGCCACCGGCCCTGGCAGGGCTCCTGGAGGCACCGCCGCCAATGAGAGGGTCCCTGGGTGAGCCAACGCCCCTGCCAGGGCCTCTGAGGGCGCCGTTGTTCCTGGGAGGGCCACTGGGGGAGCCTCTGTCTCTGGGAGGGCCCATGGGAGCGCCACCGCACTTAGCCATGCCAGGGATGGCGGCATCTTCAGGAGCCCTCGCAGGAGCAGTGGCGCCCCCAGGGACCCTGCTAGGGACGGTGGCGTTCCTAGGGGCCCTCCCAGGGATAGCGGGTGCCCCATAGGTTCTGCCAGGGATGGCGGCGCCTCCAGGGGACCTCCCATGGACAGAGGCTCCCCCAGGGACAGTGGCGCTCTCAGAGGCCCTTCCCGGGGGAGGGGGGGGGGGGTGGCTCCCCGAGGGGCCCTACCAGGGTCATCGACGTCCCCAGCGGCCTTCTGAGAAGGGGTGGAGCCCCCAGGGACCCTGCAAGGGGCGGTTGCATTCCCAGGGGCTCTTCCAGGTAAGTATTTATACAGTATGTAAAAGGCAAGTGTAAGTACCAGTTTACTGCGTGTGTGTGTGTGTCTCTGGGGATGTATCACCACCACTCCTCACCACCATCCCTCACTATCACTCCTCACCACCATCCCGTATTATCACTCCTCACCACCATCCCTCACCACCACCCCGCAGTTAACTCGCTGGTGTTGACCGTCGTGTACACTAGAGGTGGGTGGTGTTGTAGAGGCTAAGCACGTTTCCGCTCCTCTTTTACAGTCCTCCCTCCTCTAATTTACCGACAACAGCCAAGTCATGAGTATTTCTGCCCCGCGAGACACAACCTCCCATCATTAATTTTGTTCATTGTAAAATTCGTAGACTAATTTTGGGGGTGAGGGTGTGGTTGTATGGTTGACCAATAGATGAGGGTGTGGTTGTATAGGTGTCCACCAGGGTGAGGGTGTGGTTGCATGGGTGACCACCGGGGTGAGGGTGTGGTTGTATGGGTGACCACCAGGGTGAGGGTGTTGTTGGATGGGTGACCACCAGAGTAGGGGTCTCTTTGTATTCCTAGAGGCACTGGGTTTGATCTTTGGTATATATTTCTCGATCAAATGGTTCACTTTACTAGCTATGATATTCAGAGTAATGTCAACATTCTTATGCCTTAGTGAGTCAGGCCAATGGATACCCCACATCCTGTCATAATTTCTCTTGTAATATTTGCACCTTAGCCTGGTTTTGTCATGAACTAAGTAACAGTTAAATCTGAATGACAACATTACATGGTGACTGGTGCCAACGGGGGCTAGGTATTCCAACTTGGCCACCATACCCTCCTCGTTTGTTATGATGAGGTCTAGTGGCTTGGGTGTTTACTCCTTTGTGTGTCGGGTCTTTAACATGTTGGAACAGAAAAGTATCTCAGAGTTTCGACAAAAAGAGTAGCGGGGTATTTACTGTAAGTCATTTGGCGTGAACTCGTTTCTCCAGTCGATGTCGCCATAGTTAAAGTCCCCCATGATAGGAAGTGGCTAGGGATGAGCAATGCTGCATTGTCTATTAAGGTTCTTAAGTTCCTTTGGTTTGGTAAGCTACAGTTTGGTGATCTGTAGATACACTCAACAATAAGTCTCTCCCCTTTTATTTAATTTTACACCACTTGGATTCTTCAAAAACATTCTCTCCCTGAACCCTCACTTGGCTGCCTCTAAGGTCTTGCCTAGCATAGATAACCACACCCCTCTTGCAAGTTTCTTGAGAAAGGTTTGTAAATAAGTCATATCCGTCAATATTGAACTCACATTCCTCTGGGTCGATTCTCTTGTTCTTGTACAACAGTTTTACAACACCCACTATATATAGGGTTGGTGTACCTTCAGTAGTGTTTCAAACTCCTGTCTCTTATCAAGGAACGTGTCAGTATTAGTGTACAGGTGTACTGGCTAAATACACTGTATTTTGTAGGCTGTGGTTAGAAACGTCATTGTTTACACGGCGCTCGCCTCCTCCTGGGTGGGAGGTAGAGCAGGTGGAGGGTGTACCGCTGCCCCCTAGCTCTGTGCTGGCGCTATTGCTTCCACTACCCCCCCCCCTGGATATAACCCATGTACTGTAGTGTACAGTACAGGTACACATT
>NW_024713264.1:0-10500 GCF_018991925.1 Homarus americanus | reverse complement strand
ACTTGAAAGAGGTAGGGCGTATTACGGCATTAATATAAAGATCCGGATTAACAACCCTGATAAATGGTATAATTGACCCTGAATGAGATAATGAGAAGAACAATAATTGAGGCTTTATAATTATGGGGTCCTGGTAGAGCGTGGCGTCCCAAGATATCACTTCACCGTAAACTAGTGACTATGGAACAACCTACTCTGGAGTGAGGGTACGGCATTAAACAGATCCGGATTCTTCCCAACACTCGATAAGACTTACTACACAACTGCCACGTGTAATAACAGGTAAGCCTTTTGACACTTGGAACCTAATATCCTACGTCTGTCACTCTTACTATACGATAATACCAATATATGCACACACATATGAAGGGAACTTTAAACTACCGTAAAGCAATTGAGAACAGAAGTGACTGGGAGGAATAATTAACACTGAGTAACAAGGGAGGAAGGAATATGGTACTTAAGGTCGTATCCTGTCACGGTCGCCATTTGTTACGAGTTGGGGATTTAGAATATAGTTATACGTCTACCCAGATCCCAACAGGTAACAAAAAAAAAAAAAACAGACAATCGGACTATAAAAGGGTAGACAAAGGATGTGAGTTTTCGTTGTATATAATAAAGTACCATAAATCCCTAAACAAAATATTCAGCTTATAAATTACCCTTAACCAAACTTAACCTAAACATTAACAGTATATACATATTAATAAACATAAAACAATCTTGAAGCAAGTGGACGTGGGGAGGCAAATACAAAGATGCCATGTACTTAAGTGAGGAGCTGAGATGGCTGACGAGTAAGGCTGAGTATTGTAGAAGACAGGTAGTCACTTCTAATGCAGGTTTAGAGGAGGATGATGATCCTGTGGTCACTTCTAGAGCCATGCTTCCTCGAATTGGAGCATGACAAAGGAAGACTGAGGAGGCACAACAAATCTGGTGATAGGAGAAGGAAACCTCGGAGTGGTAACTAAGACGAGTCATACTGTGTCTCTGTCCCTCAGATGGCTGCTCGTGGTGGTGGGTAGACTGCATTGGCCAGATGGCGTGGCTCGTAGTATGGGGGTGGAGGTTCGCAACATGATGCTGTTCTTGTTCCAGTGGTGATGCTGTTTGTGTTCCAGTGTTGTTGTTGTTGTTGTTCCAGAGGTGATAAAGACTTCATTATGTTATCAGTACAAGATAATTCAGCATCTCATAAGTCATGATCACCATCCTTCACCATCCTTCACTACACTGTATCTTTATCCACCTCCTCACCTCTCACCAACCCTCACCATTCTCATCTACCTTTCACCATCAGGCCTCATAGCCTTACAGCGTTACAGATTAATACATAATACCATCAGGTACTCTTTATATCTCAAGTCTCAAAAGAAATATTCACGTTTTAAAAGATATTAATCATTATAAGTTTGTGTGTAATGCAAGAGTTCCACCGCTAAGGCTGCATGTGAGGCATTTGCATTATTTCCAATATTCTTCTCTATTCTTTACTGTTTTATTAATGTTTGCCTCCGGAATTTTTTTAGATATGGTAATAAAACACAAGCATTTTTTTTTATCAGGAAGCTGTTTAAATCTGTCTCTTGAGAGTGTTAATTAAATTCTCTATTATTTTTTCCCTGTATCTGTTTCCCTTCGTTCACAGTACCTTAAATATGTGCTTAGTTTATGGTGAATCAGTTTAGTATAAATCTGAATAATTATAGGAATAAGTGTAAGTTAATAATAATATTAATAATAAAAGTAACTGCAGGTGAAATATTACTGTCATAAAGAGTCATTAGGCTTAACTGAAACCTGTTACGTGACAGGAAGGTGCGAGTAAGGAACGCTGGCGGAGAGGGGGAGGGGAGGGGTGGAGAGGAAGAGTAGTGTGGGAGAAGAGAGGAAGAGTAGTGTGGGAGAAGAGAGGGAGAGTTGACCTAAACAGTCAAGGGTGAGTAGAGGCAGCGTGTGGGGGCCGTGCTGGACGCCTGCTGCCGGGGGTCTGGGAGAAAGTGTCGTGCGTGTCTGTGAGTCGGCGAGGGAAGGTAGGCGGACTATAGTATACCTGACAAATCGTGTTATTATACTTCATCATAGCTATATTTTATATTGTACCGCGAAATACAGCACACTAGTTTTGATACGAGTTATTCATTTTCACTAATTCAAGCTTTGTATTGATTCATCTATAGTCTTACTGTTGTATGTAAAAATTTAATGTAATTTATCAACTGGTAGTAACGTTATTATTCATGGAAAATTTATGTAGCGTTATTAAAGGATGATTTCCAATTCCCATCAATGGTGTAGTATTATAAAGCCGAAAATAGCCGCTCGAAAGCTGTTGGAACGACCTCAGATAACAGGAGTTGTATACCTCTGATGTGCCCCGACTCACGCGGACTGCTGTTAGGGCGGATGCCTACCTTAATAACTGTATATTTTAGTATTATTACATGATTCACGCTTCGTAATATACCTCCTGTGTGTGTGTGTGTGTGTGTGTGTGTGTGTGTGTGTGTGTGTGTGTGTGTGTGTGTGTGTGTGTGTGTGTGTGTCCGTCCGTCCGTCCGTCCGTTAATTGCGAGAAAGTATTTTGGTCTCAAGAGAACGCTGAGAGATAATTAGCTGGAGATAAAAGGAAAAGCTCTTACTATTTCCTCCCAGGTATTTCTCAGACGTTGAGCTGAGAAGTAAGTGTGGCAGAAGCGATAACTGGGAAGTGGCGCAGCTTTCAGTAATTACCATAAAGCAACTTTTACTCTCGTCTAAGAATCGTCTTTTGTTTGTTGAGAATCTACCTGGTCAGACCCTGGCTGTATTAGGGCTTCATTAACAGGATTGGTGTTTTTCTGATGTGTGATATTGGTATAGAAGCTTATCCTCTGTTGCCTGTTGCGTCTGGACAACCATCTGATCAATAGAGAGAAAGGTGGGCAGACAGAGATGTTGATATAGTGAGACAGTCAGGTAGGCAAAGGGAGAAGCAGTATTAGACAGACGGAGCTACAAAGAGAAAATGATAGCGAGGGAGATAGACAGAGAGACAATTAGGCAGAGACTGAGACTGAAACAGAGACTTACACAGACAAAGTGACAAAGTTTATCAGTGATAGGTCAGGCCCTTGTATTATGGACCAACCTGGCTGAAAGTTGAGTCAGTTTCTCTTCCTCTCTCTCTTATACCAATTGGTACATTTTATTTTTTAAGAGAATCCATTAGATTAGAATGAATGTAGATATTTTGTGTTACTAGAGAGTTCATAAACACACACACACACACACACACACACACACACACACATCATTCACAATGTACAATTAACACTATAAAGGTGGTAAAGACAGCAGAACATAGTGTAAACAAGATAATAGTCGCGTACTACAACACAGGAAATGAAATAGTACTAGTAAAGTGGAAGCAGATGCATACATAAAAGTTTATAAGAATAATTCACTACGATAATACTGGTCCAAAAGTTTCCCCCTTAACAGTATATATAGTTATAATAGTAGTTATACATTCTATCAAAATAAAGGATTTGTAAAAAATAAAAATACTGGAATGAACGTCAAAAGAAAAGAGGGAAAATAAACAAATAAATAATAATAGGAGAGTTCACACGCTGTGACAAAAATTATTTTCTTTTTACCTTGGAGATTCCCCGGTCGGCAGTGTTGCCAGGTCTTGGTGATGCAGAGAAGGTACTGTCGTCCCTGCTCAGCCCGCGCGTTGAGTTGGTTATACTGATATTATGTTTTTTAAATAAACTGTATATCAACACCACAGCCTTTAACACCTTTCAACAATTCCAGGTGTACCGTTTATTATGCGAGTCATACAGGTGTACCGTTTATTATGTGAGACTCATACATGCGTACCGTTTATTATGTGAGTCATACAGGTGTACCGTTTATTATGCGAGACTCATACATACCGTTTATTATGTGAGTCATACAGGTGTACCGTTTATTATGCGAGATCATACATGTACCGTTTATTATGTGAGTCATACAGGTGTACCGTTTATTATGTGAGAATCATACAGGTGTACCGTTTATTATGTGAGACTCATACAGGTGTACTGTTTACTATGTGAGGGTCATACAGGTGTACCGTTTATTATGTGAGGGTCATACAGGTGTACTGTTTACTATGTGAGGGTCATACAGGTGTACCGTTTATTATGTGAGGGTCATACAGGTGTACCGTTTATTATGTGAGGTCATACAGGTGTACGTTTATTATGTGAGGTTCATACAGGTGTACCGTTTATTATGTAGTCGCTACAGGTGTACCGTTTATTATGTGAGGTCATACAGGTGTACCGTTTATTATGTGGTCATACAATTGTACCGTTTATTATGTGAGGTTCATACGAGGTGTACCGTTTTATTATGTGAGGTTCATACAGATTATTACCCGTTTATTATGTGGTCATACAGGTGTACTGTTTACTATGTGAGGTCATACAGGTGTACCGTTTATTATGTGAGGTCATACAGGTGTACCGTTTATTATGTGAGGGTTCATGTACAGATTATTGCCGTTTATTATGTGAGAGTTCATACTGGGTGTACCGTTTATTATGTGAGTTCATACAGGTGTACCGTTTATTATGTGGTCATACAGGTGTACTGTTTACTATGTGAAATTCATACAGGTGTACCGTTTATTATGTGAGGTCATACAGGTGTACCGTTTATTATGTAGCGGTTCATACAGGTGTACCGTTTATTATGTGGTCATACAGGTGTACCGTTTATTATGTGAGGTCATACAGGTGTACCGTTTATTATGTGAGTTCATACAGGTGTACCGTTTATTATGTGAGGGTCATACAGGTGTACCGTTTATTATGTGAGAATCATACAGAGTGTACCGTTTATTATGTAGAACTCATACAGGTGTACTGTTTACTATGTGAGGGTCGTACAGGTGTACCGTTTATTATGTGAGGTTCATACAGGTGTACCGTTTATTATGTGAGGTTCATACAGGTGTACCGTTTATTATGTGAGGGTCATACAGGTGTGCCGTTTATTATGTGAGGTTCATACAGGTGTACCGTTTATTATGTGAGGTTCATACAGGTGTACCGTTTGTTATGTGAGGGTCATACAGCTGTACCGTTTATTATGTGAGGTTCATACAGGTGTACCGTTTGTTATGTGAGGATCATACAGGTGTACCGTTTATTATGTGTGACTCATACAGGTATACCGTTTATTATGTGAGGGTCATACAGGTGTACTGTTTACTATGTGAGGGTCATACAGGTGTACCGTTTATTATGTGAGGGTCATACAGGTGTACTGTTTATTATGTGAGGGTCATACAGGTGTACCGTTTATTATGTGAGGGTCATACAGGTGTACCGTTTATTATGTGAGGTTCATACAGGTGTACCGTTTATTATGTGAGGTTCATACAGGTGTACCGTTTATTATGTGAGGTTCATACAGGTGTACCGTTTGTTATGTGAGGGTCATACAGGTGTACCGTTTATTATGTGAGGTCATACAGGTGTACCGTTTATTATGTGAGGGTCATACAGGTGTACCGTTTATTATGTGAGGGTCATACAGGTGTACCGTTTATTATGTGAGGTTCATACAGGTGTACCGTTTGTTATGAGAGTAGAGTTAAACATATATACTGTATATTGATCTCATTCCCTTAATTCTGTGTTGTATAAGATCCTGTGGTTAAATACTAGAGGTGAGTGGAGACCAACGACCACTGAACCCCACAGCGGGACGACCAGGGCGCCAGTAGCTGTCTGTATATTTGGTCCCAAACTTGTCAACTAATATTGGAATATATAAAAACCACGTTAGTCTGTGTTCAGTGGTAGGAGGACCCGGCGCGGCGTCACGGTACAAGACCTGCACAACACACATATAAATTCTGCCTTCCTCCCCGTTGGTTCCGAAAATAAAAAGTGACGATTTCTTTTGTGGAACAACACCAAGAAGACGTCAGGAAGTCATATTGCAATATATGAGTATAATGTCGGTGAGTGTGTGGGAAGGTTGTGGTGGTGATGGTGGCGGTGATGTTGGTGGCGGTGGTGGTGATGATGGTGGGGATGGTGGTGGTGATGGTGGCGGTGATGTTGGTGGCGGTGGGGATGATGACTTGATGGGGTGAGGTGGGTGGGTGGGTGTGTGTGGAAATCAACACACCACCATCTCCACAAAAACATTGACCGCGGCCGAACACACACACACACACACACACACACACACACACACACACACACACACACACAAGAAAATGCAAATAGAATGCAACTTCATACAACATGCTCCATTTACTTTTTCCTGACGTCGTTCTGTCAACACTCGATAACACCTGTTCATGACAGCGCGACCCCTGAACACCGCCATTTACATGTGCAACCCCGTGTTAGGTTAGGTTGTCTGGTGTTGTTCAGTGTGTCTAGAGTTGGTGGCAGTATTTAATGAATTATACATGTACTGCTTCACATCTTAGAGAATTATACAACTACTGCGTCACATCTTGGAGAATTATACATGTACTGCGTCACATCTTGGAGGATTATTATGACGGCGTTACATAAGAGAAGCATTTTAGGAACATCCGACCAGAAGTTTGATTTATTTATTTACCTCATGGGCAAAACAACATAGGCGTGGCTTATGATGTTAAATATTTAAGGCAATTATATACATTAAGGTAGACTACAGGTAGGAAATATATATTGAAGGATGATGACTTATATTGTGTGAGAGAGACTGTATCCACCTTGTCTCACCTGCACACACACCGTATTATTGTGTGGGAGAAGGAGAGTGAGGGAGGGAGAAGGAGAGGGAGGGAGAAGGAGGGAGAGAGAGGGAGAAGGAGAGGGAGGGAGAAGGAGGGAGAGAGAGGGAGGGAGGGAGAAGGAGAGGGAGGTTCTTACACTGTACCATCACATGAAGGTGGTCCTTTATTTGTATTTAATGACGTTGTTGGAGGGGGATGGGAGAGTGCCAGGCGGAACACCCTGACTTACTGACTCAAATACTGTAGTTGTGACAGAGAAGAAAGACCAGATAATTAAGAGAAAGAAGAAGGGAATAAGCAAGAATACAATTATTCTCATAAATATTACATACAATACCACTTTCTGCCTCATAAGATATGTTGATCAAGTGATCATTTGTGGTCAAGTTTTCCAGTTACCTGAGATAATCTGAGTTGATCATCATTTGTAGCTTTCTTTTCATCCTTTCTATGTTGCCTGCATCTTTACTTTCTCTTAGTTCCCCTCTCAGGTCCTTTGCTTTCTTTCCGGTTTTCTTTGCAGATTTTTGTGATGCTACTCAGCGGTTTTCCACGCCCTTGAGCTCTCTCTCTCTCCAGGTCCTTTACAGTTCTTCCACAAAACCTCTCAGAAAAATATCGTCGTTTCCTGAATTGTATATTGTATAGGTTTCAGGTACCGAGGGTGAGAGTTGAACAACACACACACACACACACACACATACACACACACACACACACACATACACACACACGTACCATTATTTCCACATATTTTCCTTGTATGAATAATAACAATAAGAAAATAAAGGCTCCTCGGCTAGTGGGTAGAGGATCTCGTTTTTCTTGTGGTTCTGTTTATATTTTTTCACGAAACGACTTCCTGAGCCGAGGCTTCCTAGGCGGGGATATGGAAGAATCTTGTGTATTGAGCGAGGAAGTGTATTGTGTGTCTTGGTGAGGGGTATTTCCTCGTGTGGGTTAAAGTATATGTGTTTGGGTGTATGAATGTATAGTGTGTGTATAAATGTAGAATGTGGACATTGAATAGTGTATAATTGTATAGATAAGTAATGTGTAAATAGGTTTGAGTGTGTATGAATGTATAGATATGTAATGTGTAAATAGATTTGAGTGTGTATGAATGTATAGATATGTAATGTGTAAATAGGTTTGAGTGTGTATGAATGTATAGATATGTAATGTGTATATATGTTTGAGTGTGTATGAATATATAGATATGTAATGTGTATATATGTTTGAGTGTGTATGAATGTATAGATATGTAATGTGTATGTATGTTTGAGTGTGTATGAATGTATAGATATGTAATGTGTATGTGTATAAGCTTGAGTGTGTATGAATGCATAGATATGTAATGTGTATGTATGTTTGAGTGTGTATGAATGTATAGATATGTATGTGTATATATGCTTGAGTGTGTATGAATGTGTATAGATATGTAATGTGTAAATAGGTTTGGAGTGTGTATGAATGTATATAGATATGTAATGTGTATGTATGTTTGAGTGTATGAATGTATAGATATGTAATGTGTATGTATGTTTGAGTGTGTATGAATGTATAGATATGTAATGTGTATATATGTTTGAGTGTGTATGAATGTATAGATATGTAATGTGTAAATAGGTTTGAGTGTGTATGAATGTATAGATATGTAATGTGTATGTATGTTTGAGTGTGTATGAATGTATAGATATGTAATGTGTATGTATGTTTGAGTGTGTATGAATGTATAGATATGTAATGTGTATGTATGTTTGAGTGTGTATGAATGTATAGATATGTAATGTGTATGTATGTTTATTATAACATGTATGTTTGAGTGTGTATGAATGTATAGATATGTAATGTGTAAGTAGGTTTGAGTGTGTATGAATGTATAGATATGTAATGTGTAAATAGGTTTGAGTGTGTATGAATGTATAGATATGTAATGTGTAAGTAGGTTTGAGTGTGTATGAATGTATAGATATGTAATGTGTATATATGTTTGAGTGTGTATGAATGTATAGATATGTAATGTGTATGTATGTTTGAGTGTGTATGAATGTATAGATATGTAATGTGTATGTATGTTTATGTGTATGAATGTATAGATATGTAATGTGTAAGGGTTTGAGTGTGTATGAAATGGATATGCATGTAAATAGTTTGAGTGTGTATGAATGTATAGATATGTAATGTATATGTTTGAGTGTGTATGAATGTATAGATATGTAATGTGTATGTATGTTTGAGTGTGTATGAATGTATAGATATGTAATGTGTATGTATGTTTGAGTGTGTATGAATGTATGGATATGTAATGTGTAAATAGGTTTGAGTGTGTATGAATGTATAGATATGTAATGTGTATGTATGTTTGAGTGTGTATGAATGTATAGATATGTAATGTGTATGTATGTTTGAGTGTGTATGAATGTATAGATATGTAATGTGTAAATAGGTTTGAGTGTGTATGAATGTATAGATATGTAATGTGTAAATAGGTTTGAGTGTGTATGAATGTATAGATATGTAATGTGTATATATGTTTGAGTGTGTATGAATGTATAGATATGTAATGTGTATGTATGTTTGAGTGTGTATGAATGTATAGATATGTAATGTGTAAATAGGTTTGAGTGTGTATGAATGTATAGATATGTAATGTGTATGTATGTTTATGACCAAGAGAGTTTATAGAAGCATTATCGTGTATATCCAGGATAAGAAAGATGACTAATATGCATAATTGTGTAACAAGAGATAGGTTTATACCTTACATTTAAACAGGTGATGACTTATATGTAATAGCTCTCTCGCTTTTGTTGAGGTTTGCAGTGTGTGTTGGAAGCCTGTATGAGTTCAATTATCCCCAAGCCAGACAGGTTGATCCAGGGAGGCGATTCAGGTTTATTTATAGAGATACAGAATAAAAAAAAATCCTATATGAAGTTTCTTTAAGGATTCTTTCTTTAAGGGCATTAGCCCACCCGGGCACGGGTCATTTTTAATGACCCACATCAAGGCCCGGGGGGCGAAAATATAATAAAACAATAATAATAATAATAATAATTATGCCAATGATGATGATAATGGTAATAATAATAATAATAGTAATAAAATTAATATAAATATATTTAATAAATAACAATTATAATAAAAGAAAATAATAATAATAATAATAATAATAATAATAATAATAATAATAATAAAATTAATAACAATATTTAAAAAAAAAGATTATAATAAAAGAAAATACACATACAGTAATAATAAAAGTATAAAAATTATAAATAATAATAATGATAATAATACCCCCTGTAATAATAAAGAGCCATGAATAAATTCAAAAACAAAAAAATTAAAATATCAATAGTGAGAAATGATATATGTATGTTGTGTTGTTAATAGTAAGAGAAACAATTGAGACCCTGCAATTGTGTGTAAATGAGGCAGAAAGTCAGATCAGCAACCTGGGACTTGGTCACAATTTTTGTGATGCCATATGGCAGCAGGGTCTACCATTAAACAACACATTATGCTTCCAATATCTTCCCAGGCGGTAGTACCTCCCTGTTTGTGAAATGGTTTAATCAAGAGTAAATAGATCTGTGTAAAGTTGCAGGTAGAGTGAGAATAAAGCTTAGAATGGATCTTATAGGAAATAAGAGTTCAGTATACCAAGTCTCTGGTAGACAAGGAGGTGAGGGTTTGGGTGGTTC
>NW_024713263.1:0-14705 GCF_018991925.1 Homarus americanus | reverse complement strand
AACACCTGGGCAGGAGAGCGTCCGGCAGGGGTAGGGGTGTTACGGAGTTCTAGTAGGCCCCTGTCGAACTCCTCGCAGTCCAGGTTCCCCGTCGGTGCTGTCTTGAGGATGAGGTATTTTACGGACTTTACCGCTGCTTCGGCGTGGCCATTCGCCTGCGGGTAATGAGGGGAGGTGACGATGTGGTGGACGCCCCAGCGTTCGGCGAAGCTCTTGAACTCGTGGCTATTGAACGGGGGCCCACCGTCGGTTCGGAGGCGGAGAGGCACTCCGACTTCCCGGAAGAAGCAACAAAACATCCGGATGACCGTGGAAGAGGTGGTGTCCCGACCACAGGGAACTACCACGGGCCAGCCAGAGAGCCTGTCGGCGACCACCAGGAAAGACTTTCCGGCCACATTAAAGAAGTCGGCGGACACGGACTCAAAGGGCCGCTTTGGGAGGTCATTGCACAGGTACGGCTCTTGTTGCTGGCTGGGCTGGAGTTGCTGGCAAGGCTCACAGGCCTCAACCGTGCTCTTAATATCGGCGTCAATACCAGGCCAGAAGACGGTCTGACGGGCTCTGCGCCTGGTGGCTTCAACGCCGCTGTGGCTGTCATGGAGGCGGGATAAGGTGCGCCGGCGGAGGGCAGCGGGAACGACGATCCTGGGGCCGTACAACACCAGCTCTCCGTCCGCATAGAGGCTATCCCTTAGCTTCCAGAAGGGGAGGGCGGAGGCGTGAATGTCGTAGCGGCTGGTGGGGAATCCAGCGGAGACGTAGTCGAGGAGTTGGACGTATGCCGGGTCTTGAGCGGCGGCGATGCGAAGCTCCTGGAGAGTCCTATCATCTTCGATGGAGGGCGTCGTCGTCGTCTTGTCAGCAAGAGAAGTGGCTGTGTGTGTCACTAAAGACCGAACGCGAGCAGCGGCCGTGGTACAGTCGACTTCATCTTCAGGTGTGGGGCGACTAACGGGGGCTCGGGAGAGGGCGTCTGGTATGCACAGAAGCTTCCCGGCGCGCCACACAGCTGTAAAGACGTAAGGGGCGGTCTTCTCTTTGAGACGTTGGAGGCGAGGATTTTCGATGGCGTCCAACGTGTAGTGATTAAGAATGGGTATGAGCGGGCGATGGTCCGTCATGAGGGTGAAATGCCCAAGGCCGAACAGGTAAAGGCGGCACTTGGCCATAGCCCAGGCGACGGCCAGCATCTCTAGTTCAATGGTGGCGTATCTGGTCTCCGTGTCCGTCAAAAACCTGGAGCCACACTGAACTAAGCGCAGTCTACCCTGGCCGTGGTCTTGAAGGAGGGCATATCCGAGGCCGCATAGACGGGAGGCGTCGGTCTGGAGGACCACTGGTAGGGACGGGTCGAAGGGTGCCAGGACTGGTGGTGACAGCAACGCCTTCTTAACATTCCTGAACGCTAGGTCGTGGTCAGGAGTCCAGAGGAAAGAGCGCTTGGGGCTCATGAGGGGGCGTAGAGGTTGGGCTGATGTGGTGATTTTAGGGGAGAAGTCGGCCAGCTGATTTACCAGGCCCATAAATGAGCGAAGGTCGGTCAGGTTCGCTGGAGTAGGGAAGTCCCTGATGGCCTTGACCTTCTCCTCATCAGCTGAGATCCCCTCTGGCGAGATGTTGTAGCCGCAGTAGTTAACTTGGGGGCGGCGACCACAAATTTATCTTTGGTCAGGGTGATACCATGGGCACGACATCTTGTGAGCATCAGATGAACTCGGTTCAAGTGGGCCGGGAGATCATCGTCGAAGAGCAGGATGTCATCTACGACCTTCACGCAGTTGGTGACACCCTGCAGAGCCATATCCCCACGGAGGCAGTACGCATCCCCCGTTGCTGCGAAGCCCATGGGTCCGCGGCAGTGTTGGAAGCGGTCGTAGGGCGTGATGAATGTAGTGAGGTGGCAATCTTCTTCCGCCAGGTCGACTTGCCAGTACCCATGTAGTGCATCCGCCGTGGTAAAGAACTTTGCAGACGGGGTGACGCTGCGGACTGCTTGGATGGGCGTAGGCGATGGATGGGCGGGACGGGAGACCTGCGAGTTGAGATGGGTGAGGTCCACTGTGATGCGAACACCTACAGGCTTGGGTGCCAAGACCATAGGGTGGCACCACTCAGAGTGCTCCTCACCGGCGTGTCTGATGATCCCCTGCTGCACCAGAGATTCGAGCTCCGCCTTCACCTTGTCCAGTAGGGCAAAGGGGATAGGCCTGGGTGTGTGGATGGCGAAAGGCGTCGCGCCAGGCTTGAGGTGGATTCTCATCGGGGGGCCTGTCATCTTCTTGAGCGGCGTCTTCTGGAGGTCGGGCTTGGAGACAAGGACGTCGCTGAACTGACGAAAATAGAACTCCCGGGCGGCAGCAGGTGTGGTCATGGCTGAAACAGGTATCTCTGCACACCTGTTGAGGTGTGTCACAGCGAGGATGGGCTTTGGGAACTCGGATGAGACGATGGCCAAGTCCTGACAATGGCCACATGACAAGAGAGGGGTTTGGCTGCCCTCGTGGACGTGGACTGTGGCAAGGCAAGACTTGGGACCGAGCTGTAGTGTTGCCTTGAAGCAACCCAAAGGTGGAGACATCGGGGACCCGTCCGCTGTGAGCACGTCGTTCATGACTGTGGGTGACAGGCTACTCCTGGGAATGTTGAGGGCGTCCAGGTGTGTTGGTCCAATCACCGTGATGTCCGCGCCCGTGTCAGGTATCATCAGGAGGTTGGAAGAGTTGGTACCGTAGGACAGACGAACATTGACGGGCTTGGGGGACCTGTCACTCGAGGCATCATCCACGCGTCGGCATCCTTTGTTGTTCTTGGGAGACGGTGGTGTGGACGTTCTGTCGGGCTGTAAAGAGACGTTTTGACCTGGAGATGGAGGCTTCTTGGTGGACCTGCAACACTTGGCGAAGTGTCCTTGCTTGTTGCAAGCATTGCATGAGACCTTGTTGGCAGGACATCGAGTTGTGCGGGGCCAATGGCCTTGAAACCCACAGTTTCGACATGTACTATCAGCCGCAGGGCACTTTCCTGGACCATGCTGGCGCTGACAGTTTCTGCAGGATTCGGGAGAAGAAACTGGTGACTGTGACGGGGGCTGTGGAGAGGACGTCGTCTGCATCTGGCGTTGATTCCTCTTGTAGGTGGAGACGGCGTGGACTTGAGATGGCGATGAGTGTATAGCTGAGGCAGCCTCTCTTGTGGCCTCATACGACCTGCAACAGGTGAGGAAGTCGGTGAGGGAAGAGGCGGCGTCGAGGGTGAGGAGTTTCTGAAGCAGGTCCTCGTCACGTACACCCATCAGCAAGATCATCTTGAGCTGGATCTCAGCACAGGTTACAGGATCGCCTGTACATAGGTCCACCTCGGTTGCTAGGTCCTTATGTCGTGCATAGAAGTCTGAGAATGATTCCCCAGAAGCTTGTTTGCAGGATAGCAGTTCCCTACGACGCAAAGCTTCATTGCGGAGGCCACGGAAATGACTCTGCAAGGCGTTTAAAACCTCTGTCACTGACCTGGGGGAGTCAGGGGGGATGGCTAGTGTGTGCTCTAGGAGGCGTTGAACATCGAGGGAAATGCACGATCTTAATTGGATGAGTTGTTTATGAGGGGGCATTCGGTAGAGGTCAGACATAACAGCAAAGTCTTCGAAACGACGTCGCCATTGACGGTATACTTGATATGTTGCATCAGATTGAAGAGGTGGGGGGCTGGGAACTGAAGACTTGCTGTGCAGGGGTGTACTCGAGACGGCAGGCGGTGGAGGAGGCACGGAGAGGTCGATGAGAGTTGAGACTGGAACAGGTGGTTGAGAAGACACTGAGGCATACCTAGGGGAGATAGGTGACGTGTGAGGAGGCGTTGTCTGAAGGATAGATGAAGAGGCTGAAGCTGGCGAGTTGGTTGTGGCAGCTGGTGAAGTCGTCCTCGTTGCCAGCAATTCCAATAGGTCCAGGAATTTGCGGTTATCAGCTTGGTGTTGTTGTTGAAGTTGAAGACGGTAAGCTGATTCCTCTGACTGTCTTGACAATTCCTCTTGATGTCGTTTTTCCTCCTCTAATTGACGTCTTTGGGCTTCCTTCTCTTGGGAAACTTGTAGGAAGTGGATTAACTGACGTATATCCTGGCTCCCATCCTTTGAATTTGGCGCGCCCGGCGTGTGAGGCGTGAGGGGGGGTGGGAGGGTCTGTGAGGCGTCGTCTTCCTCATAATCCTCATATAAATTTCCCAGCAAATCGTCGTGGTCAGACATCTCGTGTTTGGTATTGTTGCGATGGGAAAGACAAGGAGAATAAGGTGAAGTGCTATATTTTCGCCAATGGATTTGCTTAAGTGCAGGAACTGGCTGGCAAGTAAAAGAGTACTGACTGTAATATTTGTGAAGTGAGAGGAGGCGGCTGGCGGCGGTGTATTCCTCCGTGCGCGGGCGAGCTGGCTCAGTGGGAAGGGGACGCGGGCAGTGGCTTGCGGGCCGGCGTAGATGGAGGATGTATGCCGGAAGTGCTGTCTTGGAAACTGGGCTGGAGGCGTGTCTGCTACCTGTAGGGCCGCAGAAACATAGCAAAGAGACATGAAAGGCACTGCACTTCACTTAGGGCACTTCACAAGGTCACAAAGCACTTTAAATCCAGGGGTACTGTGGAGTATATCTTCTGTCTAATGCCTATGTCCATTTACTATGTCCCGATGTACTATGTCTGTACCGCGCTAGTCGAGTAATTAGAAGACCTCATTTATTGTCCTAGTAATGTCTAGCAACTCTCCTTGCCTAGCTAGCTAATTTCCCTCAGATCGGCTTCAGCCTGCCTACGACGAGGAGTTCCTTGTGCTGGCTCCTGTTCCTGTACCGGTTGGCTATCACGCCAAGTCTTGTGCCACTTGTTGAATATATCTACTGCTCGTGCCCTGGAGTTTCAAGAACCTTGTCTAGGATTACATCCACCACATGGCGCAGTTTGAGTAGCTCCAACACGACAGTTTACAAGCCTCAAGAGCCGGCCCCGCCTGTTTCCCGGCCGCGTGTTTCCCGCCCAGAAGATATACTCCACAGTGCCCCTGGATTTATAGTGCTTTGTGACCTTGTGAAGTGCCCTAAGTGAAGTGCAGTGCCTTTCATGTCTCTTTGCTATGTTTCTGCGGCCCTACAGGTAGCAGACACGCCTCCAGCCCAGTTTCCAAGACAGCACTTCCGGCATACATCCTCCATCCACGCAGGCCCGCAAGCCACTGATTGACTCCCTCCCCTCCACTGAGTCATCACCAGCATCTCGCCCGGGCGCGCGGAGGAATACACCGCCGCCAGCCGCCTCCTCTCACTTCACAAATATTACAGTCAGTACTCTTTTACTTGCCCGCTAGTTCCTGCACTTAAGCAAGTCCATTGACGAAAACATAGCACTTCACCTTATTCTCCTTGTCTTCCCCATCGCAACAATACCAAACACGAGATGTCTGACCACGACGATTTGCTGGGAAATTTATATGAGGATTATGAGGAAGACGACGCCTCACAGACCCTCCCACCCCCCTCACGCCTCACACGCCGGGCGCGCCAAATTCAAAGGATGGGAGCCAGGATATACGTCAGTTAATCCACTTCCTACAAGTTTCCCAAGAGAAGGAAGCCCAAAGACGTCAATTAGAGGAGGAAAAACGACATCAAGAGGAATTGTCAAGACAGTCAGAGGAATCAGCTTACCGTCTTCAACTTCAACAACAACACCAAGCTGATAACCGCAAATTCCTGGACCTATTGGAATTGCTGGCAACGAGGACGACTTCACCAGCTGCCACAACCAATTCGCCAGCTTCAGCCTCTTCATCTATCCTTCAGACAACGCCTCCTCACACGTCACCTATCTCCCCTAGATATGCCTCAGTGTCTTCTCAACCACCTGTTCCAGTCTCAACTCTCGTCGACCTATCCGTGCCTCCTCCACCGCCTGCCGTCTCGAGTACACCCCTGCACAGCAAGTCTTCAGTTCCCAGCCCCCCACCTCTTCAATCTGATGCAACATATCAAGTATACCGTCAATGGCGACGTCGTTTCGAAGACTTTGCTGTTATGTCTGACCTCAATCGAATGCCCCCTCATAAACAACTCATCCAATTAAGATCGTGCATTTCCCTCGATGTTCAACGCCTCCTAGAGCACACGCTAGCCATCCCCCCTGACTCTCCCAGGTCAGTGACAGAGGTTTTAAACGCCTTGCAGAGTCATTTCCGTGGCCTCCGCAATGAAGCTTTGCGTCGTAGGGAACTGCTATCCTGCAAACAAGCTTCTGGGGAATCATTCTCAGACTTCTATGCACGACTTAAGGACCTAGCAGCCGAGGTGGACCTATGTACAGGCGATCCTGTAACCTGTGCTGAGATCCAGCTCAAGATGATCTTGCTGATGGGTGTACGTGACGAGGACCTGCTTCAGAAACTCCTCACCCTCGACGCCGCCTCTTCCCTCACCGACTTCGTCACCTGTTGCAGGTCGTATGAGGCCACAAGAGAGGTTGCCTCAGCTATACACTCATCGCCATCTCAAGTCCACGCCGTCTCCACCTACAAGAGGAATCAACGCCAGATGCAGACGGCGTCCTCTCCACAGCCCCCGTCACAGTCACCAGTTTCTTCTCCTGAATCCTGCAGAAACTGTCAGCGCCAGCATGGTCCAGGAAAGTGCCCTGCGGCTGATAGTACATGTCGAAACTGTGGGTTTCAAGGCCATTGGCCCCGCACAACTCGATGTCCTGCCAACAAGGTCTCATGCAACGATTGCAACAAGCAAGGACACTTCGCCAAGTGTTGCAGGTCCACCAAGAAGCCTCCATCTCCAGGTCAAAACGTCTCTTCACAGCCCGACAGAACGTCCACACCACCGTCTCCCAAGAACAACAAAGGATGCCGACGCGTGGATGATACCTCGAGTGACAGGTCCCCCAAGCCCGTCAATGTTCGTCTGTCCTACGGTACCAACTCTTCCAACCTCCTGATGATACCTGACACGGGCGCGGATATCACGGTGATTGGACCAACACACCTGGACGCCCTCAACATTCCCAGGAGTAGCCTGTCACCCACAGCCATGAACGACGTGCTCACAGCGGACGGGTCCCCGATGTCTCCACCTTTGGGTTGCTTCAAGGCAACACTACAGCTCGGTCCCAAGTCTTGCCTTGCCACAGTCCACGTCCATGAGGGCATCCAAACCCCTCTCTTGTCATGTGGCCATTGTCAGGACTTGGCCATCGTCTCATCCGAGTTCCCAAAGCCCATCCTCGCTGTGACACACCTCAACAGGTGTGCAGAGATACCTGTTTCAGCCATGACCACACCTGCTGCTGCCCGGGAGTTCTTTTTTCGTCAGTTCAGCGACGTCCTTGTCTCCAAGCCCGACCTCCAGAAGACGCCGCTCAAGAAGATGACAGGCCCCCCGATGAGAATCCACCTCAAGCCTGGCGCGACGCCTTTCGCCATCCACACACCCAGGCCTATCCCCTTTGCCATACGGGACAAGGTGAAGGCGGAGCTCGATTCTCTGGTGCAGCAGGGGATCATCAGACACGCCGGCGAGGAGCCCTCCGAGTGGTGCCACCCTATGGTCTTGGCACCCAAGCCTGTAGGTGTTCGCATCACAGTGGACCTCACCCATCTCAACTCGCAGGTCTCCCGTCCCGCCCATCCATCGCCTACGCCCATCCAAGCAGTCCGCAGCGTCACCCCGTCTGCAAAGTTCTTTACCACGGCGGATGCACTACATGGGTACTGGCAAGTCGACCTGGCGGAAGAAGATCGCCACCTCACCACATTCATCACGCCCTACGGCCGCTTCCAACACTGCCGCGGACCCATGGGCTTCGCAGCAACGGGGGATGCGTACTGCCTCCGTGGGGATATGGCTCTGCAGGGTGTCACCAACTGCGTGAAGGTCGTAGATGACATCCTGCTCTTCGACGATGATCTCCCGGCCCACTTGAACCGAGTTCATCTGATGCTCACAAGATGTCGTGCCCATGGTATCACCCTGAACAAAGATAAATTTGTGGTCGCCGCCTCCCAAGTTAACTACTGCGGCGACAACATCTCGCCAGAGGGGATCTCAGCTGATGAGGAGAAGGTCAAGGCCATCAGGGACTTCCCTACTCCAGCGAACCTGACCGACCTTCGCTCATTTATGGGCCTGGTAAATCAGCTGGCCGACTTCTCCCCTAAAATCGCCACATCAGCCCAACCTCTACGCCCCCTCATGAGCCCCAAGCGCTCTTTCCTCTGGACTCCTGACCACGACCTAGCGTTCAGGAATGTTAAGAAGGCGTTGCTGTCACCACCAGTCCTGGCACCCTTCGACCCGTCCCTACCAGTGGTCCTCCAGACCGACGCCTCCCGTCTATGCGGCCTCGGATATGCCCTCCTTCAAGACCACGGCCAGGGTAGACTGCGCTTAGTTCAGTGTGGCTCCAGGTTTTTGACGGACACGGAGACCAGATACGCCACCATTGAACTAGAGATGCTGGCAGTCGCCTGGGCTATGGCCAAGTGCCGCCTTTACCTGTTCGGCCTTGGGCATTTCACCCTCATGACGGACCATCGCCCGCTCATACCCATTCTTAATCACTACACGTTGGACGCCATCGAAAATCCTCGCCTCCAACGTCTCAAAGAGAAGACCGCCCCTTACGTCTTTACAGCTGTGTGGTGCGCCGGGAAGCTTCTGTGCATACCAGACGCCCTCTCCCGAGCCCCTGTTAGTCGCCCCACACCTGAAGATGAAGTCGACTGTACCACGGCCGCGGCTCACGTTCGGTCTTTAGTGACACACACACAGCCACTTCTCTTGCTGACAAGACGACGACGACGCCCTCCATCGAAGACGATAGGACTCTCCAGGAGCTTCGCATCGCCGCCGCTCAAGACCCGGCATACGTCCAACTCCTCGACTACGTCTCCGCTGGATTCCCCACCAACCGCTACGGCATTCACGCCTCCGCCCTCCCCTTCTGGAAGCTAAGGGATAGCCTCTATGCGGACGGAGAGCTGGTGTTGTACGGCCCCAGGATCGTCGTTCCCGCTGCCCTCCGCCGGCGCACCTTATCCCGCCTCCATGACAGCCACCGCCGCGTTGAAGCCACCAGGCGCAGAGCCCGTCAGACCGTCTTCTGGCCTGGTATTGACGCCGATATTAAGAGCACGGTTGAGGCCTGTGAGCCTTGCCAGCAACTCCAGCCCACCCAGCAACAAGAGCCGTACCTGTGCAATGACCTCCCAAAGCGGCCCTTTGAGTCCGTGTCCGCCGACTTCTTTAATGTGGCCGGAAAGTCTTTCCTGGTGGTCGCCGACAGGCTCTCTGGATGGCCCGTGGTAGTTCCCTGTGGTCGGGACACCACCTCTTCCAGGGTCATCCGGATGTTTTGTTGCTTCTTCCGGGAAGTCGGAGTGCCTCTCCGCCTCCGAACCGACGGTGGGCCCCCGTTCAATAGCCACGAGTTCAAGAGCTTCGCCGAACGCTGGGGCGTCCACCACATCGTCACCTCCCCTCATTACCCGCAGGCGAATGGCCACGCCGAGGCAGCGGTAAAGTCCGTAAAATACCTCATCCTCAAGACAGCACCGACGGGGAACCTGGACTGCGAGGAGTTCGACAGGGGCCTACTGGAACTCCGTAACACCCCTACCCCTGCCGGACGCTCTCCTGCCCAGGTGTTGTATGGCCGCCCCCTTCGTACTTGTGTGCCTGCCCACCCCCAGTCCTTCTTAGATGAATGGCAGATCAAGGCGGACGAGTGTGACCGCCGTGAGGCTGCCCTGATGGCCCAAGTGAGAAGCCACTATGACGCCCAAGCCCGCCCCCTTCCCAGGTTGGCCGTCGGCCAGCAAGTACGAATCCAGGACCCGACGTCACACCGCTGGGACAAGGTCGGGGTCGTCATGAGCCGTGGCGAGTCTCGTTCGTACCAAGTCCGCCTCCCCAGTGGTCGTGTGTGGTGGCGAAACAGACGCCACCTCCGCCCAGTACCATCCTCTAGTGACGAACCTTCCTCCCCGTCCCCTGTGTCCCCTTGCCCAGACCAGGAACGAAGGTCGTCAATTGATCCTCCCATTGTCCCTCGCCGCTCCCCCCGACTCATGGAAAAAGAGTCCGTAGCCGCTCGAGATTGCACTACGAGCGTAAAGGGGGAGGGAGGTGTATAGATATGCACATACCAAGATATGGGAACACGCCTGACGCCAAGACTCCGTCACCATTCATTGTACCATTTATTCACATGTCTGTATTACTACATATTATTATAGCATGTCTGAAGTCTATGCTTATGTCTAATGCCTATGTCCATTTACTATGTCCCGATGTACTATGTCTGTACCGCGCTAGTCGAGTAATTAGAAGACCTCATTAATTGTCCTAGTAATGTCTAGCAACTCTCCTTGCCTAGCTAGCTAATTTCCCTCAGATCGGCTTCGGCCTGCCTACGACGAGGAGTTCCTTGTGCTGGCTCCTGTTCCTGTACCGGTTGGCTATCACGCCAAGTCTTGTGCCACTTGTTGAATATATCTACTGCTCGTGCCCTGGAGTTTCAAGAACCTTGTCTAGGATTACATCCACCACAATTGCCATGACCCGGGGTGTGAGGGCCGGTTACCCTTTCAGTGCCATGAATCGCGGTGTGATGGCCGGGCACCCCTTCAGCTCCATGACCCGTGGTGTGAGGACCAGGAACCGCTTCAACCCCATGACCCGGGGTGTGAGGGCCGGGCACCCCTTTAGGTCCATGACCCGGGGTGTGAGGGCCGTGCACCACTTCAGCGACATGACCCGGGGTGTGAGGGCCGGTCACCCATTCAGTGCCATGAATCGCGGTGTGATGGCCGGGCACCCCTTCAGCTCCATGACCCGTGGTGTGAGGACCGGGAACCGCTTCAACCCCATGACCCGGGGTGTGAGGGCCGGGCATCCCTTTAGGTCCATGACCCGGGGTGTGAGGGCCGTGCACCACTTCAGCGACATGACCCGGGGTGTGAAGGATGGGCACCCTTTCAGTGCCATGAATCGGGGTGTGATGGCTTGTACCCCTTCAGCTCCATGACCCGTGGTGTGAGGACCGGGAACCGCTTAAACCCCATGACCCGGGGTGTGAAGACCAGGCAACCCTTTAGGTCCATGACCCTGGGTGTGAGGGCCGTGCACCCCTTAAGTGACATGACCCGGGGTGTGAGGCCCGGGCACCCGTTTAGTGACATGACCCGGGGTGTGAGGGCCGGGCACCCCTCCAGCACCATGACCCGGAGTGTGAGGGCCGGGCACCCCTTCAGTGACATGACCCGGGGTTTGAGGGGCCGGGCACCCCTTCAGCACCATGACACGGGGTGTGAGGGCCGGGCACCCTTTCAGTGCCATGACCCAGGGGAGTGAGGGGCCAGGCTTCCTTCAGTGACATGACCTGGGGTGTGAGGCCGGGCACCCTTTCAGTGTCATAAACCTGGTTGTGAGGACAGGCTCCTTAAGTGCCATGAAACGGGGTGTGAGTGCCGAGCACCCATACAGTGCTTTGAGGGTGTGTGTGCCGGGCACCCCTTCACATGACCCGGTGTGAGCGCCGGGCACCTAAGTAGCATGAACCAGGAGTTAGGGCCAGGCACCTTCAGTGCCATGAGCCGGGGTGTAGTGCCAGGCACCCCTTTGGTGTATGAGCAGGGTGTGAGGGCCGGGCACCCCTACAGGAGCTGAACCGGGTGTGAGGGCCGGGCACCCCTTCACATGACACAGGGTGTGAGGGCCCAGGCACACTGGTGCCATAGGCCAGGGTATGAGGGCCGGGAACCCTTTCAGTGATATGACCCGGGGGTGTGAGGGCCGGGCACCCCTCCAGCACCATGACCCGGGGTTTGAGGGCCGGGAACCCCATCAGCACCATGACCCGGGGTGTGCGGGCCGGGAACCGTTTCAACCCCATGAACCGGTGTGTGAGGCCCGGGCACCCCTTTAGTGACATGACCAGGGGTGTGAGGGCCGGGCACCCCTGCGACACCATGACCCGGGGTTTGAGGGCCGGGCACCCTTTCAGTGCCATAAATCGGGGTGTGAAAGCCAGGCAGCCCTTCAGCACCATGACCCGGGGTGTGAGGGACAGGCACCCCTTCAGTGCCATGACCCGGGGTGTGAGGGCCGGGAACCCCTTCAGTGACATGACCTGGGGTGTGAGGGCCGGGAACCCCTTCAGTGACATGACCCGGTGTGTGAGGGCCGGGCACCCCTCCAGCACCATGACCCGGGGTTTGAGGGCCGGGAACCCCATCAGCACCATGACCCGGGGTTTGAGGGCCGGGCACCCCTCCGACACCATGACCCGGGGTTTGAGGGCCGGGCACCCTTTCAGTGCCATAAATCGGGGTGTGAAAGCCAGGCAGCCCTTCAGCACCATGACCCGGGGTGTGAGGGACAGGCACCCCTTCAGTGCCATGACCCGGGATGTGAGGGCCGGGAACCCCTTCAGTGACATGACCTGGGGTGTGAGGGCCGGGCACCCCTTCAGTGACATGACCCGGGGTGTGAGGGCCGGGAACCGCTTCAACCCCATTACCCGTGGTGTTAATGCCGGGCACCCCTTTAGGTCCATGACCCGGGGTGTTAGGGCCGTTCACACGCCCAGTGCCTTGACCCGGGGTGTGTGTGGCCGGGCACCCTTTCAGTGCCATGAAACGGGGTGTGAGGGCCGGGCACCCCTAAAGTGCTGCAAACCGGGGTGTGAGGGCCGGGTACCCCTTCACATGACTTGAGGTGTGAGGGTCGGGCACCCCTTCAGTGAAATGAATCGGGGTGTGAGGGCGGGCACCTTCAGTGACATGACCGGGGTGTGAGGACGGGCACCCCTTCAGTGCCATGACCCGGGGTGTGAGGGCCGGGAACCCCTTCAGTGACATGACCTGGGGTGTGAGGGGGCACCCCTTCAGCACCATGACGCAGAGTGTTAGGGCCGGGCTCGATTTCAGTGCCAAGAATCGGGGTGTGAGGGTCGGGCACCCCTCCAGTGTCATGACCCGGGGTGTGAGGGCCGGGCACCCCTCCAGCCCCATGACCCGGGGAGTGAGGGCCGGGAACCGCTTCAACCCCATGACCAGTGGTGTGAGGGCCGGGCAACCCTTTAGGTCCATGACCGGGGTGTGAGGGCCGTGCACCCCTTCAGGGCCATGACCCGGGGTGTTAGGGCCGGGAATCCCTTCAGTGTCATGAACCGGGGTGTGAGGGCAGGGCACCCTTTAAGTGCCATGAAACGGGGTGTGAGGGCTGGGCACCCCTACAGTGCTGCGAACCGGGGTGTGACCCGGGCACCCCTTCAGCACCATGACCCGGGGTGTGAGGGCTGGGCAGCCCTTCAGGGTTATGACCCGGGGTGTGAGGACCGTGCACCCCTTCAATGACATGACGCGGGGTGTGTGGGCCGGACACCCTTTCAGTGCCATGACCCGGGGTGTGCGGGCCGATCACTCCTTCGGTGCCATGACCCGGGGTGTGAGGGCCGGGCACCCCTTCAGCCCCATGACCCGAGTTGTGAGGGCAAGACCACCCGTTTAGGTCTATAACCAGCTGTGTGAGGGCCGGTCACACCTTCAGTGCCATGGCCAGGGGTGTGACGGCCGGGCACCGCTTCAGTGCCATGACCCGGCGTGTGAGGGCCGGGCACCCCTTTAGTGCTATGAGCTGGGGTGTGAGGGTCGGGCACCCCTTTAATGCCATGTAACGGGGTGTGAGGACCGGGCACCCCTACAGAGCTATGAACCGGGGTGTGAGAGCCGGGCACCCCTTCACATGACACGGGGTGTGAGGGCCGGGAACCCTTTCAGTGCTATGACGCGGGGTGTGAGGTCCGGGCACCCTTTCAGTGACATGACCCCGGGTGTGAGGGCCGGGCACCCCTTCAATGACATGACCCTGGGTGTGTGGGCTGGGCACCCTTTCAGTGCCATGACCCAGGGTGTGAGGGCCGGGCACCCTTTCAGTGCCATGAAACGGGGTGTGAAGGCCTGGCACCCTTACAGTGCTGTGAACTGGGGTGTGAGGCCCGGGCACCCCTTCCCATGACCCGGGGTGAGAGGGCCGGGCACCCCTTCAGTGCCATGAATCTGGGTGTGAGGGCCGGGCACCCCTTCAGCACCATGACCCGGGATGTGAGGGCTGGGCACCCATTCAGTGCCATGAACCGGGGTGTGAGGGCCGGTCACTCCTTCAGTGCCATGACCCGGGGTGAGAGGGCTGGGCACCCCTTCAGCCCCATGACCAGGGATGTGAGGGCCGGGCACTCGTTTAGGTCTATGACCAGGGGTGTGAGGGCCGGGCATACCTTCAGTGACATGACCGGGGGCGTCAGGGCCGGGCACCCTTTCAGTGCCATGACCCGGGGTGTGAAGGCTGGCCATCCCTTCAGTGACATGACCCGGGGCGTCAGTTACGGGCACCCCTTCAGTGTCTTGACCCGGGGTGTCAGGGCCGGACACCCCTCCAGCACCATGGCCCGTGGTTTGACGGCCGGGCACCGTTTCACTGCCATGACCCGGGGTATTAGGGCCGGGCACCCCTTCAGTGCTATGACCCGGGGTGTGAGGTCCGAGCACCCTTTCAGTGCCATGATCCGGGGTGTGTGGGCCAGCCACTCCTTCAGTGCCATGACCCGGGGTGTGACGGCCGGGCACCCCTTCAGCCCCATGTCCCGAGGTGTGAGGGCCGG
>NW_024713262.1:5000-32151 GCF_018991925.1 Homarus americanus | reverse complement strand
CTATGACGACCACGTCAGTGTCATTGGCTTTGTTGATGAGGGACTTGCTACCTTCCATTGCTGCATCCCGACGTAGATAGCAAAAGGTGTCTCATGGTCCTTGGAATGTCTGTGGATTTGTGTTCCTACTTGTAGTTGGCAAAGCAGTTGTACTGTAAGATTTGTGACATCGCAAGGTCAGACTTCGATGCGCCATGCTGGAGTTGGGATTTGATATCTGCACCATGTTCGATCATGCATTCAAATTGAAGCAGTGATGGTGGAACAGCCTGTTCAATGCATCCTTCATGAAATTTACTGCTGAAGTATGACTTGTGCTGAAGCATGTCCAGTCGTATCGTCCCAGCAGCCTTGGCCAGATGGATTGCGTCACCGTATTTACTTGCTTGTGCCAGGATTGAGCCAACATCCTTCTCAAAGGCCAGTAGGATATCTCTTCCTTGGTGATGAGCTTGCAGCTGGGGATGTGAAAAAGCAACTGGTCCTTCAGTTGTTTAGCATGTGAACATCGGGCGATCCAACACCCAGCTGCTCAAGTCTCTGTCTGTAGAGTGTGACCTGGTCAGCAAGTCTGAAAATGGGTGCTTCAGAACCTTCACTAGAAACTTTCATCTGAGTGATGTAAGTGACCAGTTCAGAGAAAGCAGTTGGGTATGCGTCCTTGTTCGGATGAATCTCTTGTGCTTCTTCTTGCTCATGAGCATTTCGGAGTGTTCTTTCTCGGCTGTACAGGTCTTCCAGGCACAATCATTCAATCTTGTATTAAGTTTCATTGTCATTGCATGTCTTATATCATCTCCCGAAGCTTCTTTCTCACATAGAAGGGATTCTGTTGCTTTGGGGTCTCTGACCATTCGTGGTATCTTGCTACTGCTGCTCTCCTCTATAGCAACTGCAGAGGTTCGCCTTTTCTGAGCTCTATTTAACTTTGTGTTGTTGAATAGAAGTCTGCAACTCTTATGATACTGCGCCTTGTTTCTCCTTAAGGTCTTTTCTATCCCATCAACTTCAACAAGTCTTGCAGGGTCAAGCTTGATTGGCAGTGCATTGATTGAATGAAATAGAGGAATATTCCTTGCCAAGCTCTTGTACCCGTCATCTCCTTTTTAGGCAGGATTTGCATGTGGAGACTTAAGATCTTCCTTCTTATCCTGTTAACAAAGACAACACTTTGCCCAGTCAGTGAGGAATGATTTGTTGGTAGACTTTGTGTCCATAACTGTTTTTGATATTCAGGGCCGAGAGTTTATCCTTTTACCACCCTGGTGAGTACTTTCTTGTAAGGGATAAAACTACTGTAGGTACATGCCTTTTGCCCTACACCTAGTCCTATCGTTCATCGAGTGCCTTTAGTCCCGTGCGATCTGTACACCATCCAGATAACTAAACCCCGTTATCCTTGGCTCGGCTCTCCCGCGCTGGCATATCCTGTCAATTCAGGTGCGGCTGCTTAACTGATTTGGGGTTGGTTAAGCAGCATTTGGGACACTAAGCTGTTGCAGTATGACATGCTTTTTCTTAGCTGACACTGAACCCCATGTTGGGTTGCACAGCAGTGATGTCACCAGTGTGCCCTGGTAGTGCCCGACAATCACTCCCTCACAAGCAGGGACCGTCTGCATGCTACCCTCACCTAGTTGGAAAAAACATAAAACCAGTCATAAATGCGAAAAATATATATCTGTGAGTATCAGAAAAAAAATATTCTGAGCATGCTTGAAAACATAAATATCGACACTAAGATCATTTAGATTGACCAACTACATCAATTTCTATAAAAAAATCATTTTTCGAAGGTGAATTTGGCAGCCATCTTGAAAAATGGCCGCCATCTTGGATTTCCAAATGGCCAATCGGGCAGATTTAACAAGTAGCCCCAAGGGTATGATCATGCTAAATTTCATGTTTGTATCACCATTTGCGCGATTTTTCCATTATCCGCTCTACTATGGCTCCTGCGTTCCAAGTAACCACTATAATCATCCTATAACATTCATCGCAGAGAGAAGTAGATGGCTTAAGTTTTTCTCTGGCTCCTCTTTGCTCTTGTCCCCTATGTTTTAGTTTTTATCTTGTTAGGTGTAGGGTTAGCGGTTTGGATTTAATGTCTTTATTATTAATAACTATTGTTATTAAATATTAAAAACTCCGGCACTGGTGTAGGGCTAGCGGTCAGGATTTGTCTTTATAATTAGTCATTATTGTTATTAAATATTAAACACTCTTCCTTTGTATAATGTCCACCCTTTTCCCCTGGAATCTTTCTTAAATTATTTTACTTTTGTTACGAGTTGGCCTATATGGGTGGCCCGACATTAAGTTAACTAGCTAACTTGTAACACACATAAAACTGGTGAAGAGTCAGATTGATAATTATTGTAGCAGACATACTGCTTTCTGTTAGACAGATTGAGGTAAACCAATTATGGGATAAGCCCCTAACGCCGTAATGTTCAAGCTTTGCCAGGAGGATGGTATGGTCGACAATAACAAAAGCTTTAGACAGGTCCAGGAATATTCCGAGTGTGACTGACTGTCATCAAAGGAGCTTAAGATGTCATTAGTAAAGGATAGCAGAACACTCTCAATTGACATTCTGGCTCTAAATCCAAACTGTGAATCTGTAAGGATATTATTAACACTGCAGAAGGAATTTAGTCAACTACATGCTAGCTTCTCCAGTATTTTACTTAAGGCTAGTAGGACTGATATGCTGGGTGAACTTTGGCATTTTTTGTTTATCCGGATAGATACCACTAGTGAAGGAGGAATTACAAATGTGTAAAACAGGTAGTAATAAGTGGGCTACTTTCTTAATGATGCTCATTGGTATATTGTCATCGCCTGCCGCTGCATCTTTGGACATTTTTATGATGGTCAGTAATTCATCTGTCATGACAGGGGATAAGAACAGCATATTTTGCTGTCTGTTTGCAAGCAGGCTCTAAATTCCTCGTGGTGATTTGGGATGCTCTCTGCAAGATTTTTGCCAACATTGATAAAATAATCATTGAAGTGGTTGGAAATGGGGGAGGGTTCCGTTACAACTGAATCGTTTATCATAAAAGCTGAGTGGAGAGCCTTGGGTTGAGTGTTCCTGTTCTAAATAGAATTGATGATATTCCAGGTTTTCTTACTGTTGCCCGATGTTGACTGGAGCTTATTTGTGTAATAGCTACGTCTGACATTTTTAACTGCTTGAGTTACTCTATTTCAGATATTTCAATAAGCATCACCGAAAATTATGAGACTTTTTGCAAATTTTCTCTGGGGTTTGTGTTTTTCTTTTATCATTGCCTTGATTTCATTTGCAATAATTATAGAGTTTGGAGACTGATACAGTTTTTACTAACGTAGTCTTGAGAGGGAAGCATTTATCAAAGCAAGCATTGAAGATGCAAGAGAAGTTGCAGCAGCTCATGTTAGGGTTGTCGGAGGCATAGACACGGTCCCACTTAGCGTTCATTAAGTTGTTTTAAAAAAGAAGCAAGTTGTCGACGCAGTAGTCCCTGTATTTTATTGAGACTTACTAGACCTTTCAGATATTGTGGCTGTTTATACATGGCTAAAACTGTAAAGTGAATTCGAGATATTGTTATAAATATTTCCACTTGCAAGGTCGTTAGGAGTGTTGTTAGTTCAGATATAATCTTTCACAGTGGCAGAGGTGGTAGTTAACCTGGTGGGTTTGGTTATTGTGTTGAAGAAGAGTTTAGAATGAGGTCTATTACTGAGGTGCCCGTCTAGGAGTTTAGTAGATCAAGGTTGAAATCTCCTGTAATGTACCAAAGTTTCCTCTCTGAACTTAAAAATGCAGATGAGCTCCGATAATTTGTCAAAAAAGCTTTTTACATTACTGTTGGGTCTTCTGTAGATTATTCCTACTAAAATATTTTGTGTCGTTACATTATTAAGTGAAAACACTCTCCATGAACTCCTCCTGAACATTTAAATCATCTCTTACAGAAGCGTTATTCTGAATATCAGCATACAGTGCGACACCACCACTGTGTCCTGACGTATTGACGCAGTGTCTAGTATAATTAAGTAAGTTATACAATACAGATGTTCAATGTCGTTAGTGAGTTTGGTCTCACAGAACCCAAATAAATCAAATTTGTAGGAAATAGAAGATATTGTTACGAACCCCTCCACCCAGCACTACGAACCACGCCATCTATTGTCCTGATCTACCTACCCAGCACCACGAGCAACGCCATCTAGGGACGAGACACGAGTATGACTCGTCTTAGTTACCACTCCGGGGTTTCCCTTCTCCATATCCTGGTTGTTGCGTCACTTCCTCCAAGTCTTCTTTGTCAGCTCCAATTCAAGGAGAGAGCACTTGGCTCTGGGAAGTGACCACAGGATCATCTATCCTCTAAACCTACGTGCAGTGACTACCTACCGTCTTCTACAATACTCAGCCTTACTCGTCAGCCATCTCAGCTCCTCACTTAAGTACTTGTATTTTGTATTAACTCCCCCACGTCCACTTGCTTCAAGATTGTTTATGTTGTATTAATATGTATATACTGTTAATGTTTAGGTTAAGTTTGGTTAAGGGTAATTTATAAGCTGAATATTTTGTTAAGGGATTTATGGTACTCTATTATATACAACGAAAACTCGCATCCTTTGTCTACCCTTTTATAGTCCGATTGTCTTTGTTTTTTTTATTGTTGCTACCTGTTGGGATCTGGGTAGACGTATAACTATATTCTAAATCCCCAACTCGTAACAATATACACTGACTTAAAAAGGTATCTAAGTGAAGAGGAATATTGTTCATGTTATGGCAAACTAAGGAGAATGAATGAGGTAGCATGAGGCTGGAGCTAAACTCAGGAGAGTTAGGAAAGTAATAGTTACGACTGGGGTTGGTGTAACGCAGTGAGTTTTGAAGAAAGGCATCAGAGTCAATATGAGGGAGTATTGTGTCGTCACCATGGATGACAAGGGTGTAACACATACGGTCCAGTCCATCTAAGGGAACGACACTAACATCATCAGTGTGGGAATATTGGTACTGATTAAGGAACCGCAAAAACTCAGGGTCACTGAGATGTGAAAAGGGGAGGTCAAAGAAAGTTACAGTAGTGGGAGGTAACGTGCTCACAAGTGTTATAACCAACAGAATTAAGATGGCCAGTGCTTTTGAGGGTGATTCCCAGCTTGTGTGGTAGGTGCGCCTGTCTCTAGGTTAGGAGGGTTTTTGTTTCTCACCGCAATAGGTGGACGTGTAGTACCTGAGTTGGCCGACAGAGGGGGGGGGGGACCCCAGGTGATAGTCAGGGTGCTGGCAGTGACTGGTTTCCTCTCTGAGGGGTGAGGGTTCTTGTGGGCGTTGGAGGGGGCTGGTACTGCGGGTGGGTAAGTGAGGGGTGTCCATTTTCCCGAGAGTCCCTCACAACAAGGGTTTTATGGCTGAACGTCACGTGTTTCCCATGTTTCCTGACTTCTTTAAACCTGTCCATTTGCTGTTGGCGGGCTTTACTTTTATCTGGGCATAGGTCCTCATTGACGAAGATAGTAGTGCCTTTCAGCTTACTGCGCTGGTATAAGACTTTCTCATGGACAGAGGGGGAGAAAACTTTGTTATGATGTTGCGGGGCGGGGGGAGTTGGGTTCCCAGCGCTTTGAACACGGTCAAATTTAACTTCTGTAAGTTTAGAAATGTTCAGTCAGCAGGTGCGAAATTTTGTGCTGGGAAGACTCTCATAAAACTGAAGCTGTTTTGCCGCCCTTCTGTCTTTAGTTTGGAGTTCTCCTCACTCAGCTGTTAAACTCGAGTCTTGAGTGACCGGTTCTCCTCAGCTTTAGCTTTCAACTTTACTTTTAAGTCGATAATTTCCCCTTGCGAGAATTCCAAGCTTCTTACATCATCATTTAGCTTAGTAGTGAGGTGGTGATCAGCTTTCTCTATTATTAGGCCCTGTCTAACAGACAGTAGTACTTATATATATATGGGTTATATACAATAGGTTTATATAACTACATCTCCCAGGTAATTTGCCATGAGCTATCATGCACAGACCATGCGATAGGTATTTTCCACTGGCAAGTCGCGTCTCTAAGATGCTAGAGTCAGCTGTTAAAAAAGCCGACTCTACCCCAGTATCCACTCAGCTCTCAGAAGGGATGGATGTAGACATAAAGCTATTCTTGATAAGCTCCGTCCATCACTAACACACACAACTCAGTGTTAATTACGGTGATATCCTAGTTGACTGTGCATAATTTATTTTTATAAATAAATTGAGAAAAGACCAGTTGAAGGATTTGGTCCAGTTACCAATTTATTGGTGTGGCTAGGAGAACTGTGCTCCACTGTAGGACGGAGCGAGAGTGAGTGGCCGGTCCGATTTTTTTTATAGATTTGTGGGAATATTACCTACGTGGACCTTAAGCTAAAATACTGGGCCACCCACTGCTGGGATAAAACAGCAGCACCTTTTTAGGTAACTGTACATCTCCACCACTAGCGTGGGGTGGATGCTCGGTAAGAAACTGTAGGGTTTCTTGGGAGTGGTTGGTGGTTAGCATTTTGGCAACCTTCTCTGCTGTGATAGGGGGTTGTATGTTTCTCCTAGCTAATTGTGTTCCAGGGCACTCTATGAGGTAGTGCTGCAGTGAGTTTTCGGCTCGGCTGTCGCAGGTCTTGCACATGCGCTGCTCTGCTGGTACTTGTACAATGACATCCTCTTGGGGCGCTGATGGTAGAACGGTACCGCTCTTGCCGTGCAAGCGAGATGTGGAAAGTTGTTTGGACAAAACTTCCTAGCCCCCTTGGTCCCTGTTCACCTAGCAGTAAAGTAGGTACTTGTTGTAAATCGAAAGTTGCGAATACGTATTCAGGGAAAGTTGTTGGAGCTTCCAATAACTTGATGACATAAAACCATTGACTCTTCAGACTTCTACGCCCTTAACTCATGAGACATAAAGGCAAGCATGAACTTATCATGCTTCCCTGTTGGGCACTGTAAACGCTTCTGCGCTTCACCTTACACAGGATGTAGGGGTGTGCCCAATAAAAAAAAAAATCACATCCACAAATGCATGGGTATCTCAGTCTTAGTCGGTGGAAGTTGAATTCTTCCCTTTTTGTTATATCCTTCATGAGTGGTGGTCTCTCATAATTCGTGACCAGATAGTACCACCTGGCCGATCGTGATACTGGTGTTAATCTTCTATGTTTGTCTATTTTCCACTGGGCAGTTCATATTATTGTGGTCATCTTTATCTGCTCCTAACACAGCCTTAGCATCAGCTCGTTCATTCCCTTGGATTCCGATATGACTGGGCACCCAGTCATGATAACTTGCCGATCTTGTAGTTTTAACCCTTGCAGTAGGCCAACAATGGTTGTTATGAGATGAATGTTGTCTCTAGGTTCTCTGCATGGTAGTGCTTCAATAGCACATCGTGAGTCCGTGTGTATTACAACGCCTTGTTGACTGTTTATGGAAGCGTGTCTTGGGGCTCCAAGTATGGCAGCTAGCTCAACTTGCAAAGTAGAGCATCCATCTGAGGTTCTTCAAAGAGACGTGTTACCTCCTAAGGTGAAGGCTGCTCCTGCCTTCGTACTGGTGGGTTCTACGGAATCGTCTGTGTAATACACTGTACTATTGTGTGGTGTTAGAGCCTTCATGTTTCTCTCTGCTACCTGTCGGAGCTCATGTGGGTTACAGTCAGCCTTTCTTGTCCCAGTTTGTAGAATGTTGAAGACTGCTGGCAGGGATTCCCACGGTGCTGGGGTGCTGTAGTCTGGACTCAGTGCATCAGGTCCTTTGCTGAGGATTGTGTCTTTCAATTTCTGTCGCTTTACAGTGTCAGCTGTGCACAATAGCTAAGTTTTCTTGTTAAAGACATCTCTGTTAAGGTTCAGTGCTCGTATGAGTCCATTCTTGATGTCCCTTTCCCGAGCCCTGGTAATCAGTTTTGTGGCAAAGCTTGCTGCTAATCGTTCTGCTCTGGTTTGGAGAGATGTGAGACCTGTCTCCATGTGTAAGTTTCATTTTTTTTCCACAATGGTGCCTTGACAATGACTCTCATAGCATTATTCCAGACAACCTCCAATTTCGTCCACCGCCACCCAGATAGTGTGTTAAGAGCCGGTGTTGCATAGTCTGTTATTGATCGAATGGCGTGTATATATATATATAGTGTTCTTAGGACTACATGTCCCGCACCAACTTTGCGTCCTGTCATGGCTCTCATCATGTTGACTCTCTTGCTTATTCGGTCTCTTAGATAGTTTATCTCAGTGTCAAATTTGAGGCCTTTGTCAATCCAGATGCCCAGGTATTAGTATACATTGACCTATTTTAGGGCAATACCTTGTATATACAGTTGTCACCGGCTCATTGTGTCCAATCCTCATGGCTTTCGATTTTGGGATTGATATCTTGAGCCCGAGACTCGTACTATGTTGCACAAAAGTCGTGTCCACTACCCATCCACAGTGAGGGTTAGAATAGCCTTGAGTCAGAAGTTTCGAAACAGCTGGGGGAAATGCTATGGTCGGCCAACAGATGTCGCCCATTGTAGTGTGGTTTGGGGGGTGGGGGGGATAGAGGAGGTGGGGGTTAGTCTCATAACAGGCTGTGTGTAGGTGGAGCATAACATCGTGAATTCCGCAATCACTGATAACAATAAGAATGTCATGAAGATAGTTAATATTATTAAGCATGGTGAGAGATGTGTAACATGTAAATAAAAGCACTACAACGACCATATATCTGCCGTTCATGGCTACGACGGTGCGACTAATGGGCACACCAATTAATACACAAGTTGTTACCAAGGTTGGCGCCACCCACACCAGAGGAAGGTGATGTCGAACACTGAAACATGCCGAGGTCTCATTCCTACCATCGTCGTCACCAACAGGTAAGTCACATTAATTTGTCAGCATAGCCCATGTCGTCCTTATACTATTGCAGGGTGTCCCATGAGTGACAGCAGATATTTGTAGAGGTGAAAGAATATTTGATATCGAGTTGAAAATCTTCTATACACATCAGCATTTTTCGGTTTACTTTAGGCGTGAGGTGGGTTGTAAAAATTACGCAGGGCAAAAATTTTGCCGTGTTATATTTTATTTTTCTGTGTGCTGTTGTAATCCTTATTGGTGGATTACATAAGGCCTATTAATAGCGTGAAAACCCGTTTGAAGATACTGTAATGTTCCATAACTTGCATTAAACAATATCATACGTTCACGAGTTCACACTCCGCCTAGCCTCCCCCCTTCTACCCACCCAACTATTAAACCTCATAATTTAAGCATCTTGGGTTACTACACCTAAACATTCTCTCCCCACACTCCCCCTCCACCATCCCCCCACTCCACTCCTCCCTCCCCCACCTCTTCCCTTCATCCCTCCCCCAAGACTAACGTCAATCGAACATTCCATCCCATCACATTACCTTCCCCTGCATTCCCCAACCCCCCTCCCCCTATTCTACCCATGGCGACGAATTGGACTACTGTAATGAACACTCACAGAACCGATGACATGACTCCTCCCCCTTGTATTCAGAGTTAAAACCTTTACAACAAAGGTCAATCCCACGTAACTTGAGTCGGATTAAGATATGTGGAAAATAAAACAAGCAACACCCATGGCCACCCCCCTACCCCAACCTAAAATCATAGCCACCACGTCTCTATCTCCATCCGTTTCCCTCTATCTATAATAAAAAGTGTAACCCTACTCAGAAAAAATAATGAATGGGACCTCCAAACAAATTAAAGATGAGGTGCACCCCACCCAAATACGGATGGGCCCTCCATTTCCTTTTGCCTTCTTTTCTCCACATCCTTTCCTCCCTCCCATCACCCCAGTCACCCCAACTTACCACCCAATACCATGCAGTGGGCAGAAGGCCACACACTTTCTCTCCTCCTAAAGGCTGTTCCGTTTAACCCACATTCTTTCACTACTAAACCTTCGTTCCCCCTTTCCTATATTTCGCTATCGCTATCTACCTCCTCGACTCCGCCATTTGTAATGGTTGCCTTGCGTAATTTGTAAAATCCACCTCACGGCTAAACGTAAACCGAAAAATCCATATATGTATAGAAGTTGTATACTCGGAATCACATATTCTTTCACCTCTACAAATATCTGCTGTAATTAGTGGGACACCCTATTATAATTATATGGCAGTTGTTATATGAGCTCCTTAGTTAACTTCACCATAAAAATATGGTGTTTGATGTGCTATGCGTTTGGTGGTCATATTTGCCTTACTCGTTTATGTTACACCCCCAGTTGCAACCTGGGAGTTTGGGTTGGGTAATGTAGTATTTTGAGCAGAAATGGAATTCAGAACGACTCAATGAACATGAAGAAAAACGTTTTTATATAACGAACCCTAACGTAATGTAACCTATTACAGTTATATGTAATCTGGAACGAACATGTCCTAGCTGAAAATTGTCAAAGAAATATGTAAAGCAGTGGAAAACCATATATTTTGATTATCGGCGAGGCTAACTACCTATAAACAATTAATATTTGACGATTGGCAAAAGTCCTGGGAAAATGAACCAACAAGTCATAAGCTAAAAATGATCAAATCATCAGTTTATCCTTGATCATCATCAAAACAATCCTCTCGACATCAAGAAACTATTCTGAATCGTCTAAGAATTGGGCATACGCGAGTGACGCATGGCCAACTTATGTCTTCCCCTAATGGAACCCCACCTATATGCTCCAACTGCCGAACACAAATGACAGTCCAAAATATTCTCATTGAATGCCCTATTTATTATCGGTATCGACCAATGTGCTTCACTAACCCTACAAGTAAGATATTTTAGCAGGGACCCCCAAATTTTCCCTAAGTTCAGTTTTGACCTTTTTGAAATAATGTAATCTCCTCCAAACAATATAACACTAAATTATGGAAACACAAATATATGTTAACTAATCCCTCTGGCCAGCCCTAGGAGAGACTCAAATAGGTGTCAGTGGTTTGTTTAAACTAAATCTTGATGCTGATTATCGGCGAATGTTCACTCTACAGTAGCAGGGGTGGTGGTGGAGGTTGGGGGGGGGGTGGGGGAGAATCCACTTGCAGTTCACTATGAATACATGAAATAGGAAGGATTTCTTGGGCAGTTGATCCAAAAAGATTTACCAAAACGTTATGTTAGAGTAATAATACTTAACCTAGGTGTTACTAATACCATTAATTTACTATAGTATATAAAAGCCTGCCTCAGTTACCACAACATAATATTACTCTGCCATTTCAGATATACTGTACCTCCAGGACGAGCAAATTCGTCGGCAGTGATTGCTGAGCAAGGCCAAATTATCGGGATGTGGAGAGCCGGGGCAACTGTGCCGAAAATTGCTCTCGAAGTGGGGAGGAGCACCAAGACGATTAGGAGGTGGATCGCCGGTGGGAGGAAGAGGGCTCAGTGGAGACGAAACCTCGAAGCGGGAGGCCACGAGTAACGTCGGCAAGGATGGACGCCATGATCGTGGCAGCTGCAATGGCATATCCAATGCCAACATCAGTGGAGCATACAAGAAATCTGGGCATCAGCTACCATCACATGACGACGAGACGCCGACTTCATGAAGCCGGGATCGACTGCCATATTCCAGCTCACAAAGGGTGGCTAACACCTACTCACAAGGAGTGTCGACTCGGCTTTGCATTGGAACACCTTCCACATAGAGAAGAATACTGGAGAATCATTATATTTACCGATGAAACGGTGTTCAGGTCAGTGAGAGCCGAAGCAAGGCAGTGCTGGCGGCCCCCCAACACACGCTACCATGAGAAACACATTCAACATCGCGCAGTGAGTGGTAGGGTGTCAGTGTCATTCTGGGGGTGGATGTGGGCACATGGGCCAGGTGAACTGGTCAAGATCAATGACCGTTTCACTGGTGAGCAGTATGTAGAAATCCTGGAGCAAGTGCTAATTCCTACAGTCCGGGGTATGGCAGTTCCAGCCCCCCACACTATCAGGCTGGTTCATGACAACAATCCCATTCATACCAGCAACATAGTGAAGGACTACCTCCAGGATCACCCTGAAATTGAGGTCATCGACTGGCCCACACTAGGATGTGATATTAATATGATTGAACATATTTGGGCCATGATGAAACGTGATTGGGATATTGGGGAGCAGCGAACCTGTGCAGCAATAGAGGCCATAGCTTACGACGTGTGGGAGAATATATGTCGCCTTGATGAAGTCCTGAATGCAATGGGTGGCTGGACCAAATACTAAGATGTGTGTATTGGTGTATTGTTTGGATTTTAGTATTGTTTGTAAATACAATTGATATATATTAACTCACCTACAGTGTTATCTTAAATCCATGTCCTTAATGATGTCTTAAACTATATCACATGAAAATTCATAACAAAGTAACTTAACAGCCACAAATTATGTATTGTGTGGTATACAATGATCTGTATGACACGTCGTGGAATGTGTTGTCTTACAAGACAATATAATTATATAGTTACAATTGCTACCATCATTGAAATGCTCATGATGTTCAGCACACAATATTAATGGTAACTGAGCACACTCCAAAATATATGAAGCTTGCTTATTGTGGTGGGGTGTTTAAACACTGGAACTTGGAAGAACTGGAACAGTCACCTAGATTAAGTCTGAATACTATTTTACAATACTGATAACTTTTTCACTGCACTTTTTTTAACATAAGTATATAATTATATAATATTGCATGTTATCACAAATATTTATTAAGCAAAGGATGGGTGGAATATAAATAAATATTACCATAATCTCTTTGTCGGAATAACAACAAAATTGTGACGTGGTCGCTGAGTAAAACTAGCTGACCAAGGCCCTTCACCCTGATCCTTGCATATTTCACTTTTATCCTTACTATATTCTTTAAAGTATCATTGTGACCTGAGCGGCAATAAGCACCCAGGGCACTGCACCTGTTCCACGAATTCGTAACCGTAAAGAAACAACTGTAAGACAAAACGTAGTTAAAAAGGCAGCTTGAAATTATGGTGGTATAAATAATAAATAAACCTGCCTCTCATCCAGCCCCCACCTTCTCTATTCCTCCCCCACACACACACACGCTACAGTGGGCGACATCTTTTGGCCGACCACAGCATTTCCCCCAGCTGTTTCGAAACTTCAGACTCAAAGATATTCGAACCCTCACTGTGGATGGGTAGTGGACACGACTTTTGTGCACGATGGTACATTCTTCACTGATGAGGTCTAGTGCTCTTTGGACTTTGCTGATTTGGTTTCTGCCTTTTACTGTCAGTGGTAAGTCGTCAGCATAGCATAGCAGTTTGGTACCCTTTTGAAAGGGGAGCCGACACAAGTTTTCCATGAGGATGTTGAAGAGAGTTGGACGAAGAACTCCTTGTGGTGTGCCATTTTCCAATCTTTGGTATTCTGGCACTTGTCCTTGGCTGGTAACTCTTGCTGTTCTGTTTTGGAGATAGTCAGTAATCCAAGCCAGTAGGCATCCCTTGACGCCTTTCCAGGCCAGAGTGGTTACAATGGCCTGTGCATTTGCCAGCTCAAATGCTTTCTCTAGATCAAGGAATACTACGATTGCCTTATTTTGACCAATCGATCCCAGGAGAGTGGCCAAACTGTGTGCAGTGCTGAGACCTTGGGTGAATCCAAAGATATTCTGGTGAAGCAGTCCAGTTTTCCAGAAGAGTCGTGTAAGGACTCAGTAAGGTCCTGGTTTAGTTGGTCAATATCTTCTGTTGGTTCATAGTTCGAATACCATTTTTGGAGTTCATTTTGATATAATTTCCAATTTGCTTTCTTGGTTTTCCATCTGGGTGGCGGACATGAGGGAGGAGGGAGTAGCTCCACCCTCAAAGTAGTTGCCGTTGCAAAGTGGTCACTGGTTAGTTCATCATCTACCTCCCACTGAGCTACTGGAACGAGCTCAGTGGGGATGAATGCGAGGTCCAATGTTCCTCCCAGTATGTGTGTTGGTTACCCAGTATTAATGAGCGTTATTTCTGGAACATCTGTCAGCAGTTCCACTAGGTGATGACCATCCTGGTTCATTGTTGTGGTCGGATTGATCTTTGGATGGAGGGCATTGAAGTTCCCAGCAATGAGCACAAGTTCCTCTGTTGCTTCTGTCAGTATTTCACCGGTTTCTAGTCGTTCGGGTGGCGGTTTATAGATATCGAATCTAATATACTATAGGAATAGCCGTGTGTCTGTCTGTCTGTCTGTTCTGGGCAGCCAAAACGGCACAATCGTTTTTCATCAAACCTGGTGGAAAAATCACAAAAAACTCGTAGAGTGGAAAAAACTTGGTTACATGTCGATGGTTTCTTTAGGAAGGCATTAATTGACCATTTTATTTACGATGGAAAACGATGCAAGTCTATGGACTTGGCACACCCTAATTAACCATGCAAGTCTATGGACTTGGAGCTCCCTCATTCGCTGGACGCTGTCAGCCGGATACAATCCAGTGCAATACCATACAATACCATACCACACAATACAGTACACAACGAATTATAAATATTTGTAAGAATAAAACATAATTATATAGACATGTAAGACTCACAACTTGATAAGATTTCCGTTAGACATTAGCTAATGGAAATGTGATTAAATGTTTTGTTATTAATCTAGTGTGAAATGTATCGGTATTGGTGGTACAATCTTAATGATCGCTAATCCTGTTGATTAGGTGAGGTTAATCTGGGTTTATTGAGATTAACGATTAGGTGTGGGGTATATTCTACCTGTGTTAGTCTCAGGTACGACCCTTATTGTAACAATCACGACCATGATTATAACAACCAGGACCATGATTATAACAACGACGACCATGATTTTAACAACCACGAACATGATTATAGCAACGATGACCATGATTATAACAACCACGACCATGATTATAACAACCACGACCATGATTATAACAACCACGACTAAGATTATAACACCACGACCATGAGTATAACAACCACGAACATGATTATAGCAACGACGACCATGATTATAACGACCATGATTATAACAACCACGACCATGATTATAACAACCACGACTATGATTATAACACCACGACCATGAGTAAAATGTAATGAGACAAAATCTCACATGAAGAGGTAAGTTAGGAGGTTATAGTAGTAGAATATTATAGCAAGAGGAAATGGTAGCGTGTCTCGAGAGTGTGATGTCAACACTGTATATTAACAGAGGCACAGTACAAGTGTAGTATATAAAACACCAATGCGTGTTACAGCTTTATTTTACTAGTTCAATAGGGGGGATTAATGGGGGGGTTCGTACACAATTTATGATAGATTATGGTATTCTCGTATAACCTAACCTCACAATTAGAATGGGCACTTCACTAAGTCGATCGTTGGGGAGGTTCGGGATCACCGCACTTCTACCGTCTACACAGCCAGCACTTACTGTTACACGTTGAGTTGACAGCACTCTGTCGATGGACCTGGCTGAGACTTCGTTACACTTAGTGGCGGGCTTCTCTCGAGCGGGACTGGGGACGTGGTAGCTGGCCCTTCTTGGTTACAAGACACACTCTCGTGAGGGAGGGCTAGGACGTCCTATATATTGGAAGACCAGCCGTCAGGTTGAGCTGATCGGGGGGGCGGCGAAGGGTCTCCTTACATTTGCCCTCGCTAATGTAGGGTCAGGTCTGGACTTTTTCAGAGACTATAAGTTGTATATTCTGGAGAAATCTTCAGATGGGGCCGTGTGACATGAGAGGCCCTGCTTGATTTGTGGCCCCTTGACTTGAACTCGAGGGTTACATTTGACCTGGCTAATGTGAGGTCAGGTCTGGACTTCTTCTGCTGTGTAGGTTATTGTGTATATTGGGAGAGAGTCGGCCGGTGCCTTCTTACATGTTTGTTGGGGCCGTGTGACATGGGAGGGGAGCCAGTTGATTCGTAACTCCTTTTAGTGGTTGCGAGGGGTACCCTTACATTTGACCCCCCTAATGTCGGGTCAAGTCTGGACTGTTTCTGAGATGTAAGCTGTGGTCTGACAACCCATCACTACAATAACAACCACGACCATGATTATAACAACCACGACCATGATTATAACAACCACGACTATGATTATAACAACCACGATCATGATTATAACAACCACGACCATGATTATAACAACCACGAATATGATTATAACAACCACGACCATGATGATAACAACCACGACCATGATTATAACAACCACGACCATGATTATAGCAACCACGACCATGATTATAGCAACCACGAGCATGATTATAACAACCACGACCATGATTATAGCAACCACGACCATGATTATAACAACCACGACTATGATCATAACCACGAGCATAATTATAACAACCACGACCATGATTATTACAACCACGACTATGATTATAACAACTACTACCATGATTTTAACAACCATGACCATGATTATAACAACAATGACCAGGATCATAACAAACACGACTCTGATCATAACAACCACGACTATGAGCATAACCAAGACCATGATTAAAACAACCATGACCATGATTATAACAACCACGACCATGAATATAATAACCATGACCATGATTATAACGATGACGAACATGATTATAGCAACCGAGTCTGATTATAACAACCATGACCATGATTATAGCTGATTATAACAACCACGACCATGATGCAACCACGACCATGATTATAACAACCACGACTAACATGAGCATAATTATAACAACCACGACCATGATTATTACAACCACGACTATGATTATAACAACTACTACCATGATTTTAACAACCATGACCATGATTATAACAACAATGACCAGGATCATAACAAACACGACTCTGATCATAACAACCACGACTATGAGCATAACCAAGACCATGATTAAAACAACCATGACCATGATTATAACAACCACGACCATGAATATAATAACCATGACCATGATTATAACGATGACGAACATGATTATAGCAACCACGAGTCTGATTATAACAACCATGACCATGATTATAATAACAATGACCAGGATCATAACAAACACGACTCTGATCATAACAACCACGACTATGAGCATAACCAAGACCATGATTAAAACAACCACGACCATGATGAATATAATAACCATGACCATGATTATATCGATGACGAATATGATTATAGCAACCACGAGTCTGATTATAACCATGGACCATGATTATAATAACAATGACCAGATCATAACAAACACGACTCTGATCATAACAACCACGACTATGAGCATAACCAAGACCATGATTAAAACAACCACGACCATGATTATAACAACCACGACCATGAATATAATAACCATGACCATGATTATAACGATGACGAACATGATTATAGCAACCACGAGTCTGATTATAACAACCAGGACCATGATTATAACAACCGACCATGATTATAACAACCCCGACCGTGAGTATAACAACCACGACTATGATTATAACAACCACGACCATGAATATAATAACCATGGACCATGATTATAACGATGACGAACATGATTATAGCAACCACGAGTCTGATTATAACAACCATGACCATGATTATAATAACAATGACCAGGATCATAACAAACACGACTCTGATCATAACAACCACGACTATGAGCATAACCAAGACCATGATTAAAACAACCACGACCATGATTATAACAACCACGACCATGAATATAATAACCATGACCATGATTATAACGATGACGAACATGATTATAGCAACCACGAGTCTGATTATAACCACTATGACCATGATTATAACAACAATGACCAGGATCATAACAAACACGACTCTGATCATAACAACCACGACTATGAGCATAACCAAGACCATGATTAAAACAACCACGACCATGAATATAATAACCATGACCATGATTATATCGATGACGAACATGATTATAGCAACCACGAGTCTGATTATAACAACCATGACCATGATTATAATAACAATGACCAGGATCATAACAAACACGACTCTGATCATAACAACCACGACTATGAGCATAACCAAGACCATGATTAAAACAACCACGACCATGATTATAACAACCACGACCATGAATATAATAACCATGACCATGATTATAACGATGACGAACATGATTATAGCAACCACGAGTCTGATTATAACAACCAGGACCATGATTATAACAACCACGACCATGATTATAACAACCCCGACCGTGAGTATAACAACCACGACTATGATTATAACAACCACGAGCATAATTATAGCATCCACGACCATGATTATAACAACCACTTCTATGATTATAACAACCACGACCATAAATATAACAACCACGACCATCTATCTAATATACTATAAGAATAGCCATGTCTGTGTGTGTGTGTGTCTGTTTTGGGCAGCTGAAATGGCACAATCGTTTTTCATCAAACTTGGTGGAAAAATCACAAAAAAATCATACAGTGGAACAAACCTGGCCCCATGTCGATGGTTTCGTTAGGAAGGCATCAATTAACCATTTTATTTACACTGGAAAACTATGTCGCTGTACCCTGTCAGCCGGACGGCGGTTGAGTGCTAGCCAAGCACTAGCATTCGAACTTTCACGCCTCGGTAAACTGTACAACCGGACTCGCCACCGGGCACGAAGGGCCCACGATCACCTGTGTTGGCTATTTGCTGGGGCTGTCCCCATTCAGCGAAGGTGACGATAAGGCCACCACTCACTTTGCGGATGACCCTTGTCACTCCCCTGATTTCTAAGGAGTCAAAAAACTTCCTTAGGACAAGGAGGTTTAGTTGCTTCCGGGAGGGCATGTGACTGGGTACAGCCTTACGACCTTTGCCTGGTAACAGGTCAGCATCGTCAGGTTCACGCAGTACCTCGGGAGCAGAGAAGATCTTGCCTCGTCGAGGTGCAGTTCTCAGATGCCGGTCCAAAGCCACCCACGAGTATACTGTATATACCGCTGACTGAACGAAGCTGTCTCGGCTCAAGAGTCTCGAACCAAGTTCAGCCACGTCAGCCAGCCGACTGAAACGGCTGTTTTATCTTTTAGTGGGACCAAGACCACGAATCTAGAAAAATGATCCACACGCACTAAGACGTACACTGATCCCTGATGACTCCTCGGGAGTTGTAACAAGACAATAGCGGCTGTGTCAAATGGACGGTCTGGTGACTTAAGGGAAAAATTAATTTGGGGAGTTTAACATCCTCTCCCGATTCGAGAGCAAAAATGACTGCTGACCATAATGGGTTCGCGTCGTTGCTCATCTTAGTTGCGAAAGAGTGAACGTTGATACAGGCATCACTGATGCTATATTTCTTGACAAAGCGTCGGCGACAACATTCGCCCTTTCCGGTAAATACCTTGTTACGAACCACGCCATCTATTGTCATACCTACCCAGCACCACGAGCAACGCCATCTAGGGACGAAACCCGAGTATGACTAGTCTTAGTCACCACTCCGGGTTTCCTGTCTCTATATCCTGGTTGTTGCGTCACCTCCTCCAAGTCTTCCTCATCAGCTCCGGATCAAGGAGAGTTCAGTTCACTCTGGGAAGTGACCACACTAGGATCACCTATCCTGGAAACCTACGGCACAGTGACTACCTACCATCTTCTTCAATACTCAGCCTTACTCGTCAAACACCTCAGCCCCGCACTTGAGTATTTATAATTCTATGTTACCTCCCACCTCCACTTGCTTCAGATTGTTGCATGTTGTATAAATATGTATATACTGTTAAGCCAATGTTGCGTATGTTTAGGTTAAGTATGGTTAAGGGTAAATTATAGAAAGCTGAACATTTGTTAAGGAATTTATGGTACTTTATTATACACAACAAAAACTCTCATCCTTTGTCTACCCTTTTATAGTCGGATTGTCTTTGTTTATTTAAGTTTTTTTATTGTTCTTGCCCCAACTCGTAACAACCTAAAAACGGGGTCAAATTCCTGAATTGTCAGATACCAGCGTGCTAATCTGCCTGATAAGTTTCTGCCATGGAACAGCTCAGATACTACCGCATGATCCGTAAAAACAGTTATCTTATATCCAAAGATAATGTCTTTAAATTTCTTAAGTGCCCACACAACGGCTAACATTTCTAAATGCGTTACCGAATAACGTGTTTCAGCATCAATAAGCTTACGGCTTCCAAAAGCTATCACTCTAAACTTTCCATGCGTATCCTCTTGCATGAGTACAGCTCCGATTCCAAGTCCAGAAGCGTCAGTACAGAGGGTGAAAGGTTGAGTGTAGTCAGGGAATGCTAGAACAGGGGCATTGGTAAGCGCTATCTTCAATGCCGCATAACTATTTTCTTGTTCAGCATCCCATATAAATATTGCATCTTTCTTTAACAACCTTGTTAGGGGCGATGCTAATGTTGCATAGTTCTTGATAAAAGAACGATAATATCCAGATAAGCCAAAAAACACTACACACATGATCAGCTGAGGTAGGTCGCGAGAACTGAGATACAGCTTTTACTTTATCATCTACTGTATATATACCCTCACCGTCAACTACTTGACCAAGGAAATGGATTCTGGGTTTTAGAAACTCACATTTTGAGAGTTTAATTTCAAGACCTGCTGTGGAAAGTTTTTCCAACACTTCACGCAGTTTAATCAGATGGGAATCAACGTCCTTACTGACTACTATTAGATCATCCAAATAAGCGCAGACTGTGGTACCAATCAATCCGACAAACAGGGTGTTGATCATTCTTTGGAATTTTAGTGGGGTATTCCTAAGACCAAATGGCATCCGGAGGAACTCAAAGTGGCCCAGGAGCGTACTAAACGACGTGACCTCTCGTGATTTCTCATTGAGTGGTATCTGCCAATACCTACTAAGCAAATCTAAGTTGCTAAATACTCCATTATCCTTGCCTAAGGACTGCAATATGTCACTCAAGACAGGCATAGGGTACCTATCTGGGATCGTTTTTTCATTAACGCGCCTGAAATCAATAACAGGGCGCCATACACCATCTTTTTTCGGGACGAGGAATAAAGGGCTATTAAAAGGGGACTTAGAATGTTTAATAACATTCTCATCCAACATATCTTGCACCATATCTTGAACTACAGCGAGCTGGCTATGAGGTAGTCTGTAAGCTAGTACATAGATAGGATTTGTTACCTCGTTTAACGCTATATGATGGGATGGTAAGTCTGTCTGACCTAGCTTTTCCCCTGGCAAGGCTACATATTTCTGTAGTCAGCAAGCAGCTCTAAAAGGCGTGTCTTGCCCTGAGGATGATCGATCACCTTAACATGTTGCGCTATTTTATCGTTCCTCTCCTGCCTAGTCTGTTGGATTGCGTAACAATACTTCCAATTGGGAATTTTGTAGGCTGTACTTCGACATTGTTGTGATATACTAGAAAATCACACAAATAACATCCTTTCTTTAATATCCGTTGAACGCCTGTTCTATTCAGAACAAGTGTGTCTGTCAAACCACCAGGGCGTATCGTGCTTAACGTCGACTCGCACGACAACCATTTTACCTTGCACGTTTACGGGAGATATACAACATCAGTGCCCGTATACACGTCAGGTAATTCGACAGTTGCTTTGGTGAATTCCTCATTCTGGTAATGGAGAGTATTCTTCAAAACTGCAAGTACGATCTTCCAACTCTTGATGCTATAATCACACTGGGAAAGTGAGGGTGTGAGGTCTTGGGTTAGCTCTGACACATTTTCCGCCTTCCTCTGAGTGGGAATGGTGGACAACATTTTCGACCTAGCGGTGAGCAACGGTGTAGAATGACGCATAGCGCTCTAGGAAACACTTTTAAACGTAACAGTATTATTACGTGGATGAACATCTATTTTATGAGTTCTAAGGGTTGGGAGACCAAGTAACCCGTCAGCTGGCAAATTAAACTGCTGAACCACATAAAAGTCCGCGTAGAAGGGAGCACCACGTCTTGAGAATCTGAGTGGTAACGTCACCATTCCGTTAATGCTCAACTGCGCGCCAGATACTCCTTAGGGATCAGCGTCAGTAGGCCTCCATTTGAAATCACGGTGAGGGAATTTACGTTGTCACTCCTGATAGGATGTCAAGGCCAAAACATTTGCGCAAGCACCCGTATCTATATCAAGAGCCAATCTTGTACTATCCACTCTCACCGGCACTGACAACACTTCCACTTTGCTTAGCGCCGCTACTAACGAGGCTGCTATAGAAGTGTTGTGGGGAGATGCAGGAAACAATGTACCTATCCCTCTTCTTGTTGTGGCGGGCGCTGGTCTTCCCCCGACTTTTTGTCTTGGGAACGATTCTGTTTACGCTTCTGCGCCACATGGGGTTCACCAAAGTCTAAATTCCTGACCTTCATCACTAAGGTGGAGGTGTCGCTTTAACCGCCTCCGTGTATGACCTTGACTGCTGCTTGGCACCTGTTGTCTCTTGTAATTTAACACCATTACCTTGGAGCTGGAAACAATCGTCAATCAAATGGCCTCGTTTATTACAATGAGTACATCTTAGAGAACGACGTTGCTTGAATGTCCGAAGTGGAGGTGCAATTGGAGCCAATGGTGTCGTTTGAGGTATCTGGGGTGGTTTCATTTGTGCCATCTGGGGTGGTGATGTCGTCATGGAGGGTTGCCCCATCAAAGGCCCCATAGCCGTGGGACACAGTTTGTTTGCTTAGTCTACCATATCAATAGGTGGTACAAACTGAACTTCCTGTGCCCGGCCGTATAAAGGACGACGAACTACTAACAGGAAACTAATTAATTCGATCAGCATTTCCACATTGGTCGCTGACATTTTCCCATCTTGGTCGTACCAATCTGAGTTCCAGAAGGTCGCTTCCATATCTTGGCGCACTTCCCCAGCGATATCCACTGCCACCACCGGTGTTTCAGCGTGAACCACTGGCGTACAACGATCCAGCCACCTGAAAATCCACTGCAATTGGCCCAACTGGGACCTGCCCCAAAAAATTCCAATGAGGGTGCGCTTGAATTTCTTATAGCTTGGGTCCGTTAAACCATACGCATTTAAATGATTTCCGGCATATGATCCCTGCGTAATGTGGGAACTCACAAATGCCTTTTTCTCTTCATCACTGGTAATTCTTGCAGTGCGCATGGTGTCTTCACATGCATGAATAAAATGCGCTACTCGAAAATCATCCTGACCCATAAAATTACGAACGTAGTCGCCACGCTGCATTATATGAACTACATTATCAGGGTTAGTTGACTTGGTAGCATTATTGGGTGGAGTGTTAGAGTAAGCCTTTTTAGCGTTAGAAGTTAGCAAGCCAGTACGTTTTTTACTCCGAATGAAAGGCAAGGTTAATGGGAGTGGTAATGATAAATCAACTGACACACTGTCACCCGGAAGAGGATTAGAAACTACCTGTGCAATCTAGGTGAGGTACTACATTGATTCCCCGACCGTAAGGCACGACGGTTTAAGTCGTCAAACGATTCCTCAATTAACTGCTCACTACTTTCTACCGAAACGTTTAACTGTGTTTACGGCTTAAGTCAATCTCTGCAGCTGACACGTGACGTTTATCCTCTAAGTGTAAACCGTCAGCAAATAATTGTGCTAGGTGAGTAATGTCTTCGGATTTATACATTGAAACTTTGAAAATTTATCCAATAAGTTTCAGTTTAGCCAGACAATAATTAATGGTAAAAGCAAAATACTTGCCTCTCATTTACAGGAAATGATAAAAATTATAGTTAAAATAATTAAAATATGAATGATTAAAGAGATAAGAAATAACTACTGCAAATTATATTATGTCAGTACACATGAATACACGTAAGACACAGATTTCAATGACATACCCTATCCGATAACCTATCGTTGTGAAGTTATGTCTCGAACGTGTTAATGTGTGCATAAACTATGTGTACTTTTGAAATACCTAATACAGGAGTTATAGTCTGTATAGAAAACGCGATCCGGCCAGCTGGTATTTGTAGTGGGGCGAGAATCGTCCTTCAATACGCGCGCCTCCGGCTGGTGTCCCTGGCAACGAGAATGATGGGCTGCAATCACGACGATGGGTGAGTCCACTTCACGATAGGGGAATACCTTCCACAGTAGAACAAATGCTGCTGACCTAAGACGAATCAGGTTCCTTCTGTCGCCGAAATACTGCAATCAACACTCGCGAAACCACACAACCGTCCAGTTACTTATGAAATGTCACTTCTTAGTAAAGTTTATGAAACCATCTGCAACACTGTACTGTAGACCACACATTCGTAGATCGCTCACACTATGCTTTCTTGGGGGTTCCTTTCTTGTTACTAACAGGGTTTTCACCAAACTGGCTGTATGATATAATAATAATTCTGCACCTCTTCTGGTCGACAGTGATGAGGAGCACTCACTAAATATCGTCTCGATACGGGATACAGTTTTAACACTCGGATTCGTTATGTAACGCGTCACTGTTTTTTTGTTTTCTTGTTTTCACAAAACACTGACGTCTTGGTATGACACCGGTAGTTGTATCAGTTAACCACGTTGCTGCCACCTTATATGTTCCGCTGGTTAATTCCCAGTTAACCAGGTTGGTACACATATAATATATATTGGGCTTTTAGTAACGAAACCCAATTGAAGTTTCTTGTTTTATTAAAAAGTATTATGTATATAATTCCTGAGTGTAGATCAACCGTAAGTTCCACTATTTATGAGTGTGGTGAGAAAGGGACGGCGTTTATGTATATAAACGAGAATCAACGTCCGTTCGATATTAGCTGGTGTGAGTGACTGACTAAGGGCGTGGCATTGGTGCGCGCTTACATAGATGCTGACATATGGGCTTCTCCCTCTCAGGAAGCTACTTTGCACGTGATCAGTTCATGTCCTCCTCATAGGTAGTGGAAAATTACAGGGGATAAATCTGAATATAAATCAGATGTAAATAACCCATTTATATAATACTTCTGTTGATGAGACATTAGCTACTACACGACTCAACAACAGTTACATGGGCAGAATGGCTAGCTACAACAATTATAGGCATCTTTTAACTATATTACACAATTTCATGACATTATATTAGATAATATTATTCTTCAGTCACCACATCAGCCCCCTCCCGACGGTCACTTGTAAGGAAAATGACGCTCGAAACCGAAGCTGCGGCCGTACCACACAGCCGGACCTCATACGCAGCAGACATTAGCAGTGGTGGCGTAGTCGCAGGTTCTGTGTCGCTTGTGGAGACAGCATTGGTTGGCCTGTTTATGGTGGAGGTGTGGTTATGTTAGTGAGGAAGTCTCTTATTTCTCGTGTGGGCAATGTAAATTTCTTAAATGCTCATTTGTATAATAAAGCAGTATGGTGAGAGATCGTTATGAAAAGGAAAAATATACTAATTAGTGCTGTGTATAGGGCTCCTATTACAAGTCGTGGGAAGAATATTTTAATGAATTACCTAATCAAGTTGTTTTCTCTACTCACACAAGGTTTTCAGTCTCCTGAGATTATCATTCTCTCCTTGCACACCAAACACACCCATTACATCATTCACTGGCCCAGTACCCAATTTCCCATACATATCTCCCATCACTATCACCCTGAAACTTTTCACACAGACCGAGCACACTTTACTGTCTTCTTTTGAGCGCTTCCACCACTTCCAACCTGACTTTCCTGAGCCCCCGACAGGCAGAGGATCCAGGTCAGAGGCTCATTCATTAAGCCACTTCTGGGAAGTAAAGATAGAGGAAAGGTGGACTCCCAACCTAGCGTTGCCCTCCTCATTAAAGAAGGGGCTTTGAGGCTGACCACAGAATCTCTTGTGTGGTGGAGTCGCCACATCCCTACGCCACACCAAATCTTCAACCACTTCTATAATTTCCCATTCACCTGCACATGACACACTGAACCATCTCTCTCTACAACCTAAGTTTTACTTTTGTCCACATTCACTGCCAGGCCTTCACCATCCTTGGGAATACCAACAGATATCTCAAAATATAGTCCTGTAGAGTTTTAATGTTTAAAAGTTGGTTAAAATTATGAAAATGACACCATCAAATAAAATACTGAGGCTGTTCCGAATTTTCAGCCATAAAAAAACACTAGTTTCCAAAAGTTAGGGTTTCATTACATTTATTCATAAAATAATACAAAGATGTACAGTTGCTAAAACAACTATCTGTGCAGGTGGGGGTCAGTATGCTCCGAAACTTTACATGTGACTAGTAGCAGCCCTCATATACCAAAATTTATCGTCCATGGTCTCATATTGTTTCCCACAAAGTCTGCACGGATAGTTGTTTTAGCGACTGTACATTCAAGATTTAATATAGAAAATATAACACAAAAATTACTGTATACCCATATAAAAAATGTAACATTCATAAATATAAATAAATGAAATAAATAAATTTGAAAATAAAATAACCCTTCAATAAACAAAATACAAAAATATTACTTTCAATGTAAATATATATCATCCTGACCTTAGGGTAACACTCACTAAGCTGTATTAATATAATATAATAAAGCAATACCAAACGTATAAGCACGTACGTGTCAGAGGAATCCACGTCCATCATGTGAGCAAAACTGAGACGGACTGCAGAGCAACGGCCAAGCAACCGGCCTCTATCCGCTGTTCGAATGAGTCGTACGTTTGGCATTTCACCTCCAACCGCACTTCATCTCAAACTGCTACACCGGCCTGGTAAGACGATGGGGGAGGGAGGACGGGGGTGGACAAGGACTCGGATAACAAGCCGTGGCACTGAAGGTAGGTGGACCTAGCACTCCTCGCGTGGTAGTTACAGATTCACTAGTATATTGACAAATATACCAACTTAGGGGATCACGGCTAGATATTGTACTGGTCAGGTCACGCACTAGTCACTCATGAATCAGATTTTCTAGGACTCAGACTGGGTACTCCCGGAATGACCTTGTTTTTCGGCTTAAATACGGTTATGGTAGAGATGGTGGCTGGTGCTCGTGCTGGAGATGGTGGGTGACCTTTATGGTGTAGAATGATGAATTGTACTATGTTATGTTGTGGTCTTGCAGGTTCTGAAGAAGGCAGTCATTTATGATGACGAGTTGATGGTGTCAGTCGCCTTGGCTCTTGGTGCTGACCCCTGCACC
>NW_024713261.1:0-8633 GCF_018991925.1 Homarus americanus | reverse complement strand
AACAAAGTCTCATGATCGAGTATAACAAAGTCCCCTGATCTAGTATAACAAAATCCCGTGATCGAGTATAGCAAAGACCCTTGATCAAGTATAACAAATGCCCCTCATCGAGTATAACAGGGGCCTCTCATCGAGTCTAACAAAGTCCCCTGATCGATTATGACAAAGGCCCTTGATCGAGTAAAACAAAGCCCAATCATCGAGTATAACAAAGTCCCCTAATCGAGTATAACAAAGTCCCCTGGTCGAGGAAAACAAAGCTCCCTGATCGAGTATAACAAAGTCCCCTGATTAAGTATAACAAAGTCACCTGGTTGACCATAACAAAGTTCCCTGGTCGAGTATAGTAATGTCCCCTAATCGAGTATAACAAAGACCCCTTATCGAGCATAACAAAGGCCCCTGGTCGAGTATAACAAAACCCCCTAATTCGAATATTGCAAAATTCCACTGATCTGAGAATTATAATAACAAAGCACCCTGGTCGAGTATAACAAAGTCTCCTTATCGAGCATAACAAAGGCCCCTGGTCGAGTATAACAAAGCCCCCCTGATCGAAAATTACAAAATCCCCTGATCAAGTGTAACAAAGTCCCCTGATTGAGTATAACAAAGTCCCCTGGTCGATTATAACAAAGGCCCCTGATGGAGTATAACAAAGACCATGATGGAGTATAACAAAGTCCCCTGATCGAGTATAACAAAGCACCCTGGTCGAGTATAACAAAGCCCCCTGATCGAGTATAACAAAGTCCCCTGATCGAGTATAACATATCACGTGATCGTGTATAACAAAGTTCCCTGGTCGAGTATTGTAATGTCCCCCGATCGAGTATAACAAAGCCCCCTGATCGAGTATAACAAAGTCCTCTGATCGAGTATAACAAAGTCCCCTGATCGAGTATAACAAAGGTCCTTGATCGAGTATAATAAAGGCACCTGATAAAATTAACAAAAGTCCTGATCCCAAAGATAAAAATAATCCCGTATCTGGTATAAACGGAAATCCGTGATCAGTATAAAGAATTCCTTGATCGAGTATAACAACGGCCCCCGGTTGAGTATAACAAAGCCTCCTCATCGACTATAACAACGTCCCCTGATCGAGTATAACACATCCCCTGATTGAGTATAACATATCCCCTTACCGTGTAAAACAAAGTCCTCTAATCGAGTATAACAAAGGTCCCTCATCGAATATAAGAAAGCCCCCGAAACGAATATAACAAAGTTCCTGATCGAGTATAACAAAGGGCCTTGATCGAGTATAACAAAGTCCCCTAATCGAGTATAACAAAGTCCCATTATCGAGAATAACAAAGTCCCCTTTTCGAGTATAACAAAGTCCCCTAATCGAGTATAACAAAGTTCCCTGGTCGAGTATTACAAAATCCCCTAATCGAATATAACAATGCACCCTGATCGAGTACAACAAAGGCCACTGGTCGAGCATAACAAAGGACCCTGATCGAGTATAACGCATCCCCTGATCGAGTATAACATATCCCCTGATCGTGTATAACAAAGTTCCCTGGTCGAGTATAGTAATGTCCCCTGATCGAGTAAGACAATGCCTCCTGATCGAGTATAACAAAGTCCCCTGGTCGAGCATAACAAAGTCCCCTGATCGAGTATAACAAAGTCTTCTGATCGAGGATTACAAAGTCCCCTCATCGAGTAAACTCCTAAAGTCCTGGTCAGGAGTATAACAAAGTCCCCTGAACGGTATAACAAAGCCCCCTCATCGAGGGAAAAGAAAGTCCCCCGATCGAGTATAACAAAGGCCTCATCAGGTATAACAAAAAGGTCCCCCTAATCGGGCCATAACTAAACCCCCTGATCTGGAGGCATAACAAGGCCACTGAAATTAGGAGGCATAAGAAAGGACCCTGATGGAGTATAACAAAGTCCCTGATCGAGTATAAACACAACTCCTACTCATGGGTATAACAAGGAATCCCTGATCCCAGGTATAACGAAGTCCTGATCGAGTATGTCAAAAGCCCCACATCGGAGTATAACAAAAGTCCCCTAATCGGGTATAACAAAGTCTCCTGGTCGAAATTATAACGAGGCCCTTAGTCAGAATAAAGCCAAGTCCCCTGATCTCGTATAACAAAGTCTCCTTATCGAGAATAACAAAGTCCCCTGATCGAGTAAAACAATGCCTCCTGATCGAGTATAACAAAGTCCCCTGGTCGAGTATAACAAAGTCCCCTGATCGAATATAAGAAAGTCCTCCGATCGAGAATAACAAAGTCCCCTGATCGAGGAAAACAAAGCCCTCTGATCGAGTATAACAAAGTCCCTTATCGAGCATAAAAAGGCCCCTGGTCGAGTATAACAAAGCCCCCCCTGATCGAATATTACAAAGTCCAGTGATCAAATATAACAAAGTCCCCTGATCGAGTATAAAAAAGTCCCCTGGTCGAGTATAACAAAAGCCCCTGATGGAGTATAACAAAGACCCTAATGGAGTATAACAAAGACCCTTGATCAAGGAAAACAAAGCCCCCTGATCGAGTATAACAAAGTCCCCTCATCGAGTATAACACATCCCCTGATCAAGTATAACATATCCCCTGTTCGTGTATAACAAAGTTCCCTGGTCGAGTATAGTAATGTCCCCTAATCGAGTATAATAAAGACCCCTTATCGAGCATAACAAAGGCCCCTGGTCGAGTATAACAAAGCCCTCCTGATCGAGTATTACAAAGTCCCCTGATCGAGTATAACAAAGTCCCCTGATCGAGGAAAACAAAGCCCCCTGATCGAGTATAACAAAGTCCCCTGATCGAATATAACAAAGCACCCTGGTCGAGTATAACAAAGTCCCCTTATCGAGCATAACAAAGGCCCCTGGTCGAGTATAACAAAGCCCCCCTGATCGAATATTACAAAGTCCCCTGATCAAGTGTAACAAAGTCCCCTGATTGAGTATAACAAAGTCCCCTGGTCGAGTATAACAAAGCCCCCTGATCGAGTATAACAAACTCCCCTGATCGAGTATAACAAAGCACCCTGGTCGAGTATAACAAAGCCCCCTGATCGAGTATAACAAAGTCCCCTGATCGAATATAACAAAGTCCCCCCCTCATCGAATATAAGAAAGGCCCCTGATCGAATATAACAAAGTCCTTGATCTAGTATAACAAAGGCCCTTGATCTAGTATAACAAAGTCCCCTAATCGAGTATAACAAAGTCCCCTGATCGAGTATAACAACTCCTACTCATCAGGTATAACAAACTCCCCTGATCGAGTATAACAAAGTCCCCTGATCGAGTATATCAAAGCCCCCACATCGAGTATAACAAAGTCCCCTAATCGAGTATAACAAAGTCTCCTGGTCGAGTATAACAAAGGCCCATGATCGAGTAAAACAAAGTCCCCTGATCTCGAATAACAAAGTCCCCTTATCGAGAATAACAAATTCCCCTGATCGAGTAAAACAATGCCTCCTGATCGAGTATAACAAGGTTCCCTGGTCGAGTATAACAAAGTCTCCTGATCGAGTATAACAAAGTCTTCTGATCGAGTATAACAAAGTCCGCTGATCGAGTATAACAAAGTCCCCCAATCGAGAATAACAAAGTCCCCTGATTGAGGAAAACAAAGCCCTCTGATCGAGTATAACAAAGTCCCTTATCGAGCATAAATAAGGCCCCTGGTCGAGTATAACAAAGCCGCCCTGATCGAATATTACAAAGTCCAGTGATCAAATATAACAAAGTCCCCTGATCGAGTATAAAAAAGTCCACTGGTCGAGTATAACAAAGTCCCCTGATCGAGGAAAACAAAGCCCCCTGATCGAGTATAACAAAGTCCCCTGATCGAGTATAACAAAGCACCCTGGTCGAGTATAACAAAGCCCCCTGATCGAGTATAACAAAGTCCCCTTATCGAGCATAACAAAGGCCCCTGGTCGAGTATAACAAAGCCCCCCTCATCGAATATTACAAAGTCCCCTGATCAAGTGTAACAAAGTCCCCTGATTGAGTATAACAAAGTCCCCTGGTCGAGTATAACAAAGGCTCCTAATGGAGTATAACAAAGACCATGATGGAGTATAACAAAGTCCCCTGATCGAGGAAAACAAAGCCCCCTGATCGAGTATAACAAAGTCCCCTGATCGAGTATAACAAAGCACCCTGATCGAGTATAACAAAGCCCCTGATCGAGTATAACAAAGTCCCCTGATCGAATATAACAAAGTCCCCTGATTGAATATAATAAAGCCTCCTTGCCGAGTATAACAAAGTCCCCTGATCGAGAATATCAAACCCCCCTGGTCGAGTATAATAACGGCCCTCATCGAGTATAACAAAGTCTCATGATCGAGTATAACAAATTCCCCTGGTTCGAGTATAACAAAAGCCCCTGATAGAGTATATCAAAGGCCTCTGATCGAGTATAACAAAGTCCCCTGACCGAGAATGACAAAGGCCCCTAATCGAGTCTAACAAAGTCCCCTGATCGAGTTTAGCAAAGGCCCTTAATCGAGTATAACAAATGCCCCTCATCGAGTATAACAAAGTCTCCTTATCGAAAATAACAAAGCCCCCTGATCGAGTATAACAAAGTCCCCTGGTTGAATATAACAATGGCCCATGATTGAGTATAACAAAGGCCCCTCTTCGAGTATAACAGTGGCCCCTCATCGAGTCTAACAAAGTCCCCTGATCGATTATGACAAAGGCCCTTCATCGAGTAAAACAAAGCCCAATCATCGAGTATAACAAAGTCCCCTAATCGAGTATAACAAAGTCACCTGGTCGAGGAAAACAAAGCTCCCTGATCGAGTATAACAAAGTCCCCTGATTGAGTATAACAAAGTCCCCTGGTTGACCATAACAAAGGCCCCAGGTCGAGTATAACAAAGTCCCCTAATCAAATATAACAAAGCACCCTGGTCGAGTATAACAAAGGCCACTGGTCGAGCATAACAAAGGACCCTGGTAGAGTATAACAAAGCCCCCCTGATAGAATATTACAAAATCCAGTGATCAAGTATAACAAAGTCCCCTGATCGAGTATAACAAAGTCCCCTGGTCGAGGAAAACAAAGCTCCCTCATCGAGTATAACAAAGTCCCCTGATTGAGTATAACAAAGTCCCATGGTTGACCATAACAAAGGCCCCTGGTCCAGTATAACAAAGTCCCCTAATCGAATATAACAAAGCCCCCTGGTCGAGTATAACAAAGGCCCCTGATGGAATATAACAAAGTCCCCTGATCGAGTATATCAAAGCCCCCTGATCGAGTATATGAAAGTCCCCTGATCGAGTATAGCAAAGTCTTCTGGTCGAGCATAACAAAGGCCCCTGATCGAGTATAATAAAGTACCCTGATCGAGTATAACAAAGTCCCCTTATCGAGCATAACAAAGGCCCCTGGTCGAGTATAACAAAGCCCCCTGATCGAATATTACAAAGTCCAGTGATCAAGTATAACAAAGTCCCCTGATCGAGTATAACAACGTCCCTTTGTCGAGCATAACAAAGTCCTTTGGTCGAGTATAACCAAGGCCCCTCATCGAGCATAACAAAGTCCCCTTATCGAGTATAACAAAGTCCCCTGGTCGAGTATTACAAATTCCCCTGATCGAGTATAACAATGTCCCCTGGTCGAGTATAACAAAGTCCCCTGGTCGAGTATAACGAAGGCCCCTGATCGAGAATAACAAAGTCCTCTGATCGAATATAACAAAGTCCACTTATCGAGCATAACAAAGGCACCTCTTCGAGCATAACAAACCCCCCCTCATCGAATAATAGAAAGTCCCCTGATCAAGTATAACAAAGTCCCGTGATCGAGTATAACAAAGTCCCCCCATCGAGTATAACAAAGTCCTCTGATCGAGTATAACAAAGTCCCCAAGTCGTGTATAACAAAGTCCCCTGGTCGAGTATAACAAATTCCCCTGATCGAGTATAACAAAGTCCCCTGATCGAGTATAACAAAGTCCCCTGGTCGAGTAAAGCAAAGTCCCCTGATCGAGAATAACAAAGGCCCCTGATCGAGTATAACAAAGTCTCCTTATCGAGCATAACAAAGGCACCTGGTCGAGTATAACAAAGCCTCCCTGAACGAATATTACAAAGTCCAGTGATCAAGTATAACAAAGTCCCCTAATCGAGTATAACAAAATCCCCTGGTCGAGTATAACCCTGATGGAGTATAACAAAGACCCCTGATCAAGGAAAACAACGCCCCCTGATCGAGTATAACAAAGTCCCCTGATCGAGTATAACAAAGTCCCCTTGTCGAGTATAAAAAATTCCCCTGATCGAGTATAACAAAGTCCTTTGGTCGAGTATAACCACGGACGGCATAACAACAAGCCTCATCGAGCAGGCGAGTATAACAATGTCCTATGGGCGAGTATAACCCAGAGCCCTGATCAAAAAAGGTATAACAAAGGCCCCCTGTTTGGAGTATAACAAAGCCTCCTGATCGAGTATAACAAAGTCCCTTATCGAGAGCATAACAAAAGGCCCCTGGTGGAGCATAACAAAGCCCCGATCGAATAATGCAGTCCCTGATCCAGGTTTAACAAAGTCCCTGATCAAGTATAACAAAGACCCTGATGGAGTATAACAAAAGGCCCTAATGGAATTATAACAAAAGAACTGATGGGGAATTTATAGCAAAAGTCCCCTGATCGAGGAAAACAAAGCCCTCTGATCAGGTATAACAAAATCCCCTGGTCGAGTATAAAAGGCCCCTGATGGGTATAACAAAGACCCTGATCCAAGGAAAGCAACGCCCCCTGATCAGTATAAAATATCCCTGATCACGAGTTTAACATATCCCCTGATCGTGTATAACAAATTTCCTAATTCGAGTAGGAGTAATGTCCCTAATCGAGTACAACAAGAGTATAACAAAGGCCCTGATCGAGTTATAATAAAGTCTCATATCGAGCATAACAAAAGGGCCTGGTCGATTATAACAAAGCCCCCTGATCGAATATTACAATCTGATTAAGTATAACAAGTCCCTGATCAGTATAACAATTCCCTTGTCGAGTATAACAAAAGGCCCTGATGGAGTATAACAAAGACCAAGATGGAGTATAACAAATGTCACCTGATCGGGAAAACAAAGCCTCCTCATCGGTATAAAAAGTCTCCTGATCGAGTATAACAAAAGCACTCTGGTGGAGAATAAAAAGCCCCTGATCGGTATAACAAGTTATTCTCGATAAGAACTTTTCGATTAGGGACTTGTTATACTCGGTCAAACTTTGTTATATTCGATCAAGGGAGCTTTCTTCGATCGACCAGAAAAATCAGGGGAAACTTGTTATCGATCGGGGATATTACTCTCAATCAGGGGATGTGTCTCTCGATCAGGGGACGTTGTTATAGTCGATAAGGAGCTTTGTTCAACCAGGGGCCTTGATTGTTACTCGATCAGGGACTGTTCTCGATCATGTTGGGAATTTTTTATTCGATCAAAGGACTGATCGGTCAATGATAATGTTATGATTATCGATCAGAGGTTTGTTGGTGTTGATCAGCTTCGATCATGGGTGACTAATACTCGACCGGAAACTTTGTTATACGGTAGGGGATATATCTGACCATCGTTTTTGTTATACAAGATGTTCTCGAAGTTTCGATGTCAGGTATACTGATCAGGATTTCGTTATACTCGATAGTAGGCTGTTATGCTCGATGGGGACTATGTGACCAAGGGATTTCTTATGCTCTACCAGTGGAATTTTTGTTGATATTCGATCGAGTTGTTATGGGGACTTTGTTGTCGTGAGGGGGCATTGTTATATATTCGATACTGCGGGATTTTGTTATGCCGGATTAGGGACTTTGTGTTTTTCTCGATCAGTGATCTGTTATGCTCGATAGGGGGACTTTGTTATTGATCAGGGGCTTTGTTTTATCGATGATGTTTTTTTGATTTCGATCAGGGACTTTGTTGTACCGATCAGAGAACACTTTATTCTCGATCAAGACTTTTTATATATCAAGGACTTTGTTATACTCGATGAGCTTTGTTATACTCGACGAGAGAATTTGATTGACCAGAACTTGTTAAACATGTTCAAGGGATATGTTATACTCGATCGGGAGATGTCGATCGAGGACTTCTGCTAAGAGGCTTTGTTATGATCTGAACTTTCGAATGACTGGGTTTTGTTACTCGATCAGGGGTTTTTGTCATGAGCTATTATTCAAGATGATCTTTGTTATACTTGGCTAGGGACTTTGTTATATTCGATCATAGAGTTTTACTCGATCATGTGATCGAACAGAAGTTTTTGTTGTACTATATAATGGTTTTCTTACTCGATCGGAACTTTTATACTCGTTCATTTTTATACTCGACCAGGGCTGGTTATTGATAGGCGTTGTTATGACTGTCGAGGTAATGATATATCGATCGAAATTGTACCGATCGAAAGCTTTGTTATACTCGTCGAAATTTTGTTTGGTTTGTGGGTGTTTGTTGATGGGGCTTTGATATTCGATCAGGAGACTGTTATATTTTGGTTTTTTGTTGATTTGATCGAGATTTTTGACCGGAAACAGGGGCGTTTGTTTTCGAAGGGACTGTTGTAGTCAGGATGCTCGATGATTGAGCTTTGTTATGATCAAGGCGCTGTCGTAA
>NW_024713260.1:0-21771 GCF_018991925.1 Homarus americanus | reverse complement strand
TACGATATATTATTATTATGCAGATTTACACCATTTTATGAGGCCATCACAGTATAACATTGTGGTAGCAAACAAGGTATTTTACAACACATATATAACACCATGACATATAAGTTATTTTTCAACAAATATAAGACCGTGATGATAAACAAGTTATTTTACAACACAAACGTAACTCGCCGGTCATACTCCACTTGTGAACTTTACATTGCAAGATCCAGCTTTTAAGATCACGAGTAAAGCGTTATATACTCCCGGAAACTAATATTCCATTATATTTGACAATTTAGCAATAACAGCCAAGAAAACAGGGAAAGACGAGAACCCAAGCTAACCCAACCAAACAAGTTAACCCAGTTTGTTTTTCACTTCTAGTGCTGGTCGTCGCCCACACTTAACTACCGACACAACAACACAGCATTGTCTTGCGGTTTTGTGGGCGGTAATAATACGCGTGGGCACAAGTTTTCTAAGAATACGGACACAGAACTGAAAAAAACTAGATATGCTGTTCTTTTATGTCTATAACTGGCAACCGAACACGGTGTTACGACCGTGTCGTATTTTTCTATTTTTTTTTATGTAACATGCTTCTATGTTCCATATTATTCCTGCAATGATGCGTTATATTTACTATTATATAATCTAGTCACCTTAACCCTGTGCTGTTAAGGTTTTAACTGTTATTATTTGTTCAAACCCATTTTGTATTGTAACCAGCATTCTTTGTTCTCTAACGACCATCTGCATCGTTAAACGACCCACCGGCGGGTCGCGTGGCGGGAACCGACCTTATATATAGGACCCACCAACTGACGTGTTTAGTTCAGTCCTCTTGTCATTCAGTTCACATCCTTTGAGTGACACACGTCACCTGTTACTTATACTTAATTTATTTGTGTTGTTCCTGTCGCCACCAATGTGGTATATCTATGTGAGTGCCTATTTATGTCTCTGTTTGTGTCCATCAGTATTTGCTTAGTTGTATTCAAGTAATTCAGTGTTGTTTCACGTTAGTTAATTTCAGTGTTAGTTTTTATATGTTTATGCAGTGTTAACGTAATCCAATGCTTTATTTTTATTCTTTTGATGTTTCGATGTTTAGTATCATTTGTGTCTTAAAAGTTTCGATGGTGAATCAGTTTGTTGTGACAGCCTACGAGGCTCTTTATTGTGTTAATATTTAATTAATTATAAATTCTTAAAGGTTTACTTTATTAATTTTTATTCCCTTTTAATTTACTTCACTTTTTTTGTTTGGTTACGCCTAGAACCTGGATATTTAAGTAAATTAAGAGACGGCGTAACAGTTTTGGCGACCTTGCCAGGATTCACTAACGACCTTTTGACACTTGCGATATTCTTTTGTTTTATATATATATTTTTTTTATTAACTAGCCATCATGGTTATCATTGCCCAAGCTGATGTGGCTGCATTTATATCAGGTAGTCCCTCCGTTGAGGAAATTTCAAAATTAAGTGCACATGAATTAAGATTAATTTGCGGGTATTATGGTATGGAAATTTCTAGCAGCGCCAGTAAGGTAAAATTGTTTAACGCGGTAAGTAGTCAGCTGTTAGGAGATAGTGTTGATGTTAGTTTTAGAGAAGACCACGGTGAAGCTACTCAAGTTAACGTAGTTGAGTCACGGTCAGTGACTGATGAATTACGCCTTCTCGAGTCACAAATAAAATTGAAAGAGGCCGAAGCTATAGCGAGAAGAGTTGTAATACGTCAGGCGGAGGCTGAAGCTAAGGCGAAAGAGGTTGGAATACGTCAGGCTGAAGCTACAGCGAAAGCAGCTGAAGCTAAAGCGAAAGAATCAGGTTCAGAAAACTTGCGACTGCGTATACAGCTCGGTCAGAGTAACCCTTCTAACACCGATGGCCTCACCCCCAGATCTAGTTTTCCTCATTTCGATCCAGCACGTGCTGCTAGGCTAATGCCCACGTTTTCAGAGGAAACAGTTGATGAGTTTTCATTGCTTTCGAGAGACTTGCTACCACTTTAAAGTGGCCTATAGAGTTTTGGCCCATTTTGCTTCAGCAGGCGTTTACAGGTAAGGCTCTGTGTTTTTTCGTCTCTTACAGACAGTGACGCTAAGGATTACTTGTGTATTAAGGAGGAAGTCTTAAAGGCTTATGCCCTTGTTCCTGAAGCGTACAGACAACGCTTTCGTGGCCTCCGTAAGAAGGCAGAGCAGACCCACCTTGAATTTGCTAGGAGTAAACGAGAGGTATTCTCAAAGTGGTTACATTCAAAGGAAGTGAGTGATTTTGACTCCCTGATTGAGTTAATGCTCACAGAATTTCTGAGAACCATCGACGAAGAGGTTACCTTTTACTTATTAGATAGGGAATTTAGTACTATTGAAGAGGCTGCTAAGCATGCTGATGGATATGTTTTGAGGCATGGTAGGACTAACAAAGATGTTATGCCCCCACAGGTTCAAAGGACTTTTAATCCATCTCTCCACAGAGCGAGACAAGGGAATATTAACAATAGTAATTTTGTGCATGACAGGAGGAGCTGGACGCGTTCGCCACCTAATAGGGCGTCCAAATTTTCTACATACCCTTGTAGTTACTGTGGAAAGCCAGGTCACAAGGCAGAGGTTTGTTGGACAAGGCTGCAGCTAAATACGGGCAAACCAGCTATGATTGTGACTGAAGAGACTAGTACGTCACCAGTCGGAGTGATGGCTGACTTGAGTAAGGCTGACAGCATGCCAATTGGGTTGGTTTTCACAAAAGGTGAAGTACGAGTGAGTGCAGTTTCAGTTCTCGCCTCACGAGACTTTGATCTTTTCCAGGAAAGTTTTGCGAAAGACCCAGACGTTGGTACCTTTTTGTCACAAGGCACGGTAGAAGTTGATGGTGTCGAAACACCAGTCACTATTTTGAGAGACTTGGGTTGTCTCCAAACTCTCATCAAAGAGAGTGTTGTTGCGGCGAGGAAGACTGGCAAATATGTCGTTTTAGGATCCCTTTGGGGTCAAGGTGTAGCTCCGTTGGTTTCAGTACATGTCAAGTCTTCTTGTTTTTCAGGGATAGCTAATGTGGTGTGTCAATTTAGGGGTGAACTGGCTAAATTGAAAATCGAGTAATTTGGTAGCAATTTATTGTAGTCTTTAAGCATGCAAAACAATATTCTGGCATAAATTTTTTTTTATAATAAGTCCTACCTACATCAAATGGATTTTTAAATGTACATATTTGTGAATTTATAACATAACCAGCGTTTGCACACATGTTACTGTTTCAAGTTTCAAATTATTATATTTTATTATCCGTAGTCTATTTGAAAGTAACCAATGCCTTCATACTCTTTTTGCTTTGGTTTCTTGTCATCAGTAGTCTGCTTGCTATTTGTGCTTTGATGTAACCTTCTCGCCTCTCGTGGCTGTAAACATGGCCCGCTGCTTCTGTGACCATTTTCACACATCTCTCCACACTTTGAGTGTGGGAAGGCCACTTCGGCACCTGCATTGGAGTCTCTTTAAGGTTTCTCAATTCTTGGCTAGTTAGACTTGTTGTCAATGGTGGCTCTAAGACTTCCAAACTCAAGTCAACCAATTCTGACAATTTGGTGGCATTGACGTTTATTGGGGGAACTTTTCTTGAATGAAACGAACAGTCTCCCAACTGGTCGCCATCTATTAGCGTTCCTCTAATCTTTAGAATGACTTCTACAGCCTCGGTTCGGAGATTGGTACATTGACTGCAAAGCATTGCTTGCAAAACTGCTTCTGATCGAGCATACCAAGCGGACCTTCTTGCCACAGGTAACACGATGTCCCTCACTACCTTCCTCTGTGTTCTTACTAGCTGCAATTGAAACAAAAGGTGATTGGGCCCATCCACCCACATAGGATTAAGTTTCACACTAAACCACCGGGGAAGATAAACTCCAATAATAAATTCAACAATTAACCTCAAATTCTTCAGCACTTTGCCCTTCAATTCGTGTTTGGAAATCCAAATCCTGCAGAAACGAAGAGCTGTAGTTAACCAACGGCTGTGACTGACAGGTCCAATCTCCAAGAGAGCCAATGACTGAGGCACTTCTCCTGATCTTATTGCTTGGGCAATACGATAAGCATAGGATTGATCTGTGCTGAGATCTTTGATGACTCCTTCAGACAACGCCGGAAAGGGAGGGCCAACTTCGACCTTTGGAAAGGTTGTATTTATTTCTAGTTGTGTTGCTTCATCCAGCATGATGCCAAGGGGACCTGACCACTTGTTGTTGCTCTTTGTAGGACCATCAAGTTCCTGGATGAGATGACGAAGAGGTAGCTCGCCTGTATGTAAATCACATACAATCCAAACAAGTCTTCTTCCTAGTTTTTCTCTAAATGCGTCATTACACCCCCCTGCCATCCGGTGTTCACTGCAGTTGAATCTCCACCAACAGCCTGCAGTGAACTGCCAAGTCCTCTCTCCTGAACCCAACATAAAATATGATCAGCAATGACCTCTGCATGTTTCTTCCCTTCTACTTCAGTTTCGGGAGCAAAGTGAAACAAAAACCGACCACCAGGCTCAGAACAGACAGAGTAGTGTTCTTCTTTGATGAGACCTGGAAACTTTCTGTTCACTCCCTCTACTTCTAGCAAAACTTTTGTGTCCTCTATTCTTCCATCAAACAAAAGACAGGAGAGCCCTCCCTCGCTTAAATCTTTTTCATGCTGATCAGATATTTCCTTCATTATTTTTTCTTGTGCTCTTCTAATTTTATTATGATCTATCACCAAAGATACATCCTTTCGGCTGATGAGGCCTGCATCTATCCAAGCGGCAGTTGCAATTTCTGCAGCCTCACGAAGTCCAGCATGGTGGCGAATACTAGCTAAAGCAATGTTTGAAATATTTCTGTGTTGTATTTCATTTTCTTTGGTAAAGGTTCAGATGGCTCTTTGGAACTATCATCTGATGTTGCTTCCTGTTCATCAGAAGAACTATCAAAGAAGTGATAAACATCTTGACACAGCTCTTCCTCTCTTTGGATGGCTTCTTCACTCTTCATTTTCTTCTTTTGTTCCCTCTCTCGGATTTGTTCTCTCTTCTTGGCATTAGTAATCTGCTTCTTTGTTTCTGAATAATCTATTGAACCCATTTGCATACTTCCTTGGCCTTCTGCCTTTGTCCTCTGTGCCTTTATAAATTCAAGCTCTAAAACAGGGATCTTCTTTTCACGAGGACAACCACAATCAATGTGGGAATTATTTTCTCTTACCTGAGTGAGAACAGTTGAATTCAGAACATAATTGTATGGAGCACTTGCAGGTCAAAATGTCAAACAGAGTATCAAGTGTGTGCAGAAATTCATTTTTCCTGGCCAAGTTTCCTTTACCAAGTGATGTTTCAACTGCTTTGTGCCATAATTTCGTTAGTTTTAGCTCAATAGTTCGACACTGATTAATCACAGGTGGTTTGAATAGTGCAATAGCTTTTGTCCATTGATGCAGAAGAGGGACTATCATGTCATTTATGAGTTCTTTATCTGTATAGTTCCTTCTGTCCTTTGCATTTTTTTCTCGAAGGAGTAACCCTAATCTTAGCATGTCTCTCACTGTTGGAAGTTCTGATACAGGAAGCTCCTTCCCTTTACCAACTAGCAGGCTCAAGTGGTTGACAACTGACTTCTTGTCTTCAATTTTGACATCTTCACACTATCTGACAAATAGAAAAATATTTCAATGTTTCATAATTCAATTGTTGTTTCAAAAAATATCAATTTGTTTATCAAAAATGCTGTAACAGAAATAACATAATAATTTCTTAGAACATAATGTTTTATACAATGATATAAGTAACTGCGACAATCAATATGCCCTACTTACAATAATTAAAATGTAGAATTCGTCTGGTAGAGTGGGTGCAAGTGCAATGAGAGCAAACCACCGCCTATGATATCTAGAAGGAGAGTGAGCCGGGCGCCTTATCCTCACGCTTGGTACAAGTCAAAACAAGAATTAAACTGTCCCACACGGAGAGCCTGTTCATGTTCATGTTCTGACATGCATATTGTACACAAGCTATAGAACCATAAAATACTCCATAATCCATATGCTTACATGAGATTAGTTAATATCAAGTGAATAATTCTAATCAAGTCTCATTAATTTGTTGAAATACTGATATTTGAAACTTTAAGGTATAATTGATGTAGGTGAGGGTTATTTCAATTCATTTTTGTTTGCTAATCTCAAGTTAAGACATAAAGAGGCACAATATTTTGACTACCAAATTTGATTTTTAACATGTTGACAAAATTGACACACCCTAATAAATATACACTGTAGCCTTAAGGTCGTCTGGTAACTGCTCATCCTGACGCATGATGAAACTCAGCTCCCCCCACCTGTTATCTCGAACTATTTTCTGTTTCCCCTTCTTTATTTATTCTTTTATTTATTTATCTTCCTTCCTTTACTAATCCAAACACATTAAAAAAAAGGTAGGCTAAGAAAAAAAGTGGGATGGGTGCGCCAAGCCCGTAGACTTGCATCGCTTTCCAGGTTAAATAAAATGGTTATGTAATGGCTTCCTAAAGAAACCATCGATATGGGACCAGGTTTGTTAAACTGTAGGATTTTTTTGCGATTTTTCTAACAAGTTTGATGAAAACGATTGTGCAGTTTCGGGTGCCCAGAGCAGACACACACACACACGCCTAGCACTATAGTATATTATATATATATATATATATATATATATATATATATATATATATATATATATATATATATATATATATATATATATATATATATATATATATATATATATATATATATATATACACATATATACTACCATGTAATTCACATCTTGAGGGGTGAGTACAGACAAGAAGGAGCGTGAGATAAGTCCCTAGGGACAGCAGGTGGCCACCATATTCAGGTCATAAGGAAGTGACAAATCTTGTTAATCACAAAATTGTCCAATTTGTACATACCATTACTCAAATTCATGTTGACAGATTCAGTATGTTTAATGAGGCTTGATTCTATAATGTTGCTACTGACAATTGAATTACAAGGTTAGATTAAGGAGGCATTAACCCAGTCAATGCAATGCTTATTATCTCTCATATGAATGAACAAAGCATAGGATTCCTAGACTGTCCTAATACTATATGTTGTTTAAGTCTAGCTATAAGACCCTTTCCCATCTGACCTAAGTAGAATACGAGTTGTTACGACCGTGTCGTATTTTTCTATTTTTTTTTTATATAACATGCTCCCATGTTCCATATTATTCCTGTAATGATGTGTTAAATTTACTATTATATATTCTAGTCCCCTTACCCTGTGCTGTTAAGGTTTTAACTGTCATTATTTGTTCAAGCCCATCTTATTTCTTTATTTTGTATTGTAACCAGCATTCTTTGTTCTCTAACGACCATCTGCATCGTTAAACGACCCACCGGCGGGTCGCGTGGCGGGAACCGAACTTATATATAGGACCCACCAACTGACGGTGTTTAGTTCAGTCCTCTTGTCATACAGTTCACATCCTTTGAGTGACACACGTCACCTGTTACTTATACTTAATTTATTTGTGTTGTTCCTGTCGCCACCAATGTGGTATATCTATGTGAGTACCTATTTATGTCTCTGTTTGTGTCCATCAGTATTTGCTTAGTTGTATTCAAGTAATTCAGTGTTGTTTCACGTTAGTTAATTTCAGTGTTAGTTTTTATATGTTTATGCAGTGTTAACGTAATCCAATGCTTTATTTTTATTCTTTTGATGTTTCGATGTTTAGTATCATTTGTGTCTTAAAAGTTTCGATGGTGAATCAATTTGTTGTGACAGCCTACGAGGCTTTTTATTGTGTTAATATTTAATTAATTATAAATTCTTAAAGGTTTACTTTATTAATTTTTATTCCCTTTTAATTTACTTCACTTTTTTTGTTTGGTTACACCTAGAACCTGGATATTTAAGTAAATTAAGAGACGGCGTAATAACGGAAAAATATATATCGTCTCACATTCCGGAAAAACTCTAAGATTTATAATGAGACACTAGAGAAAAACGTACAAATATTTCACAAACGCACTAGTACAACAGCAGGAAGGTGAGAGTGGTGAGGACAGGACACACCACTATTATTTCCTTCCTCTACCATTATCTGCAATTGATTCGTGACAGAAAATAACCAGTAATCAACAAACTAGGCCCCCTTACTAGTCAGCTCATGAATCGTTCGTTACGAGAGACAATGAAGATATAAATATAATTATTTCTTCATCGCATCGTTAACTCCATAATAACACGAACTTTCAGTAACAGCAGACGAGGGCGAGCACCTCCTTCACTTCACTTACAAAACTTCCCAGTGATACAAATTGGAGCCTTTATTACCCATATTTTACACTAGAATAAAACATGTGCAGCATCCCACAGTATGTAGGGGAGCTACCTACTGTACAGTGTCCACTTCACTGAGCACCAGACAGGAAATGTAGCAACTCGTCCACCGTGGAGGCGGAACAGCTGTGATTCACTAGGAAATTCACCCCCCATGAGTTGCCAAGACGGGGGAGGCTTATGGTGCATAATGTGCAGGTGACCTGTGTAAAGTCTCCAGCTAACTTAACGGCGGAGAGAAACATCACATTCCGTAAGTGGTTTCTACTTGTCTTAACTTGGTAGTTAAGACAGGTAGAAACCACTCTTATAGAATATGTACTAATAAGAACACGAGTTATGATGGTGGTGGTGTATGTGTGTGTGTTTAGTCATGAAAGGGCTATCAATTTCCTGGTGATAAAAAATACATTTCTTATTGTTTGTTTGCCAAATAAAGTTATGACCTTACCTGCAACACACAACACTTCACTTCACAAACTAAGTACAGATGTTAACATCCACTGTGTACACATGAACAGGTATACACTGTACATGGCTTCACCATGTTCATCAATACTGTAATGATACTAACCGAAGAATTAGGGTTAGTTAACTGGGGCCGCCAACATGAAGCCTTTAATCAGCATGTGAAAAAACAAACAAATATCCCCACCTCCCAGATATGAAACTAAGGCTTGGGGAATGTTAATCTGCAGTACTGTATTCTTTCTCGGAGACCACTGTCATCTCTCTAGGAGAAATAAAGGCGGCAAATTTTATCGCGAACAAAACAGAATCAGAGACCGGCAAGTAAAACGTCAGGCACTGCTCACAAAATGTCCTGATGCATATATTGCTGTATTTCCTTATTATAAAACAACTTATTAATTAATTCAAATCAAAACAATAGGCATCGCAGATGTGTAAACTACTTCATTAAATTAAGTTTTGCCTCAATAATGTAGCAGCCATCTCCATGCTCTTCTCAGACCAGGTCCTGCAGTCCACCTCCACCACATCAAGGAGGAAGACGAGAATCGGGCGGCGACGGCCATGTGTGCCAACAACCACTATTTTTTTTGTATCATATACGCCACTTATCAGCTTATTAGCCGTTTGGGCGGTTTATCCAGTGTTAGTACAGGAAGAAATCGGGGACTAATGCTCCATATGGCTCAATACACTCATTGCTATCATGCGTATAAGTTGCATTTAACTCTGAAAGCAATTACAAGCGGACACAAGTGACAAATTTCCGGAGTTCATTGGACAGAGAAACACAAAATGCGCAGTGATAGTAATACAGGTTACTGTCCTTTCTAAATGTGCCGTAGCTACAACTTGTGCATTTATACTCTTCAGAATTACCCTGACCTTGATGTGTGGGATTCTTGCTCATAGCCACATATACCCGTAGATAAACGGGGACACGTGGGTACAATGTAATAAATATGATTTTGAGATTATTCGAAGAGTAACGGACTACCTACACGAAAAAAAAAAAGTCAATTAATACGTGGCGACGGCGTCACGTGTTAATCACACGTGGGTGTTCTGACTTCATTGTCCACACAACAATCGACCTTTAAAGTTATTATGAAAAACACAAAACAATTTAACTGATTTTCTGAAGAGGCCAGTTTGAGTGTTTAAAATTGGCAAGTACACTTTTTCTTGGATTTATACGTGTGTTAAAAGTATCTCTGAGCCCAAAATATTTGTCATCTTTGTACCACTACGAAAATTAAACATTGCTTGAGGGTCACATTTAAAGTTCCCATCTGACATTGTACTAATCTTTGGATCCTAAGATACACAATCAACACTTTCTTTATTCACTATTCAAACTGGCTCCGAAACAGTATGTCGCCACAACTTTTGATTTCCTGAACTGGCTCTTGGAACAACAGTTCTATCTCACTATGCCAACACCCACAATTCTTGTCTAACACAAATATAAAAGCTAATGAGAAATATTTAATAAACTAAAAATGGGACTTGGTTGACATCTGAGCCTGACCCCGCTGTTAATGGTAGACACTGAAGGTTTCGTTGCACCAAGTTCAAGCAAGGACTACAGGTATTGTTTCTTATGACCAGTGGTCTTGACAATGGTTTAAACTAAGGTTATATGGTTTTATTGCTTAACTTAAAAAGTGTCTTTAACATTAACACATGCGCACATATTATTCAAATACATACACAAATAAGGTGCACAGACAAGCACGCATGTTCACTTATGCATACACACTACATACACTATACGTGATCGCCCCTTCAATCACAATACCATGCACAGCATTCCACAGACTTCCACCTCCAAGTATACAGTGCAAAGACATACCTTTGGTTAGGTTAGGTGAACACACAGGCAGGTTAATTAAAACTACATAGAGACGATATCAGGTAAGTATACTGAGACATCTGTCACATCTATGTGTCTTATTTTATCTCGCACTCACCTGTACACATACACACACGCACACAGAACACACATACCGAGTTTACAGAAAGAAACGAACTAAAATTTACGGACATTCAGTTGAAGAGGAAAGTGAACCCAATATTTTTTTCTTGTTATTTACGTCATTTGGTCTAACTAAACTAAACTCCTTATACTATAAATTACACAATACCAAGAGACTTTAATTATTTATATTTTTCTCTTTCTTTCTTATTCATTATGTTTTTATTCACCCTTCTTCTTATTCATCAATATAAAACATTTTTCAGAATAAGGAGTTGTTGTTATGTACGATAAGTTGGGTAAACACTCGCCGGCAGCAACAGCGTTTGAGAAGGTCGGTGATACGTGCCAGGCGTATGATTAACCTCCTCCACACAATACCTCCTCCACACAATACAGTGATACAGTTTATAGAGTAATACAAAGATACAGTAATAGAATAAGTGTTACATAGAGTCATACAGTGAGATACTGGTGGTATAGGGATGGTTATATAGGGTATTACAGTTATACAGCTTTGGAAGATTAGTTTTCAATGTTGTGTGAGAGAGAGAGAGAGAGAGAGAGTGTGTGTGTTTGTCAGTGTTTTAATGAAGATATCAAATTGAATTCCCCCCAAAACAACAAACACCAACGATTCTCTCTGCCCTCTTCATCCCCCTCCCTCTCCCTCCCTCTCTCCCTCTCTCTCCCTCTCCTCCTCCTCCCCCCCCCTCTCCCTCTCTCCCCTCACTCGCTTGGAGAAAAGTGATGTAATTTTTAGAGGAAGTAGCAGAAAAAAGGGGAAATTCTCTCACTGAAGGAGTCAAGCAAGTAAGGAAAAGTTGGAAGGAGAGGGGGAGGGAAGGAGAGGGGGGAGGGGGAGGGAAGGAGAGGGGGAGTGAAGGAGAGGGGAGGGAGGGAAGGAGAGGGGGAGTGAAGGAGAGGGGAGGGAGGGGAAAGAGAGGAAAGAAGAATAGAAGAAGGGAAGGAGGGCAGGAAGAAGGAAGGAAGGAAGAAAGAAACAAAGGAAGGAAGGGAAGGAAGGAAGTATCATATCACGGTCTTAACGAAACTCCAATAATAATGTAACTAAACTGTAAAACACACACACACACACGTACGTATATATATGCATAATTATACAGGTGTCTCACTACCTGGCCGGATCTTAATTACCCTCGAGGGAGCGGTGAAACAAGTCCTAACCTTAGGATCTGTATAACTGGGAGAAAGGTCAGGTCAGGTCAGGTCAGGGAATTAAGGAAGACAAGACGATAAAGGTATGGGAAGACAAAAACACAAGAATAATAGATTAAGACAAAGTAGGAGGATAATAAATATAAAAAACAAAGAGGAATTGAGGGAGAATGGAGTGAAGTTCTTTTCTCATTGGCCGGTAAGGTAGAGTCTTTATGTCTTCTTTATAACGTTATGTTACTAATTTAACCAATCAAATTTATCTGTTGTTAAGAATATCGCTTCTGATTGGTTAGTTACTTCTTAGGTTAGATTAGGTTAGGTTAGGTTACATTAGGTTAGGTTAGGTTAGGTTAATCTAGTTAATTAATAAGCTTATCTATCTAACATACAACTCATTTAGAATTTATCTTAATGTATAAATAAATGCAATAAAACACCTCCTCCTCTCTATTCAATTCTGAAGTAAATCTTTCATTCCGGTGCTTTGAGAATCTCCATCGTTGTGTCGTAGCTTGAGTGAGGCAGGTCTTCACATCACCAGTTTTAGGGGGAAGTGGGTTTTTTGTCTCCTCATGCAGTTCCTTTGTGAATCTGGTTGTCGAGTTAGAAAATGTTCAGCGTTAATTTCACAGTCTGAGTCCAGTTGTAAATGGTTGAAGAATGGGGTGTGTGTGTGTGTGTGTGAAGCTCTCTCTCTCTCTCTCTCTCTGTTTCTCCCTCTGCCTCTTTCTTTCCCTTACCCTATCTCTCTTCCCCTTATTGTTCTTTCCGTGCCTATAGCCTTTCTCTTCTTCTCTCTCTCTCTCTCTCTCTCTCTCTCTCTCTCTCTCTCTCCTCTCCTTTTTCTCTTTATTTATTCCTCTCTCTTCCTTCTTCTTCTTTCCACCTCCTCTTTTTTCCTCCATCTGTCTCTCCCTACTCTCCCCTCCTCCTCTCTTCCTCCTCACCACTGCCTCTCCTATACACAAGAAGCCAGTGAGGAGTCGACCGCTGGACGTCTCTTGTCTGTTATTGATGTTTGCTCTTTAATTATCAGTGTACAATGTGTGTGTGTGTGTGTATGTGTGTGCGACCCTGTATGTGTGTATGTGTGTGTATGTGCTTGGAGTAACCCTGTGTATGTATGTAAATGTATATATATCTGTATCTGTGAATGTCAAATCACTTCCCTAACACAACCCAGACCTGACTGATAATGTATTTCCCGTGTGAGTCAGTTTTTATTAATTGTATACATTTTATCTAACAGTTGTGGCTTAACACTGAATCATTAATGCTGTCGGCTGCTTTGTGTCCATCACCAGCTGACGTAGTGAGCGACTCGAATTAAATATTCCCCTTTTCCTGTTTAAATTTATATATATACATTGCTTAGAATAATTTATATATATATATTAGTTAGTTGAATTTATTAATACACAAATAAATTAGAGGAATTTATATATTTACAAATAAATTAATTAGAGAAATTCTTATGTTTATTTTTATAAGTACAGTGTATGGTGTATGGTGTACACTTAAAGTCTCTGAAAGTGAATAGGCCACTTGGCCATTCACCTGTCTGACGGAACCAATTAAACAATACCATGTCACCCCCTCACCTGCCTCAGCCAACCAATTACCAGTCCCTGACGAGAGAATGTGGGCGGAGCTTACACACTCCTGCCAATGGGAAAGAGTATCGTACTGCCTATCTTATCATATATGTTTACTTAAGGTGAGGTTAGGATAGGTTAGGTTAGGGTAATGCATACAACTATAAACATTGGTTCTTCTTCAGGGGAATGTTTATACAAGGGGAAGAACAGCACAAATGTTTATACAGACAATATTTTCAACAATACCTCAATGAGTTTTATAACCACGATACTAAACTTACAATAACACTAAGTAATACAACAAATACAACAACAATACAACAACAATACACCTTAATACTAAACTTACAATAACACTAAGTAATACAACAAATACAACAACAATACAACAACAATACAACAACAATACACCTTAATACTAAACTTACAATAACACTAAGTAATACAACAAATACAACAACAATACAACAACAATACACCTTAATACTAAACTTACAATAACACTAAGTAATACAACAAATACAACAACAATACAACAACAATACACCTTAATACTAAACTTACAATAACACTAAGTAATACAACAAATACAACAACAATACAACAACAATACACCTTAATACTAAACTTACAATACTAAAAAAATGCAAATAAAATTAAAATTTCAGAAATACAAAATAAAAATAATATGGAAAACAAACTTAAATTACAGAGATGTGTGAGTGTGTGTGTGTGAGTGTGAGTGAGTGTGTGTGTGTGTGTGTGTGAGTGAGTGAGTGTGTGTGTGTGTGTGTGTGTGTGTGTGTGTATGTGTGAGTGAGTGAGGTGAAGTTTGATTTATTGACACAGTGAGACAGTGAGAGAGAGAGAGAGAGAGTCAGACCAATAAACAGACGTACACTATTAAGCTGCGATAACAATGTATACACAGACATAATTACGTATTAATTTTATTTACCTCCTATAATCACTCATTAGCAGCCAAATCCCCTCTTCCCTCCCTCCCCTCCCCTCCTCCTCTCCTCCCTTTATTTGACGGGTATCATCCCTAACCTTACCCTCCCTATCCCTTTCTCCTTACGTTCCTCCCTCACCTCTTCTCCCTTCCCTACCCTACTCCTCTTCTATCCCTATCCTATCCCTCTCCTCCCCTTCCCCTTCCTTCTACCCATCTCCTTCTCCCTAATTCTCTGACCTCCCCACACTATTTCTCTCCCCCCTCCCCTCCCCAACACAGACTACCTTACTCATCAGGTAGTCTCTCTCTCTCTCTCTTTCTCTCTCTCTACAGGCAGGTGCTATGTTAAAATATTCTTCTTGATTGGGATTTTATGCTCACCTGGTCTCGTCTGGATCAACTTTCGGGACAGGTGACTTTATGGCGGGGTCGGGGCGGGGAGGGGCGGGGTTCGGGGGCAGGCTCGGGGGAGCAGGGCAGGGCGGGGCGGGAGCTCGGGGGCGGGGCTACGGACGGAGGAAGGCTAAAAGATATCCGGTTTTGGGGGGGGGGAGGGGAGGGGTGAGACGACTGGACTAACATTGGGAGGACTGAGAAGACAACATTGAACACCTCATTAATAGTCGGGATAAATTGAAATAAAATCCTAAAGTGTAAATGATAGCCTTTGTCTCCTTGCCTCACAGGGTGGACAAAAAAATAAAACTTGCAAAAATAAAACAAAAAAATATACACGTGACTGATTTAAAATGAATAAAAAATCTCTATATATGTATTATGAAAAAAAAATATTGAAAAAACACACATATATATATTCTCTTCGGGAAATGACATTCAGACAAATTATTTATCAAAGCAAGATCAAAGCTTCATTACACACACACACACACACACAGACACAAAGAGACAGACACAGATACATACACACAGACTCACACACACATACCAAACAATAAAAAACACGTGTTTCTCTATAAAAACACAGCAAATTTAAACAGCCTCCAAAACAAACACATATTACAGGGTTCACACACACACACACACACACACACACATTGTACCCTGGACCAAAACACCATCAAGCACCCCCTCCTCTCCTCCCTCCTCCCCTCCTACCCCCCCCTCCCGACGCCATACCCACAAATACCTGACGATAACTTATAATAAAGGCAAGGTGTGTGAGCCAATAGACACCCCCACCCCACTCCACCCTACTTCCAACGCCACTAGTTACCTGTCAGGGAAGACCTACCTGGATATTGGCTCTACAACTTCATAATTAAAGGGTAAAGGTAAGACTTCACCTGGTGGCTATACCTTATGTGTGTGTGTGTGTGTGTGTGTGTGTGTGTGTGTGTGTGTGCGTCTGTTGTTCTAGCCCCGCCTACCATCATCACTACCACCACAGTTCACTTCCGTAATTGTGTACTGTATTTGATGCTTCTTGTGGTGTGAGGTCAAGAGGGAGAGGAAGAAGGAAGGTTGTGTGAGGAACAGGAAGAGGAGAGGAAGAGGAGAGGAAGAGGGAGAGGAAGAAGGAAGGTTGTGTGAGGAACAGGAAGAGGAGAGGAAGAGGAGACGAAGAGGGAGGGGAAGAAGGAAGGTTGTGTGAGGAACAGGAAGAGGAGAGGAAGAGGAGAGGAAGAGGGAGGAAGGTTGTGTGAGGTGGGGAGAGGAGAGGAAGAGGAGAGGAAGGGAGAGGAGAGAGGAAGAAGGAGGTTGTGTGAGGGCAGGAAGAGGAGGAAGAGGGAGGGAGAAGAGGAAGGTTGTGTGAGGAACAGGAGAGGAGAGAGGAAGAAGGGAAGAGGGAGGGAAGAGGAAGGTTGTGTGAGAACAGGAAGAGGGAGAGGAAGAAGGAAGGTTGTGTGAGGAACAGGAAGAGGAGAGGAAGAGGAGAGGAAGAGGGAGGGGAAGAAGGAAGGTTGTGTGAGGAACAGGAAGAGGAGAGGAAGAGGGAGGGGGAGAAGGAAGGTTGTGTGAGGAACAGGAAGAGGAGAGGAAGGGGAGAGGAAGAGGGAGGGGAAGTGGGAAGGGAGCTGAGAGGTGAGGGTTTAAAGGTGAGGGAGAGGGGTGAGATGTGAGAGAGAGGGGTGAGAGGTGAGAGAGAGGGGTTACCTGTTTACTAATTAACACAAAGTTTGATTACATTACCTCACCTCCGGGACCCCTCACCTGCCGGGGCCCCTCACCTCCCGGGCCCCGAGGCTTAAATTGGGGGCCCCAGTTTGTGGCCCTTCTCGCGTCTCAGGTCCTTCGGGGACCTTTTTATCCTCTTGGGCCCCTGTGTATCGTCGCTTGGGCCCCGTGTGTCGTCCCTACAGCGTTTCCCATCAACCCCTTCTATCCATGACCCATTTATCACCCTCTCTCTCTCCCCACGACCCGTTTATCACCACCTCTCTCTCCCTACGACCCGTTTATCACCCCCTCTCTCTCCCTACGACCCGTTTATCACCCTCTCTCTCTCCCCACGACCCGTTTATCACCCCCTCTCTCTCCCTCACATACCCATAACAAATCCTGGACAAAGAAAGTTTTATATAAAAAAAATATGTTTATTCAAGTAATTTGTCATTTTGTAGTGGAATAGGTTAGGTTTAGGTAGATTTGGTTGAAAGAGAGAGAGAGAGATTGAATACCAGATAAGCATGTAGACACCGAGATACAAACACCTCACACACACACACACACACACGGTGCTCGGGGGCTGTAAAGTGAACTAGGGAGAAAACAAACAGACGCTCCGCATGATTCGATTCCAATTCGCCTAATTACGAAGATAAATACACCTGGTCTGTGCATCAAAGGACTCAAGCGGTAGGAACAGGTACACGGTTTCAAAGACGAGCGGACTCAGTTCTCGTCTGTCTGTCTGTGTGTCTGTCTGTCTGTTTGTCTGTCTGTCTGTACTCATTTGTGGTTGTTGTGGTTGTGGTGGTGGTGGTTGGGGGAGGAGGTTGTGGTCGTGGTTGTCGTGGTTAGTCTATATCAAACTGTGTGTGTGTGTGTGTGTGTGTGTGTGTAGGGTGCATGACCTCTGACCTACGCCACACACGCCTTGGATTGATTGGTACATTCAAGACGTGTACTACTGTAGGCGACGCTGTAGAGGTCACACTGTTAGAGCCCTTCATATGTTGACCTCTCCTAGATGACCAGAGGAAGAGGAGGGGAGGGGGGGGGTGAAAGGAAAAGGGAGGGGGGAGGTGAAAGGAGGAAGGAGGGGAGGGAAGGGAAAGGAGAATCAATCAATGAATATTTGAATAAAATATCGGAAGATAATCTACATAAACGATTTAGATACTGGGATCAGCAGTGACATAAGCAAGTTTGCGGATGACACCAAAATAGGGCGGCAAATTAATTCAGGGCAGGATGCAAATGCATTACAGGAGGATCTAAATAAACTGCAGGGGTGGTCTGAAAAATGGCAAATGAAATTCAACACCAGCAAGTGCAGCGTACTTAATAATGGAAGAACAAATACTTATAATGTATACAGCCTGAACAACATCAACCTAGAGAAGTCGACTTGTAAAAGAGACCTAGGGGTACTTGTAAGCCCGGACCTACGGCCTAGAAAACAGTGCGTTAATGTTCGAAATAAGGCAAACAGAGTATTGGGTTTTATATCTAGAAGTGTAAGTAACAAGAGTGCAGAGGTCTTATTGCAACTATATCTTGCACTAGTCAGGCCACACCTCGATTATGCGGTTCAGTTCTGGTGCCCCTATTATAGAATGGATATAAATTCACTAGAGTCGGTGCAGCAAAGAATGACAAAAATGATTCCGGGACTTAGAAACCTTCCACATCAGGATAGGTTAAAGAAACTTTACTTGCATTCCCTAGAAAGACGAGGAGTGCGGGGAGATATAGTAAAGTATTTAAGTGGGTGAAAAGAGTCAATAAAGGGATATGAATAAAGTTCTTATAATATCCACGAGCGAGATGGACTCGAACAACGGATTCAAGTTGGATAAGTTTAGGTTTAGGAGGAGATAGGGAAGAAACTGGTTCTACAAATAGGGTGGTGGACGAGTGGAACAAGCTTAGCAACTTTGTAGTAAGTGCGGGAACTCTGGAAAGTTTCAAAAGGAGGCTAGATAGATTCATGGATGATAGAGAGTGGTAGTAACTGTCGACAGGAGCTGCCATGCACAGGCCAACCGGCCTATTGCAGACTCCTTATTTTCTTATGTTGTTATGTTCTTAAGATGATGGCCAGGTATATTGTCAGGTGTATAAACCTAACCTAACCTATACTACAGGAGTCAATTACCACCATCACTACCTGGTCACCTACCTGGTCTCCTGCCTGGTCACCTGCCTGGCCACCTACCTGGTCACCTACATGGTCACCTACCTGGTCATCTCAGGTAGTACAGGTAACAGTATTGTACAGTTTGGGCTTCTCGTCATCTGGGTTACCGTGTATGAATGTCTGTCCGTGATCTACTGTACGTGTTCGTAGTCACCTGGGATGCATGTCCGTGTGATGGTTTGTCTGTCCGTTGCGTGCTAACCAATCACCCTTCCCTTCCCCCCTCCCCCTCCCCCACCTCCCCTCCCTCGTGACTCACTTGTCAGTAATTCCTCTAAAAACTCGACGTGGACGCATCTTATGTTGTTAGTCAGGGTCTCTTTGGCCACACACATACACCAGAGAGTAATGTATATATATATCATCCATCAATCATGTCAATAATTAATCAATCAACCCACTCATCCATGAATCATTGTAAATCATCCATCAATTCTTGTAAATCATGGCAAATCATCCATCAATCATTGTAAATAATCCATCATAAGAACATAAGAACATAAGAATGGAGGAAACTGCAGCGGGCCTATTGACTCATACTGGGCAGTCCCGTTTATACCCAACCCCTATTGTTCATTTTAGCATCCAACCAATGTTTGAAGCTATTCAGCATATTCGAGTTAATGATGATATTTGGTAACTTGTTCCATTCATCCACTACTCTGTTTCCAAACCAGTGTTTACCTATTTCACGCCGAAATCTAAATTTGTCTAATTCAAAACCATTGTTACGATTTCGCTCCTGGTTGGATAGTTTGAGTACCTTTGTAATGTCCCCTTTGTTTAACCCTGACTTCCATTTATACACCTCTATCATGTCGCCCCTCACTCTACGTCTCTCGTGGGAGTGCAAATTAAGATGCTTTAACCTGTCTCTGTACTCAAGGTTCCTGATGCCCGGGATTAGTCTTGTCATTCTCCTCTGAATTCTTTCTAGGGATTCTATATCCATTCTGTAATACGGTGACCAGAATTGAACTGAGTAATCCAAGTGGGGTCTCCCAAGAGCAAGAAATAGTTTTAGGATGACCTCGCTAGTCTTGTAACTAACACTCCTTTGTATGAACCCAAGTACTTTATTAGCCTTGTTTCGAGCAAAAACACATTGTTTACTTGGCTTAAGATTCCTACTTATCATTACTCCTAAATCTCTCTCGCAGTCGGATTCCACAATGGCATCGTTGTTCATCTGGTAACTGGTTTCCCTGTTTACATCTCCTATACTGAGAACTTTACATTTGTCCACATTGAATTTCATCTGCCATTTTTCCGACCATTCGAAAAATTTGTTTAGATCTTCCTGTAGTTTTGCAGAGTCCGCTTCAGATTTAATTACCTGTTGTTACCTACGTGTTTTCTTACCTGTTCTTACCTGTGTCTTGATATTTGCCTTGCGGTGACCAAGGTGAGTTAGAAGTAATTGTCAACGAATGATGTAACATAGATAATTAATTTTTAAAGACATTATTTTTCTCTTTCTTTCTTTAATTAGTTGTCTTTATCTGTGATCGATCACTCAATCATAGTAAGGTACCGTCCTTACATCTCCTAGCGACCACGCACACACACACACACACACACACACACACACACACACACACACAATTATTAAAACTTATAAACAACAACAAAAAACGTAATAAACTCCTAAGAACCGATTAAACAAATTGTTTACAAATTGAGGTCGCGTGTGGTCCTTACACTTCGGAAAGGCCACAGAAAACGGAACGTCATGATGGATAACTTCACTAGAATCTGTCATTGTCTGCGGAACCCAAATGGCCAGTCAATTATTCATTATCAATCGTATCTCACTTTGCACAATTCCTTATCAAGATTAAATTATACTAAAAACGCGTTATTATGAGAGTAATACCCTAGATAATAATACTTGGTTATTATACTCGTTTATGGTGAATGTGTAGATGAATGTTACCATGAAAGAGTCTACATTATGTTCGGTAGTAGCGGGTAGACTAGTTTGTTAGTTAGTGGGCAGCAGGGGTAAGCTTCCATCATCTCAGTGGACCACATACGTTCTACATCAACGAATCATGTTTTTTTATCAATTCACCCAGGGAACGATACAGGTTCGTTCACTGAGTCTCGTGAAGCTCTGACACACAGAACGATACAGTACACTCGAGTCTTCGCACAGTAACGAGACAGGTTCGTTCATTGAGTCTCATGAAGCTCCGACACACAGAACGATACAGTACACTCGAGTCTTCTCACAGTAACGAGACAGGTTTGTTCACCGAGTCTCGTAAAGCTCCGACACACAGAACGATACAGTACACTCGAGTCTTCTCACAGTAACAAGACAGGTTCGTTCACTGAGTCTCGTGAAGCTCCGACACACAGAACGATACAGTACACTCGAGTCTTCTCACAGTAACAAGACAGGTTCGTTCACCGAGTCTCGTGAAGCTCCGACACACAGAACGATACAGTACACTCGAGTCTTCTCACAGTAACGAGACAGGTTCGTTCACTGAGTCTCGTGAAGCTCCACCATTTGCTTTGTGCTGAGCTGCGACGGTCAGTTAGTTTGTCGCTGTTGTCGCGTTAACAAGTGTCACTGTGAACTGTTTATAAAGTGCAACAGTAAAGTGGTATTAAGTGTCATCGTTTGTGAAGGAAGATAAGACTAAGAGGTAAGTGGTGGTCAATAAGGGTTATATCTGTTGTGGTTAATGAGGCCGGTTTAAGCAGGAGCTGACTCACCTCCTCCCCATAACACAACCAACAGGTGTATATCATTAACTTATTCACCTTCACTATAAACTCTTACCATCACTAACAGTTCACACGACCTTACTGGGCGGAGTACATAGACATATTATTAGAGTTATATGGGAAATAATCAAGTTTTC
>NW_024713259.1:0-21930 GCF_018991925.1 Homarus americanus | reverse complement strand
TAAACCTCTTTCTTATTCTCCTTTTTTTCTCTCTTTTTTCTGTCTGTTTATATTTTGGAGAATACTTTGTCTTGACGGATACTCACCTTGTAGGCAGGTCAGGCAAGGCTTTAGAAATGTTAACTAGTTTCAGCTTTCAAATATGTTTACTGTATAGAGGCAAACAGTTAATTATATGATAAACATAAACTTTAAGAAATACCCCTCACAAATATTAAGATAGTCTGTAGAAATAATAGACAGGAAATAAGATGTGGCATTATACTAAGGGAATAAATGTTTTCACGTTAGATCAGATCAAATTAGGTTAAGTTATATATAAATTTTGACTAAAGGTTAATGATGATGTTTCCTTAACCACCAAGTGACTGTACATTAATATACACTGTGGTTTGTTGAAGGTACGCCATAATTTGTCCTAAGAGTGGTAATTGGAAATAAGTTCTTCGTTCTTCGTTGAAAAATGTAAACTTTAATAAGAGTTGAATGACAAAATATGTTTAATAATAGTAATCTTGACACTGTCGAACTGAAAAATTAACATCCGACCAATATGTTATAAAATGTGTAAAGCAGAGTACAGCACTAGGGAAATGTAAACGAACAACAGTATCTGGCATGAAAAGTACAATTTGAAAAAAAAATGTTGTGCATAGGTGTTAATTACACGTTTCATGTTTTTAGGTGTTGTAAACAGGTGGTCGTATTTCTTATGAAAATTTATCTTACTTTTTGAAAACAAAGATGAAATGAATATAGGAGCAACCATCTGTCTGAGTACTGTGTATTATATAATTTCCTTACCAATGTGTGTGTGTGTGTGTGTGTGTGTGTGTGTGTGTGTGTAACTGCAGTTTCTTAATTCTAAATGCCAAATATGTTGTATGTGTCTGGAGAATGCGTAGACTATATAATTTCACATATTTCAAACTATAGTTAGAACTTTAACAGTGTTCAGGAATCATTTAAGCTTACATGGAAGTTTTATGTTTCCTAATTAGAACTATAGACACTGAAACGAAAAGAGCATTTTGCAATACGTAAAGTAAACGAAGACGTGTGTATGAAATATTTATCATTTTGTGTTAATCTCTCTCTCTCTCTCTCCTCTTTTGTTTCAAAATGCCAGGCAAGTTGTATTCCAGCCGGGCGGAGAACAACTTCAAAGACTCTTTACATCGTCTTACAAACAATTTGGACAATATCTCTGGAAAAGATTTGCATGAATGTTTTCATTTACATTTTTAAGGTTTTAAAGCCAGAGGCGCAAAGTAATGCCACTTACATCCAGGATAATTACAGAAAGTTCCGGGGAAGTACTTACATTTTGTATTGTGACTGCTTGGTGGGTGCGGGGAAAGTGCTTTCTTGTGTTTCACCAATTGTTGTGTTGTGTGGAGATGCGTGTTCCTTTCCCTGCGTCCTAGACAGTAACGCAACGAAAGGTTTACCGTACTATGTGTTGTCATCTAGTGTGGGAGAACTAATAATAATAATAATAATAATAATAATAATAATAATAATAATAATAATAATAATAATAATAATAATAATAATAATAATAATAATATCATCATCATAATCATCAATAGATAATGAATATAATTCCAGAAAGACGAGGTACAGTGCAGTATTTGAGACGTCTGACAGCCAATCCAAATTCACCTGTATTCTTGTTATACAGTGATGGGCCACCTGACTTAAACTTCTTAAAAGGTATCCACAACTCCCAGGGCAGGTTGCTTTATAACTCTCTACACACAAGTAATGACCTTCAGTTGGTCTTGACTCTTGACAGTGAAGTAAGCGATGCTTCAAGCGGGTTTTGTTCGCCGCTTTATGAATATGTGCACAGATTTGAAAGCCGTCAAGAGGAGCTCCCGAGCCTTGTTGTAATTCTCCAGTATGAGATGAACGCACCAAATACATATAGCTTAGTTAGATAAATAGGGTAATTAAAAAAAGCAGAAACGCGAACAATTTTCACCTTGTGTTATGTATGTGATATATCTCTTAATATGTCATTGCTGACTAGTTGTTGAAGCGCAGTAATATATTATATAAAACAATCTTTCTGGGAGAATTATGAGGTTTGGATATATATCTGGCAGGATACGCCGCTCGGAAATGATTATTTCTTCAGGCGATTGTGTCTAAAAGAAGAATAGATAGAATTAGGGAAAAATCGAATATGGCAAAAATGCAGCTACTGTGAATGGCACAAGTCATGCACGACGACACACCACGACTAGTCTAGTCTCGGTCATGGATGGGACAGACATGCACGACGACACACCACGACTAGTCTAGTCTCAGTCATGGATGGGACAGACATGCACGACGACACACCACGACTAGTCTAGTCTCAGTCATGGATGGGACAGACATGCACGACGACACACCACGACTAGTCTAGTCTCAGTCATGGATGGGACAGACATGCACGACGACACACCACGACCAGTCTCAGTCATGGATGGGACGACATGCGACGACACACCCATTGGTCTGGTTTCGGTATGGATGGGACAGACATGCACGACGACACACCACGACTAGTCTAGTCTCAGTCATGGATGGGACAGACATGCACGACGACACACCACGACTAGTCTAGTCTCAGTCATGGATGGGACAGACATGCACGACGACACACCACGACTAGTCTAGTCTCAGTCATGGATGGGACAGACATGCACGACGACACACCACGACTAGTCTAGTCTCAGTCATGGATGGGACAGACATGCACGACGACACACCACGACTAGTCTAGTCTCAGTCATGGATGGGACAGACATGCACGACGACACACCACGACTAGTCTAGTCTCAGTCATGGATGGGACAGACATGCACGACGACACACCACGACTAGTCTAGTCTCAGTCATGGATGGGACAGACATGCACACAAAACTCCAGAGAATATGTGAGAAATCCATTCTGACCTTTCAGTTACCCCGGGAACAAGAGACTCCCCTCAAATATTGACAGTGAGATAGAGAGCCAAGATATACACCTGCATGTACAAGTAGACAGTCCATGCCTGTGCCTGCCAGCCTGAGTCTCTCAATTATTTACAGATTATGTGGGTCGCTGCTAACATGATGTTGTCAGGTGTCAGCAGAGTGAGCACCTCTTTCATTCAGCCTGTGATGGTCAGCGGGGGAGGCGATAAGTGTGATAGTAGGGCTCAAGTGAAGGTGCAAAAATTCTTTTATATTTTCCCTTAATCTTACTGTACTTCTGCGTATGAACAGGGGTCCCTACCACGGCGCCAGAAGAGCAACAAAAGCAATCCTAGGTTTTGTTTTATTTCACACAAAGTCCGATCGTTCGTCTTACGTTTAAGCAACGTGAACCTCTATCGGAGATTGCCCGTGCTAACTGTGTGGTCGTAATAGCATTTTACCGACTCGAACTAGGAAACACGAGGTCTACATACAGTATACAGTGTATATCTCAACAGTCCATATACACACGGACTTCCAAATACAAACAATACCTCACTAGTCGGGAATCGAACCCTGGACCTCTATGCCGTGGTAGCGACCCTTGTTCACACGCACACTGAAATTCCACTGTAGGAGAAGATAAAATACACAATAAGAGGATCACTGTATTTTTCAATGGTGGGTTACAGACGGTCGTAATATACAATTCTCTCGTGTTTTTTTTTTTTTGGGGGGGGGTGTTTTATCTTCTCTTACAAATGGATATCAGTGTTATGTGTCTCCATACCTGTGTTGTGTTATAAATATGTTCATCAGTACTTTCAATTTGTGTGTAATTTAATTCACGTACGAAACTGAAACAACAAATTTCTTCTTTTACATAGGAATTTCTTTTGCGACTCTATACAATACGTGTTACATTATACCACTGAAGCTACATATTTTTATCTCTTTCTTTTTGATAATTTTTTGGGGCAATCTCAGGAATACAAATCTTTTGGGTAATGTAGTGATCAGCTTCTATAACACCTCTATTTGTTTTGCGAATTGTTTAAAGTAAAGTTCGTCTCACTTCTCTTTTGTTAGAATTGGACTGTGTGTGTGTGTGTGTGTGTGTGTGTGTGTGTGTGTGTGTGTGTCATCTTTTCCATTCACTAAGAAAATTTTGGTTGTTGTTGAGATACTGGCTCACCCAGGGCGGTCTTCGTACAATGGGACACGTGAAGTTATAAATCTCAGTTAAACAAAAGATATCGCTTACGTCAACCTATACACAGCGAAATTCCAAGCTAATTTAAGCTTCCTTTGAAAAGTTGGAAAATTATTCATAACTTTTTTCAGCTTTAGAAACAATTCAAAGAAAAATAGACAGAACGAGAGAAAGAGAGTGAGAGCTAGAGAGAGAGAGAGAGAGAGAGAGAGAGAGAGAGAGAGTCCAATACAACATTAAAGACCTCAGAGTGGTCTGCAGCTACAATAACAAGAGGATGAATATTTAAGTGACCCATGATACTAGGTAGTTTCTCTCTCTCTCTCTCTCTCTCTCTCTCTCTCTCTCTCTGTTTCAATATTTAATTTCTTCATGTATTTAAGAGAATGATAACAAAGACAGTAACAATGAAAGTAGTAAGGCTGAAACCATTAATATTTGCAGTATTAATGATACAAAGAATAATAATAACCATAATAATAACAATAATGATATTTTGATTATAAACCTTTACGTCTGTACAATATATCTAGAATGAGGTACAACTTTGAGCCAGGCCTTAGCGTACATCAATAGTCTTTCCAACTCTTCATCGTGAGTCGAGAACGTGAAACATGTTTTGGGTGTTTCTCCTGCCCGTCTCACACCCTCAGAAGTTCACAGTTTGCCCGTCTCTCACGTTATCTTAGATTTTACACCATGTTGGCTCTGATAGAAATTCCGGCTAGGGTCCTTTCTGTGCTCAAGCTAATCCTCACTACAGTTACTACAGTTTTCATCATAGCCATCGTCCTCGTCACTCCCCTACACTGCCATTGCCATTTCCACGCTACCATCTCCAACCTCTTTTCTCCTGTCATAAAACACCACTGCTGCCCTCTCCAACTACCAACCATTATCAGATTATCTCTCTGACAAGTATTTTCTCATACCACAAAATATCGCCAGTGTCAACCAAACCATCAACCAAAACAATCATCACCTTCGACTTATATTATATCCACCACCATCACAGTTCACTATCATCCTTACAACCACCATCATCCCTACCATCACCATCACCACTAATTATCACTACTGTCTCCCACACCATCCACCAGAATCCCCTTTCCCCATTCCTTCCCCTACATCAATCACCGGAACCTCTATCGATCAATACACAAATACCACCACCACCACCACCATCACCACCACTACCACCATCACCACCAACTACCACTATCACTAGCCACCATCCTCACCACAATCACCATCACTACCACCATCACCACCACTACCACTATCACCACCTCCACTCTCCCATCAAACGACTAAATTCCACTGTCAATTAGGCTGAGCCGAAATCCGGGTCTCATCATTGCTGTGAATAATGGTCCCACATCAATCACCCGTTGCAGTTATCTTCGACCTGCTTTGGGCCAAGTACTATAATTTGTCAAATGAATCACTCTCTACTTTATATACCTCGGGTTTTTCTCCTTTGTTATAATACTGAAGCTTCTTGAGGAATACTAAGGGCCCTTGAAGATACCTTTTGCTATGTCATAGGTAAACAAATATAATAAAAAATATTAATTAGCAATGAATGAATAAGTAACAAATCTATACATAGTCAACAATAAATGAATGAATGAATAAATAAACATATAACATGAAAAGATATATGGACAGTGATTTTCATTCCCTTGAAATATTGTCAGCTATTTATTACGTAAATTTATCATACATTATCCTGCCATATTTACACACACACAATGTTTTACCCTCTTGATATATTGCTAAATATTATGCACGAGATAAATCTGCTAGACGGAGCGCACTTCGCCAGACAAAACATAATTCACGGGCAAGAAAGTGGCAGGTTGGAGCTGCAAGATCTGCACCTCATATTATACTTGGTCAGGGCCGGTGCAAGATGATTTGGCGACCTAAGCAAGCCTTTAGATGTGCGCCCCCTTGAAAGTTTTGATAAGCTAATGTAGGTACAGTAACCCATTACTACATTGTTTCTAACTCTCCAAACACCACTGATAACATAATTTTCATCTTGTGGCTTTATTACTTCATCCATGCAAATAACCAATTATTGTTATTACATTAAGTCAATAAATCCTTGACGTAAATGTCAATGAAACAATTTTTAGTTATTTATTTTATTTTAGGGTAATCTTTAAAAAATAATAACATATAAGCATTCAGCTCGCTCCAGCCTCCTGCGAGTTATAACCTACTATTATTACATCATTATTATATACATGTAGTGCAAAATAAGATACTTGTGAGTTGTGACCAGTCATTGGTCGGACAATATATTAAATTGACATCTTAAGTATAAATAGAAAAAGCTTAATGGAGAGATGTAACAGTTATGAATAAAAATAATTGCAACTCTGACCAAGCCACATTAAAAAATTATTTACATTTACGTCGTGTACAATAAGCGTTCACCCATTTTATATTTAATGATGTAAAAATTTTTTTAATACATTTGGTTTGTTTCTTGGTATTTGGTTTTGAGCTCCTATTGTACGCCATTACTACCTATATAAAACATATTAATTTGTTAGATGAATTTTATTTAGTGTATGTGTTGAAATTACATTATATAGGAGCTTATTGTAGACGATATTATATGACAAACAAATAAGTATATAAATAAATAAGTCTTTTATTGTAATAAAAATTTAGTGGACAATTATTTGTAATGTTGACAATCGTGAAACTGGAGATTAGCTTTTACTGTAATGGATACATAACCAAATATATTCTACAAAACATATATCAAATTATTGTTGAAAAAAATACAATCACTAGTACACACTCACCCTGTATATACGTCCACTAGTACACACTCACGCAGTACATACGTCCACTAGTACACATCGTAACACACGTATGATAAAACTTGACGAAATGACGAGAAGCACTAAGATTGAAACAAAGACTCGCTAAGGTGTACAGCATTATAGACAGAGTACAAGATAAATCAAATAACTACATACTATAAAAATAATAAGACAGTTTCAAGTTTCAACTTACTGTTTAGCAGGATAGCCAGCTGTTGAAGTTGTTGCCACTGCACCACACTTTTGGAGATGACTGACTCGGACTGAAGTGGCCTGGTCACTGGTGTCTGTGAGTAGTCTGGACAGCTTGAATCTTGATCTCCAACTAATCAAGTTGTTCCAGGTTACTATTTGCCTGGCGGCTGGCGGCTCTGGCCGCTGGCCAGTCTCAGTGGGATTATGTTATGCGAGGTCAAACTTCAGAGGTCAGGTAACCTTGCCTCATCCCGACAAAGGCAGGGAAGGGGCGGCTCAGCCGCCCTGGCAGTAAGGGAGGGGAGGGGATGGTGGAGTTGGGAGAAGGGTTCCTCAGATGTCAGCCTTCAGGTCACTGCTCGACAGTTCTCCTGGCCGCTAAAGGACAGGACCCGGGTTAGTTCCTCCGGGGGGTTAACGAATATTAAAAAAGAAAACACAGTCGGCTACCGTCTACCTACCCTCGCCTCCCTCCGACCCCCCCACCCTTCTAACATCTTGCTCCGACCCTCCACGGCTCCACCACAGTGTCCACCACAGTTTTCCCTTCATTTTTAATTTTATCCAAGTTTGCCCTGAATTTGTGGCGCCCCCAGATGTTGGCGCCCTAGGCGATCGCCTAGTTCGCCTAGTGGGTAGCGCCGGCCCTGTACTTGGTGCTGTGTTACACGGTCAGGCGTGCAGCCAAGACCCAAGTAAATTACCCTCGGTGTGGGAGGTAATATTGGCCTGGAACCCGGACAAGTGAGGCTCCTGCTCTGATCTCCGCTAATTAATAATATATATTCGTATGTGTATTTCGAGATTTGCTTACTCACTCATTCACACTTTGTGGCCACTGTCATCTCAGACTATCGCTAATTTCTTTTACGTCACAACATGATGTGATAAGTTGATATAACTGTTCTGTGTTAATTATAATGTCTGTCACTTCGTTCACAATGGAGTAATGTCATGGAATTTTTAGTCTTTTTTGTCCATATGGTATATTGTCAACTGCTTCACTCAACAGTACATGCAACTCAGAGTTACGGAGATTTTGAAATTAAGACAAATTTTGGGGAAATCTTGAGTGTGTAAAAACATTCTATGTGTAAAATAATATTCAATGTAGAAAATTGGCTTCCGTTTGTCTTAGGATGTGTCTCATGCTGCGGCTTGTCGTTTGTTGGTGCTGTTTATGCGTGTAGTTCTCTCCACCCCAGTTTTCACCATGTAAAGTGATTCATTCATTACATCTGACAAGAGCACTGTGAGGGCGGCAGGGAGAAAACATGATCAAGTTCCTTAACTAGTGTTCCCAAATGGCTTCAGAGTTAAGCAACCATCATCATATTTTACGGCAAGTGTTGTATTAACTGCATTTCTAATAAAGATTTATGTGTTGTAAGTATTTATCATGCTATAATAGTGCATAATTATTAAGTAAAGATATTAATAGTTTGCTTTTTTCTTGCACTGTAACGACTGTATTTGGAAATTTATATAGTTGTATTTATCGTATTGATTTCTCAATTTTCAACACCCGTAATACTGTAAATGCCCCCACCCCACAAAAAAAAAAAAAATATATATATATATATATATATATATATATATATATATATATATATATATATATATATATATATATATATATATATATATATATATATATATATATATATATATATATATATATATATATATATATATATATATTCTGTGCAAAAAATTCCTAAATATACTATATGCGAAATGAAAATAAATCACTACCGCATAATCCCTATTGCCTTATGTAGTAATTCTCAAGCACAACAGAATACTTAATTTTACTCGTATCAATAGCTTCTTCCTCCCCTGTAGGATATACAGGTATACACAAGCATTCTATAAATATTTACTGGTGACCTCCACCTAGCAGATGATATTAAAAAAGTTTATCCAAAAATCTGGTGAAATCAAGCCTTCTCGAAACTTTTCCAGAGAAAGACGAAATATTCTAAATCAGGAGTAATAAGTATGCAAAAATATGAAGGCACAGAAATTCAGAGTTTATTATTAGAAACTGAAACAAAAAAATATATTGCATTCATCTTTAAGCTAATTTATCCCCTTGAGTACAATGACTTATCCCCTTGAGTACAATGACTTATCCCCTTGAGTACAATGGCTTATCCCCTTGAGTACAATGACTTATCCCCTTGAGTACAATGACTTAATCCTTTGGTGAACAATGTCTTAACCCCTGGAATACAAATACCTTGAGTAAGATGATTTTATTCAAAAGGGGTTAAGTTTTCGTACCCAAGTGGTTAAGTCATCGTATTCAGGGTTAAGTCATCGTACTCAGGGTTAAATTACCGTATTCAAGTGGTTGTCATCGTACTCAAGTAGTTAAGTCACTGTCCTCATGTGGTTAAGTCATTATACTCATGTGGTTAAATCATCGTAGTCAAAGTGGTCAAGTCATTGGACTCAAGTAGTTAAGTCATCCTACTCAAGTGGTTGTCATCGTACTCAATAGGTCAAGTCATTGTACTCAAGTAGTTAAGTCATCGTACTCATGGTTAAATTTTCGTACTCAAATGGTTGTCATCGTACTCAATAGGTTAAGTCATTGTATTCAGGGTTAAGTCATCGTACTCAACGGTTAACCTACCATATCTCCCTTACCCTTTGTCGTTATCTCCCCATAACATCTCTACCCCCCTTTATGCTCCCTCACCCCCCTTCCTTCTCTGACTCAACCCCGACACCAAAAGCTCATCTTACAACCATAAAATTTGTGCTTATCTTCTTTATCAGCCCCTCTGCCCCGAGCATAGCCTCTTGTCCTCTATACCCTTCAGCCTCTAACCTCGATTACCTCCTCCTCCTCCTCCTCCTCTTCCTCTTCCTCTCTCTCTTCCTCTTCCCAATGTGGTTTATCCTCCAACCATTGTCTTCTCCTTCATTTGTTTTCCTGCACAACACAGCCTCTCATGCTTCCACCATTAGCATCCATGTCTTCGTCATTGATATATTTTTCTCTCATTTCTGTCTCTCCCCTCTACTTGCATGTCTTCTTTCTTCTCTCTACCTTCTTGCCTCCCTCCCTCACCCTTCCCTAGAACCCACACTGCCAGAGGGGTAATGGGTACGAAACTCCCCTCAGGCCACTACACCTTAATTGTTTTCTATAATCATATGAACCCGGGATGGGGGTTACTTGAGGCGGTGTTTAGAAGCTTCTGTCGTCTTCAGGTGTACTCCAACTACCTTTCATTTCAGTTCACTTAATTAGCCTATGAAACAAACAGCATAGGTACAGGTTCTAAGCGCAGGTGTAGGGATCTAGGGATTTGTCATCGTATCAAATTTTGTTTTAATGTCTCTTCCTTTCGTTGACAAAAAAAATGGAAATAATTATTGTTTATCACTTTTCTTTTCTTTTGTCTTAGATATATCCTTGTCAGTTGGCTAAGTCCCTCAGAACAATCAGCTTCTCTTACCACTGAGTGTCTTGGCTTCGACCTTTGTGACTTTAATAAGAATTTTGCGTTTAAAAATAAAAGTTTTGACTACCCTCCTTTGGCTTGTAGTTGACCACTCTTGTAGAATAAAAGGACCCAAGATACTTACCCTTGTGTTCGCCTCTCTTGCACACTTGTGGTTCTAATTAAAACTCTGCGTTTTAATTTGTCTGAATTATTCCCTATCAGTATTTAGTTTTGCATCCAAATTGCTTTATTAGTAAGTAACTTTTAATTAAAGAACAAGAGGCAGAATTTTTTAATTAATGATGTGTTTCGTGGATGTACAGTAAAGTAGCCTACATAGCTCTATATTGTGAATACGTAGTGCACACTTACCTTCATCTCAACCTTGTGTAAAGTCGGAGGTGTATAAATCGTGTATTAATGTGTAGAGGTGACTGTATGTAATTATCTGAGTACTATATATATATCTTAAGCCTTATGATCAAGGGACATAGGGGCGGCATTGATGGAGGATGATTGTGTAGCGAACAACGTAGTGAAAAGTCACTTTTAAGTTCCATGGCCAAGTTTATTACAAGAGGAATATCAATCAATTCTATGCAATAAGTAAACCACTAAACCTACATTACAAAATGTTGGCCATTTTATCCATCTTAACGATCACCTTTCCTAACCGACTAACTGATGGTGGTGTTCCCTGTGTGAGAGTTTTATTTCCATGACGTTTCATCATATATGTTTCCTGACATGCAATCACACCTTCGCTAACCAGTTTTTCCTCCCCCTTCTTTTGACATATTTCTTTTCAATTGTTTTTATATTCATTAAAAGTTTCCCCTGAAAAGTTTTATATTTTATTCGCATTTTTTTCATTATATCTGTTAAGCTAAACCGTACTGCAGCATCCATGCAATTATAGTATATACAGTATATATTCGTAGTTTGTGTTCATCTATTTGTTAATTACGCTAACAATCAACTTGTTGACTCAACCATCTTGTTCTTCCTCATGCCTGGTGCTATAGTATCGTCAGGTGGTATATTGTATCGTCAGGTGGTATATTGTATCGTCAGGTGGTATATTGTATCGTCAGGTGGTATATTGTATCGTCAGGTGGTATATTGTATCATCAGGTGGAATATTGTGTCGTCAGGAGGTATATTGTATCGTCAGGAGGTATATTGTATCGTCAGGTGGTATATTGTATCGTCAGGTATATTGTATCGTCAGGTGGTATATTGTATCGTCAGGTGGTATATTGTATCGTCAGGTGGTATATTGTATCGTCAGGTGGTATATTGTATCGTCTGGAGGTATATTGTATCGTCAGGTGGTATATTGTATCATCAGGTGGAAAATTGTGTCGTCAGGAGGTATATTGTATCGTCTGGAGGTATATTGTATCGTCAGGTGGTATATTGTATCGTCAGGAGGTATATTGTATCGTCAGGAGGTATATTGTATCGTCAGGAGGTATATTGTATCGTCAGGTGGTATATTGTATCGTCAGGTGGTATATTGTATCGTATCAGAAGTATTTATCGTCGAGGTATATTGTATCGTCAGGTGGTATATTGTATCGTCAGGTGGTATATTGTATCGTCAGGTGGTATATTGTATCGTCAGGTGGTATATTGTATCGTCAGGTGGTATATTGTATCGTTCAGGAGGTATATTGTATCGTCAGGTGGTATATTATATCGTCAGGTGGTATATCGTCAGGAGTATATTGTATCGTCAGGTATATTGTATCGTCAGGTGGTATATTATCGTCAGGTGGTATATTGTATCGTCAGGAGGTATTTTATCGTTAGGAGGTATATTGTATCGTCAGGTGGTATATTGTATCGTCTGGTGGTATATTGTATCGTCAGGTGGTATATTTTATCGTCAGGTGGTATATTGTATTGTCAGGAGGTATATTGTATCGTCAGGTGGTATATTGTATTGTCAGGAGGTATATTGTATCGTCAGGTGGTATATTGTATCGTCTGGTGGTATATTGTATCGTCAGGTGGTATATTGTATTGTCAGGAGGAATATTGTATCGTCAGGGGGTATTGTACCGTCAGGGGGTATTGTATCGTCAGGAGGTATTGTATCGTCAGGAGGCATTGTATCGTCAGGAGATAAATTTGTCCATCTTAGCAGCGCCTAGGAGCCATGCTGGGCGGGGATGGTGCTGGGGGGGGGGTGTTCTCAGTGTATGTTTGTCCCGTTATAAACAATACTGGGGTATATTTCGTGTCTTCGTTGTTTGGTTTGTTTGTTGTTGTTTGTTTTTGCACGCGCGCGCGCGCTCGCGCGCGCGTGTCTGTGTGTGTGTTCTTTGTTAATTTTGTTTTTCTTTGTTTTATTACAGATTATTATTATTATTATTATTCCGAATTTAAATACCAAAAATTAACCCAACAAATCTGTATACCTGAACCATACAAAAAAAAAAAATACAAAATCCTCACAGGTAAATTGCAATAAGACCTTAACCTTTGACCTACAGTAATCCATCCCAGAACCAAATATCCTCCTGTGGCATTTATCCATCTATCCATCTTACCAAGTTTGATCCACATATATCAACATGTTACTAAAAGAATATGTAGTTCACTCACACACGGACAGAAACGAATCCAATACTCGCTCATCGATCAATAAGACCCGAGACGGTGTTTTCGACAGGTAAGTAAATTGGTCTCCATTTTCACCTGTCTACACAATGACACGATCAGCCTTGTTTAATATCATCCTTTATACTTCGTTTCATTCAATGTCTTTTATGTCAAGGGAATGTGTATGTATGCCTGTGTATGTATGAATAATAATAATAATAAAAATTAACGGTTTATTGAAAGAGCTTGGCAGCCAGAAGGCTGAAAATATACAGTTACATATTTGGGTAATGGGTTTCGAATTACAAATAATATACAAGTAACATAAGTGACACAAATAAGACATATAATAACTGGATGGGGAAAAGCTCAAACTACATTTCATTTCAACATAGTGACAGTGTAAGGAGCAGTGTTTACTGGGAGTGAATACACTGGTTTATTACAAGTTATTGATAATTTTTACAATGGTTGGGACTGGGCTGTTCTTATAGCGATCAGTTCGTGCACGTATGGGCTGGATGCGGTTGTGGTGTCGAACAGCAATTCTCGGACTAGGGATCTCAGGTGGTAGTAGGAGCCGGTGTCGAGGATGGTGTAGAAGCTTCTTACCAAATTTGCAGATGAGGTCGTGGTGATGGTCAGTGAGAGTATGTATGTATGTATGTATGTATGTATGTATGTTCAGTTCGGTTCAGTTCTGGTGTCCCTATTATAGAATGGATATAAATTCACTAGAGTCGGTGCAGCGAAGAATGACAAAAATGATTCCGGGACTTAGAAACCTTCCATATCAGGATAGGTTAAAAAAACTTAACTTGCATTCCCTAGAAAGACGAAGAGTGCGGGGAGATATGATAGAAGTATTTAAGTGGGTGAAAGGAATCAATAAAGGGGATATAGATAAAGTTCTTATAATATCCGAGCAGGATAGGACTCGGAGCAACGGATTCAAGTTGGATAAGTTTAGGTTTAGGAGGGAGATAGGAAGAAACTGGTTCACAAATAGGGTGGTGGACGAGTGGAACACGCTTAGCAACTTTGTAGTAAGTGCCGGAACTCTGGAAAGTTTCAAAAGGAGGCTAGATAGATTCATGGATGATAGAGAGTGGTAGTAACTCTCGACAGGAGCTGCCATGCACAGGCCAACCGGCCTATTGCAGACTCCTTATTTTCTTATGTTCTTATGTTCTTAAATCCTCAACATAAACGACAAATTCACCTCCATGTGTTAAAATCTTACTACACTACATTACCGTCACCACTATACCAAACCTGTGTAATATTAACACACTAATGCACTATTAAGACATCACCAAATCCACCAATAAACAGTACATCTTCCTTTACACTTGATTAGAAAGAAAAACAAGAAAATATGCCCAGAATCTCAATTTCATTCACTAACATTACGATAAATTACAAGAGTTAAGAGTCAAAGCAAGATATGTACTGTACGCAATGTTGATGTTATTTTGTTCGCCATCATTGTGTCCTAAAGTTAATCTGTTTTGCAAAGTAAATCCTCGGACTTGGGAACAAAATCATCATGTGTACCTTTGAGTATTAAGGTCTTGATCCATTTCCTTGATGTCTACCGTTTGGAACAGGTAACACCACCACAATTGTTTTAACCAAGACGAAAACGGACGAAAAAAAAAGCTTCTACAAATATCAAGTATTAATTTTCTCTCTTTACAGGATCTAATACTCTTGGAAATGTGTTTAAATTAATCTGATTTGTTTTCATTTATTGTCGATCCTTTATAAGAGGACTTGTAGATCCCCCGAGCCTAGCCGGCCATTTTGTTTAAATTTTTCGGTCGCTCTAAAATACCATTAAAACAATATTGAGTATAAACGTTTGGCTCAACTGATGATCTCAAACATGTCCCAACATTTTTTGCCTCAACTCCACATTCTGTAACTCATTTAGGTAGATGTCCCTCACTACACATACACTGGACTATGTGTAATGTTGCAGCTAATGTGTTATCAAGATATTGCACATTATAAGTTCATGTGGGGTCATTATTATATCAAACGGAGGAATTTTAAAGAGCTATTACACCACCTGTATCATTAGTTGTCGCCAGGTGAAGGAATGTTTAGGTAGATTATATTTTATTTACTGTAATTAAAGTTTCAATACCTAAGACGTTCCACTATAAGAGTCTTTCAACCTCAGGTAAGGTCTTAAGACTTTCTACTCTAGGTCTTACACCCTGGAGTAGCTGTATCGTCCACATAGGTAATTACTCCACAAGGAACTACAAGTTACACCTTGATGTAATACTTCATTTACTGCCAAACTTTATAGGGAAATATTTTTTCACAAAGAATTTCAAGTTACAATTTCACATGATAAGTCACATTACAAACGTTCCTTCGGCTTACAGTTAAACTTTGCAATGTCAAGATATTTTTTTCACTGCAGAGGAAAGTATCCGTCATCATCACACACACACACACACAAAGACAAAACTCCTGTATCCAGATTCTCAAAAGTTTATAAATTAAATTCTTCCCTAAAATTAAACAGACAATACATCTATTTATCAGAGAGTATGTGAACAATATCGACGCCATATTGGTTACCATCTTTGAGTTATATAATTAGTTAGCTTCATAGTGTTAATTATTTAGTTAAATAGGAAAAATAATCTACTAGCGTGTGTTGTGACCAAAATATATCAACATTGTATTTACTTTCTCCTCCAAGGGGCACTAAGTCTAGAAAAATGACACAATTGACATCTACATAAAGTGACTGATCAAGGGTAGATATTGGCTACCTTTTGTGTTACTTTGAGGTCGTAAGAACACACAGAGCTGCTCTTAAGGATGTTTACCACAATACACCTTAACCAGTTTCTCATTCACTAAGGTCAAACAATAAATCTGGTTCACAAGATACACCGTAATTTTATTAGAATACAATAATCAATTACTGTATTATTGTATTGAGGCGAATAGTCTTATGGTGTTAAGATGTGTTCTTAAGCCACGAAGGTAAACAAAAGGTATTCAATATCTGCCTTGGTTGACGATGATCTGTAGACGTTAGCAAGTCCTCCTCCTCCTGTTCTCGAGTAAGGTAAGGAAGGCCTCACCTGACCAAAATTGTTAATTAAGATAGATTACCTGAAGATTAACCCTCCCAGCTTATTTCAACTAATGATTAACCTAACGCTACTTGGGAAGTTAAGTTAGGTTAGGTTAGGTTAGGGTAGGGTAGGGTAGGGCAGGGTAGGGTAGGGTAGGGTAGGGTAGGGTAGGGTAGGGTAGGTCAGGTCAGGTCAGGCAGTGCCAGTGTAGTTAATCTTGAGGTTAAATAAACTAGAGGCTAATCTTCACATGAGCCAGTAAGACACTTTGACGGAGGCGGTTACGTACAACAGAAAAGCTCTGATAACATATAATGTACAGTATATACCGTTTAAGTTGCGTCAGCAGCTCTATACACCACTTATTGACTTACTCATTCACTGCCGTAGAAATATTTACTTCTCTAACAGTTTTCTATATGGTTCCCAGTCATTATAATACGACCTTGTAAAATCAAATGATCTAAATTAAACTAAACTTATCCAAATTAAACTTATTAGCTAACAAATCCTTCTAAAACACGATATATGCAAATCAAAAGTTCTAAATTCAACTTAACTTATCGTAATATAACTATTATAACTAAACCATTTTAATTAAACCTAACCTAAACACCTCAAGTGCCACAAACAGAAGGAAAACACACCTTTAATATTATCGTGTAGGAGGCCCCTGTAACCCACTAACTCCAGGTAATGCATCTATATCAATCTACCTGCGTTAGAAGCTCTATACGTGGCTATGATCGTTACCCACTGCTGGAGAACATTTGTACTTCTATAATTACCCCTGGAGAAACAATGCACCAATTTACGATTTATTTATTTTATTTTTCATTTATTTTTTATTCTTGGTCCATACTGTAAACATCGCCTGCTTGTGAGTCCCGTCAGCCATTTAGTTCTAACTTTCGGGGATTCCAAAATAAGCTACAAATAAATAAATAAATACATAAATAAAACAAGCATCTTTTGTTTTTCTAACCCATGAGCTGTGAGTCTTCATTATATACTTCAACATTACTGTAAACTAAGGCTAGAGAGGGTGTGTACAGTACTAGTGGAGTCAAGACGAGAAGGTATTTCAAATCCATAAAGGGTTTTACAAGTGGAGAGTCTTACAAGTGGAGGGTCTTACAGGTGGAGAGTCTTACAAGTGGAGGGTCTTACAGGTGGAGAGTCTTACAAGTGGAGGGTCTTACAGGTGGAGGATTTTAATAAGGATAAATACAGCAAGTCTTACAGTTGAATCAGCCAAGTCGAGGAAAACTCTTAAGAGTCACGTAACTTCTACCTGGTGTTACCTGTAATCAAGCTAAGGTATATGTAAGAAGAATATTATCTCGTTACTATCCATTCCTCTTCCACTATCCTGCGAGGTGGTGTATTAATAGGCACAGATACTCATGATAAAGGAGGAATAAAGAGAAAGACGCAAGATACCTATAAAATGCGACATGCGTAATCCTAACCCATCCCAACCCAACCCAACCCTATCCTACCCCCAGCTTCACCACAGTACACAAAGTCATTCTTGGTATCAGAATGACGCCTAAACACCCTGTATCGCCTAAGACACATTTGAATCGGATGGTTCGTTGACGGTTTTATTTCTTCGGTATAAACCAGAGAAGCAATTAGTTCGTGGGAACAGTGAGTCAAAATACTTCACATCAGCTTCGTTTACGACCTCCAGCTGATATTTACTTCCGTTGTCTATATCAATCACATTTTATAATGAAAACAAAAATATGGTTAGTTACTTAAAAATGAAAAAAACATCATACTTAGATACTTAAGAGTGAGGAAAAAAGATACTTAAGATACTTAAAAATAAAAACACTCTTTGATACTTAAATTAGGACAAAATAAACGGACATAAAGATTAACTATGAGCGGTGGATATTACGACATGTACCGGCTATCAATACAGAGGCGCTATTTAGCCGTGAAGTTCTCTCAGAAACTCAACAAGACAATATGTGGTCACGTAAAAATTTCAGGTTAATTTTTAACACCATCCGTCATTTTAAACCTTGGCACCTGTAGATCAAGAAAATATATGGTGATATTTTTTCTGATGGGATAAAGGTCGTATTTGTCCAGAGAAGTAAGAGAGGAAAAAAAATCACTTGAGAGGCATGACGCACAGAGTGTCTAAGGTGATAAAAGATCATATACTACCATTTGGGTTTTCAAATTAAGTTCATTACATAAAATATCAAACTCATAAAGATTACAAAAGAACAGAACATCATGAGCTCTCTACAGCTATTGTCAGCCGTCAATATGCTGATGTACAGAAGTTACACAATGTTATTGGTGACTGTAATCCCAGGAAAATGATGCTCTTTTAAACTTGGTAACTGGAGCTGTAATGCCAGAAAATGCCAAATATGACAATCTATGTGCATATGAAGTTGGAAGACAAAATTATGAAAATTTTGTCAAGAAACGTATTGTTGGTCCATTGAGCATCTGGGAAAAGATGTCCAAGGTTAATCTTCTGTCGTGGAAAGCAGCAAATAAGACTTCAACCATCAAATTGCTATCACAAGTTATAGAACTTAAGCAGGATATACAGTATATGCATCACAGAAGGGCAGCACTGTACATATCAAGTCACTAGACACTGATGTGTTTGGCATATTAAAGCAGCCTCAACTTGGAGAAAATACAAGTATGAAAACAGGAACTGGTGAGCGACGACACATTGGGCAGAGAACCTTACAGGTTTCCATGCCTTCACAGGATCTGACTGCATTGGAAAATTTGTTGGCAAAGGAAAGAAAGCATGTTGGAGCACTTTGATGAAATCTAACACAAAAGTCCTAGATGCATTCAAGATGCTGAGTAGACCAAATGCCCTCCAGCAGACATGTTTATTGGTCTAAAGGAATTTGTATTTAAGCTCTACTGTCCACGAATGACTTTCACTAAACTGTCATAACTTAGATGGCATCTCTTCAAGAAAACGCAGGCAGAAGCTGGAGAACTACCAGCGACTGCAGCAACTCTAAAGTATCATATATTGAGAGGAAGGTATCAAGCTCTTCTGTGGTCTTGTGATGTAGACAGTGAAATGCTTTCACAATTAGAGCATGGCTGGAAGATTGACAATGACTGTTTCATACTAGTAATATCAGACCAACCACCAGCTCCAGAAGCAATCACAGAACTTGTTAAATGTGGATGTGGCGTCAGGAAATGTGGATCATTGTCATGTTCATACAGGAAGAATCAGAAAGAATAGCATGACATGCCACGAGATGTGTAACTGTCAAGCAGATGATGAGAAATGCCTAAACAAGGTGAAGGAATCTGTTGTACACAGAAGACTCTGATGACGAGGACTGAAGCAATGTCGTAAATAATAACTTGTGACTTGTTTACACATGATGTATAACACTACAAACTTTTAATAAATATAAAACGGTGGTTCTAAGCTTTTCAGATAATGGTAATATGTATATGTTTAATTTCCAGTATTTGTTTTTAGCAAATAATTTTACTTACTGCAATCTCTTCTTTGCCAGAGACAGGATGGCATATATGAGCAGCCATGTTTGTAACACACTTATGATATTATAACAGCATTCATGATATATTATGTTAAATTGTAATCATATAATACTACATGTTCATAGGTTATTAGTCATGTTTTAAGTTAATTAGGACTTAATGGTAATACATCTGTGGTTCATTACGCCGCTCTTTAATAAAACTACTTTAAAGGCATAAAACTTATAATAAACCGTTCAGAAAAAATGACACCACAGTTCCTTAACATAGTTTATAAGGATTATTATAATGTATGGTGTCAAAAATTAACATGAAATTTTTACGGGATTACTTAAGCTCCTACACTAAAACCTGCTGACCTAACCTAACCTTTTTTACCCACCTCTACCTACTTACCTAACCTGACATAATCTAACCTAACCTGACGTAATCTGACCTAACCTGACATAATCTAACCTAACCTGACATAATCTAACCTAACCTGACATAATCTAACCTAACCTGACATAATCTAACCTAACCTGACGTAATCTGACCTAACCTGACATAATCTAACCTAACCTGACGTAATCTGACCTAACTGACATAATCTAACCTAACCTGACGTAATCTAACCTAACCTGACATAATCTAACCAAACCTGACATAATCTAACCTAACCTGACATAATCTAACCTAACCTGACGTAATCTGACCTAACCTGACATAATCTAACCTAACCTGACATAATCTAACCTAACCTGACATAATCTAACCTAACCTAACATAATCTAACCTAACCTGACATAATCTAACCTAACCTGACGTAATCTGACCTAACCTGACATAATCTAGCCTAACCTGACATAATCTAACCTAACCTCCCCGTCTGACATAAGCTAACCTAATCAAACCTAACTTTCCCACCTACCTAACATAACCTATCTACTTATTACCTACCCAACCTAACTTAACCCAACCTGACATAATCTAACCTAACCTATTGAAACTTAACTTAACCACCTACCTCATCTAACACCACTTTGTAATCTCTCTGTGCTACAGCTGACAGGATGAGTATGGGGGGCACAATAAACTAGCCTCTAAGTGGCAAAATTAACAAAACTAACCTAACCTAACCCAACCTGACTTAACCTAACCTGATCTGATCTATCCAACTTAAAAAACTTAGAATATATAATAAAGCCGTTAGGTTAATTTAGGCTAAATATGGTTGATTCATATTTTGTTTTGACAGAAATTCCCGGCAAAATAACGTATCTATATTGAAAACCACCGCCATGTTGGTTCCACGTTAACAAGACACGGATACACTACAGAATAACCCGCGTTCGTTTAACCTCAATTACTACAGTTTACTTTATAATCTTATTTCACAATCTCACTACATCTCGCTTCACAATCTTCACTGCATCTCACTTCACAATCTTCAGCCAGGTGAGGTTTATGGATCGGGCTTTTTGTGCGAGAGATAGGAAACGTAGGACTAGGGTATGTTTTCCTGGGGCTGGGATAGGGCATGTAGCCGAGAGGTTAGACAGAGTTTTGTCAGGGGAGGGTACCAATCCAGTAGTGTGTCTTAGTGTGGGGGAAACGACATAGGTAAGGTTAGGAGTGAGGAACTTTTCAAGAGGTATAGGGAGGCGCTGGGGAAGATTAGAGATAGGGGAGGGGTCCCGATAATATGTGGTGTCTTGCCTAGAAGAGGGGTTGGTCGTGAATGGCTGTCCAGGGCAATTGCTATTAATTGCCGACTGGAAAAACATTGTGCAAACAATGGTTGGGCATTCATTGATGACGGGCAACGATTTTATGGCAACGACTACCTGTACTGTCGCGACGGAGTACACTTGTCTCGTGAGGGGGTAAAGACGTTGTCTGCATCCCTGGAGCGTGAAATTGTCACTCCGAAGGGGGGGTTTCGCCAGTAGAGAGGGGTCGGGGAAATGGGAGTCAAAAAACAAGCAGGTCCTGGGAAGTAGTGAAACAGAAGTAGATAATGCTGAAAATATAGTTAGTCATAA
>NW_024713258.1:0-9957 GCF_018991925.1 Homarus americanus | reverse complement strand
AAAAACAGAGGACACCAGAAGATCACACAGCTGGTGGCCAAAAAGCCTTCTCCATAACCCTCAAGAGCCAGAACTATTGTACTCTAAATAGTACACAAAAGATGAGAGTACTCTACTAGTTACACAAGGACCTAGCAGACCTCTCCAACTAACACAATAACAAACAACCCCTTGCTAGCTAGCTTAGCCTCCCCCCCCCCCTGTTCCCTTGAGCTCGGGCGACCTCTTCGTGCGGCCTTCACCACAGCCAATCAAATCGTCTCTGCTAGGTGGATAGCTCACCTGCTCTTATTCTCTACTACTTTACTTCCCGTTTCATAACTTTCCTTCTACCTTACCTCTTCTCTCCCTTCCCATGGCAAGCCATTGCCATTTTATCTCCATTATCATCATCATCATCATCATCATCACCACGCTCTTTCTCATTCTGATCCTGGTTGTCATTCGAACACTCTGAGGAGACGCTCTTTACTCTGGAGATTCTCAGAGTCACGCTCGTCCCCTCCCCTCAGGTCGGGGGGGGGAGACTTCACGACGCCCCCAGCTAAGCAGCGTCCCGCATACGAGAGCCCAGCCAACACCCACTGGGCTTACGTCAGGTGTACACGTGAGTCATTGTCAGAGCAATCTCTAGGGTGAGTTACCTAATGTGGGAAGTGTTTCATTCATAATGTATCCGAGAGTCAGTGTCAAGTAACGTAAAACATAAAGTGTTAGTAACCCGATATAATAGTGATATTGATGTGTCCATGTCATTGAGTGAATTAATAAAAAGTTGTATCGAAGAGGCGTTTGAGAAGTTGTCCCTTGAGAAGAATAGATATGTGTATAGACGTAGAAGATAAGCGTGTTGACGCTGAGTAAATAACACCCAAGCGGCCACGCTACCAAGTTTCCTACCTTTACATTCCCACTCTCCATACTTCCTATATATATGTAATCCTCTTCTCTGTGAGTTATGTACCATTATACTTGAGAGAACTTGTCCCAGGCTCAGTTGAAAATGAAGGGTCAGTATGACCATAAGTGCAAATGTGTAGAGTTTAGCCCTCGTGACCAACCCACAGAAATCCCTTGCAAGCAAAGTTTGAAGGCCCATACACAATAATTAAGAAACCAAGCCCCCTGAACTATGTCATACCAACCCCAGGAAAGAGGAAGTCAGAACAATTGGTCCATGGTCCACGGATGTGATTGTGTGTGTTATGGAGACCCAGGAGCCACAGAAATAAGAGTAATATTTCCTGGTGGAGGTTTCAGTTAAGCTATACAATTCACAGATTTAGCTGATTCGTCTTCTAAAGTTTTGCATCTTTCATAGCTAAAGGTTGAAGATGTCACGAGTATGTTACCAAAGACGACCCCTGTCAAGCAAGCACCCTCTGGGACCAACCCTGCCAAGAGGAAGATTCTGAGGGAAGAAGTGGACTATTGCTTCAACACGAACTTGTCGAACCAAGCGACAGTGACTGGGCGTCACCGTGCGGGCTGGTGCCAAAACCCGACGGCTCCTTCCACGGTGTACAAATTACAGACGGGTAAATGATGTGACCAGCTCTGACTCCTACCCTCTCCCTTGTATAGACGATATCCTTAAAGGACATCGGGCAGGCAATGTTTGTCACGAAGCTCGACACGATGAAGGGGTACTATAAAGTGAAGCTGACGGAGGAATCCAATAGAATTACTGCCTTCGTCACTCCTGATGGGCTTTGGCAGTGCAAAGTCCTCCCCTTTGGGCTTCGCAGTGCCCCTAGGACATTCCAGAGGGCTATGAATGTGGTGAAGTCTGGGTTTCCTTGTGTCTGCGCCTACTTGGATGACCTGCTAGTGACAGGAGTTAACTGTGAGGAACACATGGAGCGACTTCGTGCCCTTTTCACCCGCCTTTCGGAGTACAACTTCACTGTCAAACCGGCTGAAAGTGTGTTTGGCAATGCAACACTCACCCACCTTGGCCATGTGGTGGGCCAGGGGAGGTTGGCTCCAGTCAACACAAAGATAAAGGCTGTACAGCGACTTCCACCTCTTGTAGATCGAAAGGCTCTGCGTAGGTTCCTCGGGATGGCAGGATTCTACCGAAGGTTTTGTTAGAACTTTGCGCAAGTGTAGGTCCCTTTGACAGACTTAGTCAGCCCCCCAAAGGAGGTATTTGTGGACAAAAGCATGTCAGGTTGCATTTGAAACTCTTAGACACCTATTAACCACAAGTCCAGTGTTAAAATTGCCAGATTTTGAAAAGCCTTTTTTGATCCAAGTTGATGCCTGTGAGGTGGGTGTGGGAGCTGTGTTGTTACACATATTACACTCAGTTTGCTTCCACAGTGTGAAACTAAAACCGCATCAGCGTGGCTATGCCACCATAGAAAAGGAGGCTTTGGGGCATTTGTTGACTTTAGAAAAAATTGCAGTGTATGTTGAGGGTTCATCATATACTTTAGAGGTTTACACAGATCATAATCCTTTACAATTTGTACAGAGGATGGGAAATAAGAATCAATGGTTACTTAGATGGGTTTTAGCACTGCAGCCCCCAATATAGAAGTGAAACTTATTAAGGGGAAAGACAATATTATGGCAGACACCCTGTCCCGTGATGCGTAAAAGTTTTCTCCTTTTGTTCATAAACTTTTCAGATAAGGAGGGGGATGTTACGAGTGTCCGCCATAAGTTTCTGTTCTGGGTATAAAATATTTTGGTTCGGATGGTGTGTGTGGATGGCTTGGACAGCTTTGTTCAATACTCGCCCACACCAACTGAGCTCTTGTTTATGTATTAAATTTGTTTTATTATATTATCACTTTGTATTTATTAATGCAACAGTTGTCTCTCATGTAATATTGATTGTAGTATGTTCGTATATAGGTAAAATAGTGGAACTAATGTCAGTAGGGTCATTTAGGTATTGCTTACATTTTGGCCAATCCAGCTATGATAAGTCAGTATTTGGCGGGAGAGGGGTGACGTCGGTGGGAGGCTGGAACACTGTAGTCAGGCTCGGCACAGCTGTCTTAAGTTGGGTACACCCTCTCTCTGGTGTTTTGGGAGATGGCATTAGACTATTGAGATTTGTTATTGCTTGATATTGATTTTGTGTGATCTTGTTGGACCTTCAGTCCTTACTCAGCCACTTCCAATCATATTATTATTATTGTTATTTATTTTATTTTGTGTACTGTACATAAGTGGTGGCGGGAATAAGTTATTATATGTTTATATAGTTATTGACTTGTTCAGGTTTTGACCTGTTAACTTGACCTTTGCTGGTGGAACTGGGGATTAATAAATAATACTGATATATTTGAAAGACTTCAGTGATTTGTGTTTTTGTAACGATCTACCCTAGGGTCTTAACACTAACCTAACCTGTCACTTAACCTAACCATAAGGTTTGGTTAGTTTAGGTTGTCTGTTTGTAAGTTATTTTGCAAAAATACCAATATGCATACCGATAATTGTGCAAAATAACCGATTAAGCAAAAAAAAAAGTAGTATATATGTAAATATTGGATGAAGCTGATTCTCCTCGGAGAAATCGTATCGGTAGGATGAGTAACGGCTCAACTTATTGAGAGAGAGAAATATATTTTTTAGGTAACGTTTAGAAAGTACCTCTTGACATCATTGAACCTAAAGCATAAAATATTATATAATAGTATCAATATGTGTGTGAGTCTGGGTGTGTGTTTAGGAACTTACATCAATGAGAATGCTTGTATATTTTTATATAACAAAGTAAATCTACAACCCTATATGAATTGTCTTCCTAACAGAATTATGCACTTCTTGCAAACTGGAACATACTTGAGGATCAGTACTAACCCCTGTACTAACCCTCCCAGCAAGATTATCATCAACTCTGTCCTCTCTGTCAGTAATCTCAACAGTTGCCTCTGAAGATGTCTTGAATAAAGACGAAAGCCAAGGTGCTCCGTTGTTTCCCTTTTCCCCGTGTGATTTTATCAAGATATACTGTATATATATATATATATATATATATATATATATATATATATATATATATATATATATATATATATATATATATATATATATATATATATATATATATATAAGTAATATTCAGAAATTTCAGAGTAATTTCAAACACCGCGCAATTGGCGATACTGAGCTTTCAAGGTCGTCGGAGGGAAGAGAGCGCTCCCTGCACATAGCGAGAGGTTGTGGAACTAGGCCTAAGTGATATTAAATGTAATTTGCCGAATTAATAATGATGCGATTCATGAAGTTAAGGGACTATTATTGAATTTGAAATTATTATAGATTGTTTATCAGTCTGAATAATGTCACGGGTGTCCCAAGGAGTTATTAGTTAGGCGGAAAATATGTCACGTAGGCCTAAGCTAGGGCCTTGGAGAGACGAGACGCTGGCTGGTCCTCAGTCACGTGAAAGCGATTGGACCTACAGGACATCCCTGCGCGTCCGTCCACAGAAATAGTCACATGGCCTAGTCACCTGTGTTGCACTATTGCAGTATAACAAGTAAGTCTCATTCGATCTCAGACAGGGTTAGATAGGGCAGTGGTAAAGATAACAAGAGCTAACAGTGAGTTCATTTCAGGGTTTCCGTCAGAACCCACTTGACTGCGAGAGTGATGACCGCGAGAGATTGACTGCCGTTGATGATTGAGGGTGGCGATTGTCGCCATTGGACCGATCAGTGTAGGCCTGTCACTGTTTAGCCGGGTATCAAAGGATCTCTTGAGGGAATCTAGCCGTCTGGGTGCCCAGCTGACGACGGGACGATCGTTGGGGTCATCAGCTCTCCTCTACCTCGGCTCACAACACCACATGTCTCGAGCAGCTTAGTGAAACCCTCTTGCTAACGGGAAGCTAAAGCTTCTCTCAACTGTACAAGGTCTGATTGGCTCACTCCCTTTCGTTTCATGGATGTACTGGGGGTAAAGTGAGGCCAGCTGAGTGATACAGGGCCGCACACTGGGGACAAGAGTCAGTGGAGTTAGAGGTACACTTTCCAAGGTGGAGAAAGGCTGATTTGGGCCTTCAACTACGGGTGCCTGTTGGTTGTGCCTTAAACCACTACGGAGTGCAGGTGGAATCTGTGTGTGTGTTAGGTTAGGGAGCATGGTTCACGGGTATTGGACTCAGTAACGTCTTTATAATTGTGACAATATTTTTGTGTGTAGTTAATACTATTTTTTCAGTTACTAATGTATGCTGTGGGCATTTAAAATTTATTTATAGTTTCAATCTCTGATATTACCTTTGTTCCCCAGAGTAGTGTTTAAGTTAGGTTAGGAGGTGTGCATCTGTTGGTGTAACATAATTATATTGAGTGCCCTTAAGGCCTATTCATTGTAGAGTATTTAATTTCTTATTTTTTAATACCATTTCCTCAGTGACTGATATTATTTGTTGAAAACCCTTAAGGCCTGCATCTGTTGGTGTAACATAATTATATTGAGTGCCCTTTAGGCCTATTCATGGTGGAATTATTAATTTCTTATTTTTAATACCATTTTCTCAGTGCTGGATATTATTTTGTTGAAAGCCCTTAAGGCCTGTTTCATGTGTGCAAGCAACATTTCTTAATATTTCAAATTTATTGTTGCCTGTGTTTCTAATAATTTCTATATCAGGTATAACTTTTATTCCCCAGAGTAGTGTTTTAAGTTCAAGTTAAGAGGTGCTCATATTGGTGTACCATTATTTGATTGTGTTTGTAGTGTTGGAGGGAATATAAGTGTCTAAATTTTACAGTGTGTCTCATTCATCCCAGTCACAGACGCTATCCTGCCACGGGTCACGGACAATTCATTTTGTTTAGTAGATTTAAGTGTTCTTGTGCTGGTTCGGGATTTTTCTCAAAGGGGCGCTTCCACTGCCATTACCATCTATTAATCTTTAATAAACCCCAAGTCAAGTGAGAAAATAAAGTCCAGTAAATTCCGACCGGTTACATATATATGTATGTATTGTATATATATATATATGTATGTGTATGTATATATATATATATATATATATATATATATATATATATATATATATATATATATATATATATATATATATATATATATATATATATATATATGCTGATAACCACAATGAAAGAAGAAAACACGAAGTTCCCAAGCGCTTTCGTGTAATTCACATCTTCAGGGGTGAGTACAGACTAGTCTGTACTCACCCCTGAAGATGTGAATTACACGAAAGCGCTTGGGAACTTCGTGTTTTCTTTCTTTGTGGTTATCAGCATATACCTAGATCACGCGCACCTACAGTGATTTACTTGCATATATATATATATATATATATATATATATATATATATATATATATATATATATATATATATATATTGATAAAATCACACGGGAAAAGGGAAACAACGGAGCACCTTAGCTTTCGTCTGTATTCAAGACATCTTCAGAGGCCAAGGAAAATGGCCGCTTTGGATCGTTGTGTCGTGGGGGAAGAGGAGGGGAGAGTGGGGAAAGACGACCTCCTTGCCACTATGTTAAGGCAGCTGGGGCAGTTGAGGAGTGAGGTTGACACTCTAAAGGGGGAAAATGATACCCTCAGGACGGAACTCCTTCAGGTGGGTGTCCTGCCTAGCAGGACACCTGCGAAGGAGGAGCATGCGTGGAGAGTGGTTGTCTCCAAGGGGACTAGGGTCAGGCTCAGGAAAGCTGACCAGGGTGTGGAGTGCAGTAACCCTTACCAGGTGCTGCAGGAAGCTGGCGAGGAAGAGAAGAGGCAGGACGGTATGGATCAAGGAGAGGAAAGGGCAGTTGTACAAACCCTGCCCACAGGTAAGGTCGTGGTAGTTGGGGACAGCCAGGTGAGGTTTATAGATAGGGCTTTTTGTGCGAGAGATAGAAAACGTAGGACTAGGGTGTGTTTTCCTGGGGCTGGGATAGGGCATGTAGCCGAGAGGTTAGACAGGGTTTTGTCAGGGGAGGGTACCAATCCAGTAGTGTGTCTTAGTGTGGGAGGAAACGACATAGGTAAGGTTAGGAGTGAGGAACTTTTCAAGAGGAATAGGGAGGCGCTGGGGAAGATTAGAGATAGGGGAGGGATCCCGATAGTATGTGGTGTCTTGCCTAGAAGAGGGGTTGGTCGTGAATGGCTGTCCAGGGCAATTGCTATTAATTGCCGACTGGAAAAACATTGTGCAAACAATGGTTGGGCATTCATCGATGACTGGCAACGATTTTATGGCAACGACTACCTGTACTGTCGCGACGGAGTACACTTGTCTCGTGAGGGGGTAAAGACGTTGTCTGCATCCCTGGAGCGTGAAATTGTCACTCCGAAGGGGGGGTTTCGCCAGTAGAGAGGGGTCGGGGAAAATGGGAGTCAAAAAACAAGTAGGTCCTGGGAAGTAGTGAAACAGAAGTAGATAATGCTGAAAATATAGTTAGTCATAATAACAAACATCAAAGTAATAAATGTAAAACAGATAGAAACGGAAGAAATATATTGAGTGTTTATTATACTAATTGTAGAAGCCTGTGTAACAAAATGGACCAGCTCAGGGCCATTGTTAGTAAAGAGAACATAGATATAATTGCAATAACGGAAACATGGATAAATTCAAACAGCAAGCATTTTTTAGCAGAATTCCATATTCCAGGATATAACCTAGTTAAATTTGACAGAGTAGGAAGGAGAGGTGGCGGTGTAGCAGTGTATATCAGGGTGTCATTAAAAAGCTGCAATAAATCAAACATTAAAACAAATAGCGACAATGAAAGTATTTGGGTAGAGATTGGTGAGGGTAGTGAATCCGTAGTCATTGGTGTTATATATAGACCACCTAATTTGAGTAGGAACGATGGTAAATTGCTATGGGAGGAAATAAAGAAGGCATCTGATAGAAACAATGTATGTATTCTAGGCGATTTCAACTTTTCAGGCTTAGATTGGAAAAATCGACTTAGCGATAATGAATCTGAAGATTTTCTAGAAGTAGTACAAGATAGTTTTTTATATCAATTCATAAACTCGCCCACTAGAGGAAATAATATCCTCGATTTAGTTCTCAGTAATAATGAAAATCTAGTAAAAGATGTTGGGATTGGAGACGAACTAGGAAACAGTGATCATAAAGCCATATATATTAACATAATATGGGATGGCAGGAAGAAGGAAAATTCGGCCTTGATCCCGGATTTTAGGAAGGCTAATTACGGTAGCTTAAGGAGAGACCTAAGGGATGACCCTATGGTCAAAAGATTAATCCCCCCCACACCTCTGGAAACTGTCAACTTAGGACGGGATAACCCCGAATTTAATTTAGCAGCTACTTATGAACAATTTATTGCGACAATCAATAATGCCCAAAATAAACACATCCCTAAAAGAAAATTCAGATCGACACGGAACCAACCAAAATGGATGAATAATAGACTCTTAGATCTTCTAGGGAAAAAGAAAGGAGTATATAGAAAAAGCTAAGAAAGGCGAAAATCACTACTTGGTTACTATCAGAACCCAACAAGACAGGTAAAAACAGAAAATTAGGAAAGCAAAGAGAAATTATGAAATCAAGGTAGCAAAACGAATCAAAAATAACCTCAAAGTTTTTATCAACTGTATAAATCAAAGGTTAGGAGATACAATAGGTCCCCTTAAAAACTACGTATACAGGAGAAATGACTGATGATGAGTGAAATGTGTAGTAATGCTAGTACTTTTCAAGCCCTGTATTCACAAATGAAAACCTTGTACAGTTTCCAGAAGTTCATATAAGGTATATAACGACAGTATAGAAAATATGCGATGAATATCAATATTACTATAGTAACGGCGTGCTTAAAGTAATTAACAAAACTGAAGCTCTCATAAATCGCCTGGTCCAGACGAGGTATATGCTAGAATATTAAAAGAATGTAGAGATGAGTTGAGTAATCCATTAGCAGTTTTATTTAATAAGTCATTAGAATCGGGCCTAGTGCCAGAAGCTTGGAAACTTGCAAATATAGTTCCGATTTTCAAAAAGGGTGATAAATCAATAGCATCAAATTACAGTCCCATTAGTCTCACGTCAATCATAGGCAAGTTGCTAGAGTCAATTATTGCTACAAAAATCAGAAGCCACCTTGAAACATTCAACTTAATTCATTCTTCTAAGCACGGGTTCACCCAGGGACGTTCTTGTCTCACAAATTTGCTTAGCTTTTTCTCAGAAGTATTTGAAGCGGTAGATAATGATAAGTCATATGATATAATTTATTTAGATTTCAGTAAAGCATTCGATAGAGTCCCTCATGAGAGATTGATATGAAGGTAGAAGCACATGGAATAGGTGGACTGGGCATTAAAATGGATTAGGCCATGGTTAACTGGTAGGAAACAAAGAGTCAGTATAAATGGATTAAAGTCAGACTGGGGTGCGGTCAAAAGTGAGTTCCCTAGGGATCTGTATTAGGCCCCGGTTGCTTGTTATATTCATTAATGATCTTTGATTTAGGCATACAATCTGTAGGATTAGTAAATTTGCAGATGATACCAAATGGGAGAGGATAACCAGACAGTGACTTTGAACACCTTCAAAGAGATCTAGATACCTTTTATATGCAGTGGTCAGGTAGACTGGCAAATGAATTTTAATACTGATAAATGCAAGGTACTACAGATAGGGAAGACGAATACAAACGTTAAGTATAAACTAGGTAACACGGAAATAGAAAACTCAGTTTGTGAAAAAGATCCAGGTGTATTTGTTAGCAACGACTTGAAACCTAGAAAACAATGTATTAGCGTTCGCAACAAGGCAAACAGGATTCTTGGGTTCATATCTAGGTCTGTGAGTAACAGAACTGCTGACGTTATCTTGAAACTTTACCTAGCATTAGTGAGGACACACATGGATTATGCGGTTCAGTTCTGGTGTCCTTATTATAGAATGGACATAGATTCTTTAGAGAGAGTACAAAGGAGAATGACAAAAATGATCCATAATA
>NW_024713257.1:0-9232 GCF_018991925.1 Homarus americanus | reverse complement strand
CATATAATCAACACCTCACCCCACCAGGATTTGAAACCCCGATCTTATAATTGTGACCGGGGAATGCTACCTCTGGGCCACCAGGACAATAAAAGTAGTCCTAGACTCTGTTATATTTCACACAAAGCTTGTTCAACGAGCTTATGGCGCCGTGAACCACTATAGGGGACAAACGTGCCGCTTAGGTGATCAGAGCAACGTTTTACCAAATGCGGCTTCGAAATACGAGGATTCAAATATATTTCATTAGCCCAATAAAGCACTCGGACTTCTACATATAATCAACACCTCACCCTACCAGGATTCAAACCCACGGTCTTATAATTGTGACCGGGGTATGCTACCTCTGGGCCACCAGGACAATAAAATCAGTCCTAGACTCTGCTATATTTCACACAAAGCCTGTTCAACGAGCTTATGGCGCAGTGAACCTCTAATGGGGACCACCCATGCCGCTTAGGAGATCAGAGCAACGTTTTACCTAATGCGGCTTCGAAACACGAGGATCCATATATATATTTCATTAGCCCAATAAAGCACGCCAACTTCTTCATATAATCAACACCTCACCCCACCAGGACTCGAACCAACGATCTTCTAATTGTGACCGGGGAACGCTACCTCTGGCCCACCAGGACACTAAAAGCATTCCTAGACTTTGCTATATTTCACACAAAGCCTGTTCAACAAGCTTATGGCGCCGTGAACCTCTAATGGGGAACCCCGTGCCGCTTAGGTGATCAGAGCAACGTTTTACCAAATGTGGCTTCGAAACGCGAGGATCCATATATATTTCATTAGACCATTAAAGCACGCGGACTTCAATATATAATCAACACCTCACCCCACCAGGATTTGAACCCACGATCTTATAATTGTGACCGGGGAACGCTACCTCTGGGCCACCAGGACAATAAAAGCAGTCCTAGACTCTGCTATATTTCACACAAAGCCTGTTCAACGAGCTTATGGAGCCGTGAACCTCTAATCGGGAACCCCCGTGCCGCTTAGGTGATCAGATCAACGTTTTACCAAATGTGGCTTCGAAACCCGATGATCCATATATATTTCATTAGACCATTAAAGCACGCGGACTTCAACATATAATCAACACCTCACCCCACCAGGATTTGAACCCACGATCTTATAATTGTCACCGGGGAACGCTACCTCTGGGCCACCAGGACAATAAAAACAGTCCTAGACTCTGCTATATTTCACACAAAGCCTGTTCAACGAGCTTATGGCGCCGTGAACCTCTAATGGGGAACACCCGTGCCACTTAGGGGATCAGAGCAACGTTTTACCAAATGCGGCTTCGAAACACGAGGATCCATATATATTTCATTAGCCCAATAAAGCACGCGGACTTCTACATATAATCAACACCTCACCCCACCAGGAGTTGAACCCATGATCTTATAATTGTGACCGGGGAATGCTACCTCTGGGCCACCAGGACACTAAAAGCAGTCCTAGACTCTGCTATATTTCACACAAAGCCTGTTCAACGAGCTTATGGCGCCGTGAACCTCAAATGGGGACCACGAGTGCCGCTTAGGTGATCAGACCAACATTTTACCAAATGCGGCTTCGAAACAAGAAGGATCCATATATATTTCATTAGCCCAATAAAGCACGCGGACTTCTACATAGTCAACACTTACCCCACCAGGATTTGAACCCACGATCTTATAATTGGTGACCGAATGCTACTCTGGGCCACCAGGACAATAAAAGCAGTCCTAGACTCTGCTATATTTCACACAAAGCCTGTTCAACGAGCTTATGGCGCCGTGAACCTCAAATGGGGACCACGAGTGCCGCTTAGGTGATCAGACCAACATTTTACCAAATGCGGCATCGAAACAAGAAGGATCCATATATATTTCATTAGCCCAATAAACCACATGGACTTCTACATATAATCAACACCTCACCCCACCAGGATTTGAGCCCACAATCTTATAATTGTGACCGGGGGACGCTACCTCTGGGCCACCAGGACAATAAAAGCAGTACTAGACTCTGCTATATTTCACACAAAGCCTGTTCAACGAGTTTATGGCGCCGTGAACCTCTAATGGGGACCACCCGTGCCGCTTAGGTGATCAGACCAACATTTTACCAAATGCGGCTTCGAAACAAGAAGGATCTATATATATTTCATTAGACCAATAAAGCACGCGGACTTCTACATTTAATCAACACCTCACCCCACCAGGATTTGAACCCACGATCTTATAATTGTGACCGGGGAACGCTACCTCTGGGCCACCAGGACAATAAAAGCAGTCCTAGACTCTGCTATATTTCACACAAAGCCTGTTCAACGAGCTTATGGCGCAGTGAACCTCTAATGGGGACCACCCATGCCGCTTAGGTGATCAGAGCAACGTTTTACCAAATGTGGCTTCACAACCCGAGGATCCATATATATTTCATTTGACCATTAAATCACGCGGACTTCTACATATAATTAACACCTCACCCCACCAGGATTTGAACCCACGATCTTATAATTGTGACCGGGGAACGCTACCTCTGGGCCACCAGGACAATAAAAGCAGTCCTAGACTCTGCTATATTTCACACAAAGCCTGTTCAACGGGCTTATGGCGCCGTGAACCTCTAATGGGGACCCCCCGTGCCGCTTAGGTGATCAGAGCAACGTTTTACCAAATGTGGCTTGGAAACACGATGATCCATATATATTTCATTAGACCATTAAAGCACGCGGACTTCAACATATAATCAACACCTCACCCCACCAGGATTTGAACCCACGATCTTATAATTGTGACCGGAGAACGCTACCTCTGGGCAACCAAGACAATAAAAGCAGTCCTAGACTCTGCTATATTTCACACAAAGCCTGTTCAACGGGCTTATGGCACCGTGAACCTCTAATGGGGACCACCCGTGCCACTTAGGTGATCAGAGCAATGTTTTACCAAATGCGGCTTCGAAACAAGGAGGATCCATAAATATTTCATTAGCCCAATAAAGCAAGCAGACTTCTACATATAATCAACACCTCACCCCACCAGGATTTGAACCCCCGATCTTATAATTGTGACCGGGGAATGCTACCTCTGGGCCACCAGGACAATAAAAGCAGTCCTAGAATCTGTTATATTTCACACAAAGCGTGTTCAACGAGCTTATGGCGCCGTGAACCACTATAGGGGACCAACCGTGCCGCTTAGGTGATCAGAGCAACGTTTTACCAAATGCGGCTTCGAAACAAGGAGGATCCATATATATTTCATTAGCCCAATAAAGCACGCCAACTTCTTCATATAATCAACACCTCACCCCACCAGGACTCGAACCAACGATCATCTAATTGTGACCGGGGAACGCTACCTCTGGCCCACCAGGACACTAAAAGCATTCCTAGACTTTGCTATATTTCACACAAAGCCTGTTCAACGAGCTTATGGCGCCGTGAACCTCTAATGGGGAGCCCCGTGCCGCTTAGGTGATCAGAGCAACGTTTTACCAAATGCGGCTTCGAAACAAGGAGGATCCATATATATTTCATTAGACCATTAAAGCACGCGGACTTCAACATATAATCAACACCTCACCCTCCCACCAGGATTTGAACCCACGATCTAGCAATTGTGACCGGGGAATGCTACTTCTGGGCCAACAGGACAATAAAAGCAGTCCTAGACTCTGCTATATTTCACACAAAGCCTGGTCAACGAGCTTATTGCGCCGTGAACCTCTAATGCGGACCACCCGTGCCGCTTGGGTGATCAGAGCAACGTTTTACCAAATGTGGCTTCGAAAAACGAGGATCCATATATATTTCATTAGCCCAATAGAGCACGCGAACTTCTGTATATAATCAACACCTCACCCCACCAGGATTCGAACCCACGATCTTATAATTGTGACTGTGGAACACTACCTCTTAGCCACCAGGACACTATAAACAGTCCTAGACTCTGTTATATTTCACACAAAGCCTGTTCAACGAGCTTATGGCGCCGTGAACCTCTAATGGGGACCCCTGTGCCGCTTAGGGTGATCAGAGCAACATTTACCAAATGTGGCTTCGAAAACCGAGGATCCATATATATTTTATTACACCATTAAAAGCACGCGGACTTCAACATATAATCAACACCTCAATTCCCACCAGGATTTTAACCCACGATCTTATAATTGTGACCGGGGAACGCTACCTCTGGGCCACCAGGACAATAAAAGCAGTCCTAGACTCTGCTATATTTCACACAAAGCCTGTTCAACGAGCTTATGGCACCGTGAACCTCTAATGGGGACCACCCGTGCCGCTTAGGTGATCAGAGCAACGTTTTACCAAATGCGGCTTCCAAACAAGGAGGATCCAAAATTATTTCATTAGCCCAATAAAGCAAGCTAGACTTAGCATATAACAACAACACCTCACCCCACCAGGATTTGAACCCACGATCTTATAATTGTGACCGGGGAATGCTACCTCTGGGCCACCAGGACAATAAAAGCAGTCCTAGACTCTGGTATATTTCACACAAAGCCTGTTCAACGAGTTTATGGCGCCGTTAACCTCTAATGGGGACCACCCATGCCGCTTAGGTGATCAGAGCAACGTTTTACCAAATGTGGCTTCGAAACACGAGGATCCATATATTTCATTAGCCCAATAAAGCATGCGGACTTCTTCATATAATCAACACCTCACCCCACCTAGATTTGAACCCACAATCTTATAATTGTGACCGGGGGACGCTACCTCTGGGCCACCAGGACAATAAAAGCAGTCCTAGACTCTGCTATATTTCACACAAAGCCTGTTCAACGGGCTTATGGCACCGTGAACCTGTAATGGGGACCACCCGTGCCGCTTAGGTGATCAGAGGAACGTTTTACCAAATGCGGCTTCGAAACAAGGAGGATCCATAAATATTTCATTAGCCCAATAAAGCAAGCAGACTTTTACATATAATCAACACCTCACCCCACCAGGATTTGAACCCACGATCTTATAATTGTGACCGGGGAACGCTACCTCTGGGCCACCAGGACAATAAAAGCAGTCCTAGACTCTGCTATTTTTCACACAAAGCCTGTTCAACGAGCTTATGGCACCGTGAACCCCACTGGGACCCCCTGCGTCAGCTTTTAGGTGATCAGAGCAACGTGTTTCACTAAAATGTATACTAAACCCGAGATCCATATATATATTTCATTAGACCAATAAAGCACGCCGGACTTGAACATATAATCAACACCTCACCCCACCAGGATTTGAACCAACGCATCTTATAATTGTGACCGGGGGACGCTACCTCTGGGCCACCAGGACAATAAAAGCAGTCCTAGACTCTGCTATATTTCACACAAAGCCTGTTCGACGAGTTTATGGCGCCGTGAACCTCTAATGGGGACCACCCGTGCCGCTTAGGTGATCAGACGAACTTTTTACCAAATGCGGCTTCGAAACAAGAAGGATCCATATATATTTCATTAGACCAATAAAGCACGCGGACTTCTACATTTAATCAACACCTCACCCCACCAGGATTTGAACCCACGATCTTATAATTGTGACCGGGGAACGCTACTTAAATACCAGACAATAAAAGCAGTCCTAGACTCTGGGTATATTTCTATAAAGCCTGTTCAACGAGCTTATGGCGCCGTGACCTCTAATGGCACTTCGCGTCGCTTTTTTATAGGTGGGGATTTGGAGCAACGTTTTTAACAATGGCTTGAAAACCAGGATCCATATATATTTCTTATTAGACCATTAAAGCAGCGTGGACTTCAATATATAAATCACACCACCCTGCCTAGATTTGAAGCCAATGACCTATAATTCAGGACCGGGGAACGCTACCTCTGGGCCACCAGGACAATAAAAGTAGTCCTAGACTGCTATATTTCACACAAAGCCTGTTCAACGGGCTTATGGCACCGTGAACCTCTAATGGGGACCACCCGTGCCGCTTAGGTGATCAGAGGAACGTTTTACCAAATGCGGCTTCGAAACAAGGAGGATCCATAAATATTTAATTAGCCCAATAAAGCAAGCAGACTTTTATATATAATCAACACCTCACCCCACCAGGATTTGAACCCACGATCTTATAATTGTGACCGGGGAATGCTACCTCTGGGCCACCAGGACAATAACAGCAGTCCTAGACTCTGGTATATTTCACACAAAGCCTGTTCAACGAGCTTATGGCGCCGTGAACCTCTAATGGCGAACCCCCGTGCCGCTTAGGTGATCAGAGCAACGTTTTACCAAATGTGGCTTTGAAACCCGAGGATCCATATATATTTCATTAGACGATTAAAGCACGCGGACTTCAACATATAATCAACACCTCACCCCACCAGGATTTTAACCCACGATCTTATAATTGTGACCGGGGAACGCTACATCTGGGCCACCAGGACAATAAAAGCAGTCCTAGACTGCTATATTTCACACAAAGCCTGTTCAACGAGCTTATGGCACCGTGAACCTCTAATGGGGACCACCCGTGCCGCTTAGGTGATCAGAGCAACGTTTTACCAAATGCGGCTTCGAAACAAGGAGGATCCAAAAATATTTCATTAGCCCAATAAAGCAAGCAGTCTTTTACATATAATCAACACCTCACCCCACCAGGATTTGAACCCACGATCTTATAATTGTGACCGGGGAATGCTACCTCTGGGCCACCAGGACAATAAAAGCAGTCCTAGACTCTGGTATATTTCACACAAAGCCTGTTCAACGAGCTTATGGCGCCGTGGACCTCTAATGGGGACCCCCGTGCCGCTTAGGTGATCAGAGCAACGTTTTACCAAATGTGGCTTCAAACACGAGGATCCATATATATTTCCATTAGACCATTAAAGCACGCTGGACTTCAAATATATATAATCAACACCTCACCCCACCAGGATTCAAACCCACGATCTTATAATTGTGACCAGGGTATGCTACCTCTGGGCCACCAGGACAATAAAAGCAGTCCTAGACTCTACTATATTTCACACAAAGCCCGTTCAACGACCTTATGGCGCCATGAACCTCTAATGGGGACCACCCGTGCCGCTTAAGTGATCGGAGCAACGTTTTACCAAATCCGGCTTCGAAACACGAGGATCCATATATATTTAATTAGCCCAGCTAAAGTAATGGACTTCTGGAAGACATATAATCAACACCTCACCCCACCAGGATTTTAACCCACGATCTTATAATTGTGACCTGGGAATGCTACCTCTGGGCCACCAGGACAATAAAAGCAGTCCTAGACTCTGCTATATTTCACACAAAGCCTGTTCAACGAGCTTATGGCGCCGTGAACCTCTAATGGGGACCCCCGTGCCGCTTAGGTGATCAGAGCAACGTTTTACCAAATGTGGCTTCGAAACCCGAGGATCCATATATATTTCATTAGACCATTAAAGCATGCGGACTTCAACATATAATCAACACCTCACCCCACCATGATTTGAACCCACGATCTTATAATTGTGACCGGGGAACGCTACCTCTGGGCCACCAGGACAATAAAAGTAGTCCTAGACTCTGCTATATTTCACACAAAGCCTGTTCAACGGGCTTATGGCACCGTGAACCTGTAATGGGGACCACCCGTGCCGCTTAGGTGATCAAAGGAACGTTTTACCAAATGCGCCTTCGAAACAAGGAGGATCCATAAATATTTCATTAGCCCAATAAAGCAAGCAGACTTTTACATATAATCAACACCTCACCCCACCAGGATTTGAACCCACGATCTTATAATTGTGGACCGGGAATAAGTACTTCAAATACCAGGACAATAAAAGCAGTCCTAGACTCTGTATATTTCTTGTCACAAAGCCTGTCCAACGAAGCTATGGCGCCGTGAACCTCTAATGGGACCCCCGTGTCATTAGGGATCAGAGCAATGCTTTTAGTCAAAATCTGGCTTGGAAACACGAGGATCCATATATATTTTATTAGCCCAATAAAGCACTCAGACTTCTACATATAATCAACACCTCACCCCACCAGGATTCAAACCCACGATCTTATAATTGTGACCGGGGTATGCTACCTCTCGGCCACCAGGACAATAAAAGCAGCCCTAGACTCTGCTATATTTCACACAAAGCCTGTTCAACGAGCTTATGGCGCTGTGAACCACTATAGGGGAACCACCCGTGCCGCTTAGGTGATCAGAGCAACGTTTTACTAAATGCGGCTTCGAAACACGAGGATCCATATATATTTCATTAGCCCAATAAAGCACGCAGACTTTTACATATAATCAAAACCTCACCCCACCAGGATTTGAACCCACGATCTTATAATTGTGACCGGGGAACGCTACCTCTCGGCCACCAGGACAATAAAAGTAGTCCTAGACTCTGCTATATTTCACACAAAGCCTGTTCAACGGGCTTATGGCACCGTGAACCTCTAATGGGGACCACCCGTGCCGCTTAGGTGATCATAGGAACGTTTTACCAAATGCGGCTTCGAAACAAGGAGGATCCATAAATATTTCATTAGCCCAATAAAGCAAGCAGACTTTTACATATAATCAACACCTCACCCCCACCAGGATTTGAACCCAAGATCTTATAATTGTGACCGGGGAATGCTACCTCTGGCCCACCAGGACAATAAAAGCAGTCCTAGACTCTGCTATATTTTACACAAAGCCTGTTCAACGAGCTTATGGCGCTGTGAACCTCTAATGGGGACCCCCGTGCCGCTTAGGTGATCAGAGCAACGTTTTACCAAATGTGGCTTCGAAACCCGAGGATCCATATATATTTCATTAGACCATTAAAGCATGCGGACTTCAACATATAATCAACACCTCACCCCACCAGGATTTGAACCCACGATCTTATAATTGTGACCGGGGAACGTTACCTCTGGGCCACCAGGACAATAAAAGTAGTCCTAGACTCTGCTATATTTCACACAAAGCCTGTTCAACGGGCTTATGGCACCGTGAACCTCTAATGGGGACCACCCGTGCCGCTTAGGTGATCAGAGGAACGTTTTACCAAATGCGGCTTCGAAACAAGGAGGATCCATAAATATTTCATGAGCCAAATAAAGCAAGCAGACTTTTACATATAATCAACACCTCACCCCACCAGGATTTGAACCCACGATCTTATAATTGTGACCGGGGAATGCTACCTCTGGGCCACCAGGACAACAAAAGCAGTCCTAGACTCTGCTATATTTCACACAAAGCCTGTTCAA
>NW_024713256.1:0-27267 GCF_018991925.1 Homarus americanus | reverse complement strand
CATAACAAGTCACATTACAAACGTTCCTTCGGCTTACAGTTAAACTTTGCAATGTCAAGATATTTTTTTCACTGCAGAGGAAAGTATGCGTCATCATCACCACACACACACACACAAAGACAAAACTCCTGTATCCAGATTCTCAAAAGTTTATAAATTAAATTCTTCCCTAAAATTAAACAGACAATACATCTATTTATCATAGAGTATGTGAACAATATCGACGCCATATTGGTTACCATCTTTGGGTTATATAATTAGTTAGCTTCATAGTGTTAATTATTTAGTTAAAAAGGAAAAATAATCTACTAGTGTGTGTTGTGACCAAAATATATCAACATTGTATTTACTTTCTCCTCCAGGGGGCACTAAGTCTAGAAAAAATGACACAATTGACATCTACATAAAGTGACTGATCAAGGGTAGATATTGGCTACCTTTTGTGTTACCTTGAGGTCGTAAGAACACACAGAGCTGCTCTTAAGGATGTTTACCACAATACACCTCAACCAGTTTCTCATTCACTAAGGTCAAACAATAAATCTGGTTCACAAGATACACCGTAAATTTTGACTAGAATACAATAATCAATTACTGTATTGTGTATTGAGGCCGAATAGTCTTATGGTGTTAAGTGTTCTTAAGCCACGAAAGGTAAACAAAAGAGTATTCAATATCTGCCTTGGTTGGCGATGATCTGTAAGGCGTTATGATCCTCCTCCTCCTGCTCTAAAGTAAGGTAAGGAAGGCCTCACCTGATAAAATTGTTGGTAAGATAGATTGCCTGAAGATTAACCCTCCCAGCTTATTTCAACTAATGATTAACCTAACGCTACTTGGGAAGTTAAGTTAGGTTAGGTTAGGTTAGGGTAGGGTAGGGTAGGGTAGGGTAGGGTAGGGTAGGGTAGTGTAGGTCAGGTCAGGTCAGGTCAGGCAGTGCCAGTGTAGTTAATCTTGAGGTTAAATAAACTAGAGGCTAATCTTCACATGAGCCAGTAAGACACTTTGACGGAGGCGGTTACGTACAACAGGAAAGCTCTGATAACATATAATGTACAGTATATACCGTTTAAGTTGCGTCAGCAACTCTATACACCACTTATTGACTTACTCATTCACTGCCGTAGAAATATTTATTTCTCTAACAGTTTTCTATATGGTTCCCAGTCATTATAATACGACCTTGTAAAATCAAATGATCTAAATTAAACTAAACTTATCCAAATTAAACTTATTAGCTAACAAATCCTTCTAAAACACGATATATGCAAATCAAAAGTTCTAAATTCAACTTAACTTATCGTAATATAACTATTATAACTAAACCATTTTAATTAAGCCTAACCTAAACACCTCAAGTGCCACAAACAGAAGGAAAAAACACCTTTAATATTATCGTGTAGGAGGCCCCTGTAACCCACTAACTCCAGGTAATGCATCTATATCAATCTACCTGCGTTAGAAGCTCTATACGTGGCTATGATCGTTACCCACTGCTGGAGAACATTTGTACTTCTATAATTACCCTGGAGAAACAATGCACCAATTTACGATTTATTTATTTTATTTTTCATTTATTTTTTATTCTTGGTCCATACTATAAACATCGCCCGCTTGTGAGTCCCGTCAGCCATTTTGTTCTAACTTTCGGGGATTCTAAAATAAGCTATAAATAAATAAATAAATAAATAAATAAAACAAGCATCTTTTGTTTTTCTAACCCATGAGCTGTGAGTCTTCATTATATACTTCAACATTACTGTAAACTAAGGCTAGAGAGGGTGTGTACAGTACTAGTGGAGTCAAGACGAGAAGGTATTTCAAATCCATAAAGGGTTTTACAAGTGGAGAGTCTTACAAGTGGAGGGTCTTACAGGTGGAGAGTCTTACAAGTGGAGGGTCTTACAGGTGGAGGATTTTAATAAGGATAAATACAGCAAGTCTTACAGTTGAATCAGCCAAGTCGAGGAAAACTCTTAAGAGTCACGTAACTTCTACCTGGTGTTACCTGTAATCAAACTAAGGTATATGTAAGAAGAATATTATCTCGTTACTATCCATTCCTCTTCCACTATCCTGCGAGGTGGTGCATTAATAGGCACAGATACTCATGATAAAGAAGGAATAAAGAGAAAGACGCAAGATACCTATAAAATGCGACAGAATATACCCACACATGCGTAATCCTAGCCCATCCCAACCCAACCCAACCCTATCCTACCCCCAGCTTCACCACAGTACACAAAGTCATTCTTGGTATCAGAATGACGCCTAAACACCCTGTATCGCCTAAGACACATTTGAATCGGATGGTTCGTTGACGGTTTTATTTCTTCGGTATAAACCAGAGAAGCAATTAGTTCGTGGGAACAGTGAGTCAAAGTACTTCACATCAGCTTCGTTTACGACCTCCAGCTGATATTTACTTCTGGTGTCTATATCAATCACATTTTATAATGAAAACAAAAATATGGTTAGTTACTTAAAAATGAAAAAAACATCATACTTAGATACTTAAGAGTGAGGAAAAAAGATACTTAAGATACTTAAAAATAAAAACACTCTTTGATACTTAAATTAGGACAAAATAAGCGGACATAAAGATTTAACTATGAGCGGTGGATATTACGACATGTACCGGCTATCAATACAGAGGCGTTATTTAGCCGTGAAGTTCTCTCAGAAACTCAACAAGACAATATGTGGTCACGTAAAAATTTCAGGTTAATTTTTAACACCATCCGTCATTTTAAACCTTGGCACCTGTAGATTAAGAAAATATATGGTGATATTTTTTCTGATGGGATAAAGGTCGTATTTGTCCAGAGAAGTAAGAGGAAAAAAATCACTTGAGAGGGATGACGCACAGAGTGTCTAAGGTGATAAAAGATCATATACTACCATTTGGGTTTTCAAATTAAGTTCATTACATAAAATATCAAACTCATAAAGATTACAAAAGAACAGAACATCATGAGCTCTCTACAGCTATTGTCAGCCGTCAATATGCTGATGTACAGAAGCTACACAATGTTATTGGTGACTGTAATCCCAGAAAAATGATGCTCTTTTAAACTTGGTAACTGGAGCTGTAATGCCAGAAAATGCCAAATATGACAATCTATGTGCATATGAAGTTGGAAGACAAAATTATGAAAATTTTGTCAAGAAACGTATTGTTGGTCCATTGAGCATCTGGGAAAAGATGTCCAAGGTTAATCTTCTGTCGTGGAAAGCAGCAAATAAGACTTCAACCATCAAATTGCTATCACATGTTATAGAACTTAAACAGGACATACAGTATATGCATCACAGAAGGGCAGCACTGTACATATCAAGTCACCAGACACTGATGTGTTTGGCATATTAAAGCAGCCTCAACTTGGAGAAAATACAAGTATGAAAACAGGAACTGGTGAGCGACGACACATTGGGCAGAGAGCCTTACAGGTTTCCATACCTTCACAGGATCTGACTGCATTGGAAAATTTGTTGGCAAAGGAAGGAAAAGCATGTTGGAGCACTTTGATGAAATCTAACACAAAAGTCCTAGATGCATTCAAGATGCTGAGTAGACCAAATGCCCTCCAGCAGACATGTTTATTGGTCTAAAGGAATTTGTATTTAAGCTCTACTGTCCACGAATGACTTTCACTAAACTGTCATAACTTAGATTGCATCTCTTCAAGAAAACGCAGGCAGAAGCTGGAGAACTACCAGCGACTGCAGCAACTCTAAAGAATCATATATTGAGAGGAAGGTATCAAGCTCTTCTGTGGTCTTGTGATGCAGACAGTGAAATGCTTTCACAATTAGAGCATGGCTGGAAGATTGACAATGAATGTTTCATACTAGTAATATCAGACCAACCACCAGCTCCAGAAGCAATCACAGAACTTGTTAAATGTGGATGTGGCGTCAGGAAATGTGGATCATTGTCATGTTCATACAGAAAGAATCAGAAAGAATAGCATGACATGCACCGAGATGTGTAACTGTCAAGCAGATGATGAGAAACGCCTAAACAAGGTGAAGGAATCTGTTGTACACAGAAGACTCTGATGACGAGGACTGAAGCAATGTCGTAAATAATAACTTGTGACTTGTTTACACATGATGTATAACACTACAAACTTTTAATAAATATAAAACGGTGGTTCTAAGCTTTTCAGATAATGGTAATATGTATATGTTTAATTTCCAGTATTTGTCGTTAGCAAATAATTTTACTTACTGCAATCTCTTCTTTGCCAGAGACAGGATGGCATATATGAGCAGCCATGTTTGTAACACACTTATGATATTATAACAGCATTCATGATATATTATGTTAAATTGTAATCATATAATACTACATGTTCATAGGTTATTAGTCATGTTTTAAGTTAATTAGGACTTAATGGTAATACATCTGTGGTTCATTACGCCGCTCTTTAATAAAACTTCTTTAAAGGCATAAAACTTATAATAAACCGTTCAGAAAAAAAGACACCACAGTTCCTTAACATAGTTTATAAGGATTATTATAATGTATGGTGTCAAAAATTAACATGAAATTTTTACGGGATTACTTAAGCTCCTACACTAAAACCTGCCGACCTAACCTAACCTTTTTTACCCACCTCTACCTACTTACCTAACCTGACATAATCTAACCTTACCTGACGTAATCTGACCTAACCTGACATAATCTAGCCTAACCTGACATAATCTAACCTAACCTGACATAATCTAACCTAACCTGACATAATCTAACCTAACCTGACATAATCTAACCTAACTTTGGCATAATCTAACCTAACACAGCGTAATCTGGCCTAACCTGACATAATCTAACCTAACCTGACGTAAATCTGACCTAACCTGACACTTAATCTGGCCTAACCTGGCAATCTAACCTAACCTGACATAATCTAATCTAACCTGACATAATCTAACCCTAACCTGACATAATCTAACCTAACACAGCGTAATCTGGCCCTAACCTGACGCAAAAAATCTAACCTAACACAACAATCTAACCTAACCTGACATAATCTAACCTAACCTGACATAATAACCTAACCTGACATAATCTAACCTAACCTGACGTAATCTGGCCTAACTGACGGTTCAAATACAACCTAACACAACGTAATCTATTTCAACACAACATAATCTAACCTAACCACAGCGTAATCTAACCCTAACCTGACAATCTAATCTAAACACAATATAATCTAACTAACACAGCGCAATCTAACCCTAACCTGGCGTATTTGACCCTAACCTGACATAATCTAACCTAACCTGACATAATCTAACCTAACCTCCCCGTCTGACATAAGCTAACCTAATCAAACCTAACTTCCCACCTACCTAACATAACCTATCTACTTATTACCTACCTAACCTAACTTAACCCAACCTGACATAATCTAACCTAACCTATTGAAACTTAACTTAACCACCTACCTCATCTAACACCACTTTGTAATCTCTCTGTGCTACAGCTGACAGGATGAGTATGGGGGGGCACAATAAACTAGCCTCTAAGTGGCAAAATTAACAAAACTAACCTAACCTAACCCAACCTGACTTAACCTAACCTGATCTGATCTATCCAACTTAAAAACTTAGAATATATAATAAAGCCGTTAGGTTAATTTAGGCTAAATATGGTTGATTCATATTTTATTTTGACAGAAATTCCCGGCAAAATAACGTATCTATATTGAGAACCACCGCCATGTTGGTTCCACGTTAACAAGACACGGATACACTACAGAATAACCCGCGTTCGTTTAACCTCAATTACTACAGTTTACTTTATAATCTTATTTCACAATCTTCACTACATCTCGCTTCACAATCTTCACTGCATCTCACTTCACAATCTTCAGCCAGGTGAGGTTTATGGATCGGACTTTTTGTGCGAGAGATAGGAAACGTAGGACTAGGGTATGTTTTCCTGGGGCTGGGATAGGGCATGTAGCCGAGAGGTTAGACAGAGTTTTGTCAGGGGAGGGTACCAATCCAGTAGTGTGTCTTAGTGTGGGGGGAAACGACATAAGTAAGGTTAGGAGTGAGGAACTTTTCAAGAGGAGGCGCTGGGGAAGATTAGAGATAGGGGAGGGGTCCCGATAGTATGTGGTGTCTTGCCTAGAAGAGGGGTTGGTCGCGAATGGCTGTCCAGGGCAATTGCTATTAATTGCCGACTGGAAAAACATTGTGCAAACAATGGTTGGGCATTCATTGATGACGGGCAACGATTTTATGGCAACGACTACCTGTACTGTCATGACGGAGTACCTGTCTCGTGAGGGGGTAAAGACGTTGTCTGCATCCCTGGGCGTGCGGTGTCCTCCGAAGGGGAGTTTCGCCAGTAGAGAGGGGGTCAGGGAAAAATGGGAATCAAAAACAAGCAGGTCCTGGGAAGTAGTGAAACAGAAGTAGATAATGCTGAAAATATGATTAGTCATAACAAACATCAAGAAGTAATAAATGTAAAACAGATGAAAAGCGGAAGAAATATATTGAGTGTTTGTACTACTAATAGTAGAAACCTGTCAGCAACAAATGGACCAGCTCAGGGCCATTGTTAGTAAAGAGAACATAGATATAATTGCAATAACGGAAACATGGATAAATTCAAACAGCAAGCATTTTTTAGCAGAATTTCATATTTCAGGATATAACCTATTTAAATTTGACAGAGTAGGAAGGAGAGGTGGCGGTGTAGCAGTGTATATCAGGGTGTCATTAAAAAGCTGCAATAAATCAAACATTAAAACAAATAGCGACAATGAAAGTATTTGGGTAGAGATTGGTGAGGGCAGTGAATCCGTAGTCATTGGTGTTATATATAGACTACCTAATTTGAGTAGGAACGATGGTAAATTGCTATGGGAGGAAATAAAGAAGGCATCTGATAGAAACAATGTATGTATTCTAAGCGATTTCAACTTTTCAGGCATAGATTGGAAAAATCAACTTAGCGATAATGAATCTGAAGATTTTATAGAAGTAGTACAGGATAGTTTTATATATAAATTTATAAACTTGCCCACTAGAGGAAATAATATCCTCGATTTAGTTCTCAGTAATAATGAAAATCTAGTAAAAGATGTTGGGATTGGAGACGAACTAGGAAACAGTGATCATAAAGCCATATATTTTAACATAATATGGGATGGCAGGAAGAAGGAAAATTCGGCCTTGATCCCGATTTTTGGAATGCTAATTACGGTAGCATAAGGAGAGACCTAAGGGATGACCCTATGGTCAAAAGATTAATCCCCCCCACACCTCCGGAAACTGTCAACTTAGGACGGGATAACCCCGAATTTAATTTAGCAGCTACTTATGAACAATTTATTGCGACAATCAATAATGCCCAAAATAAACACATCCCTAAAAGAAAATTCAGATCGATGAATGAATAATAGACTCTTAGATCTTCTAGGGAAAAAGAAAGGAGTATATAGAAAAGTTAAGAAAGGCGAAAATCACTTACTTGGTTACTATCAGAACCTAACAAGACAGGTATAAACAGAAATTAGGAAAGCAAAGAGAAATTATGAAATCAAGGTAGCAAACGAATCGAAATATACCCCCCAAAGCTTTTTATCAACTGTATAAATCAAAGGTTAGAGATACAATAGGTCCCCTTAAAACTACGACAGGAGAAATGACTGATGATGAGTTAGAAATGTGTAGTACGTTAAATAGTCATTTTCGCTCCGTATTCACAAATGAAAACCTAGCACAGTTTCCAGAAGTTCATAAGGTATATAACGACAGTATAGAAAATATGTTGATGAATATCAATATTACTAGTAACGATGTGCTTAAAGTAATTAACAAACTGAAGTTTCATAAATCGCTTCTGTCCAGATTTATGTATATGCTAGAATATTAAAAGAATGTAGAGATGAGTTGAGTAATCCATTAAAGTAGTTTTATTTAATAAGTCATTAGAATCGGCCTAGTGCCAGAAGTTTTTCTGGAAACTTGCAAATGTAGTTCATTTTCAAAAAGGGTGATAAATCGATAGCATCAAATACCGTCCTCATTAGTCTCACGTCAATCATAGTGTTAGTTAGAGTCAATTATTGCTACAAAATCAGAAGCCACCTTTGAAACATCTGAACTTAATTCATTCTTTCTCAGTACGGGTTCGTTCTAGGATTTTGGTTTCACAAATTTGCTTAGCTTTTCTGTGGAAGTATTTGAAGCGGTAGATACTATGTCATATGATATAATTTATTTAGATTTCAGTAAAGCATTCGATAGAGTCCCTCATGAGAGATTGATAAGGAAGGTAGAAGCACATGGAATAGGTGGATCAGTATTAAAATGGATTAGGTCATGGTTAACTGGTAGGAAACAAAGAGTCAGCATAAATGGATTGAAGTCAGACTGGGGTGCGGTCAAAAGCGGAGTTCCCCAGGGATCTGCATTAGGCCCTCTGCTGTTTGTTATATTCATTAATGATCTTGATTTAGGCATAACTAGTAGGATTAGAAAATTTGCAGATGATACCAAAATGGGGAGAGTGATAAATTCAGACAGTGACTTTGAACACCTTCAAAGAGATCTAGATACCTTACATGAGTGGTCAGTAGACTGGCAAATGAATTTTAATAGTGATAAATGCAAGGTACTACAGATAGGGAAGACGAATACAAACGTTAAGTATAAACTAGGTAACACGTAAATAGAAAACTCAGTTTGTGAAAAAAATCAAGGTGTATTTGTTAGCAACGACTTGAAACCTAGAAAACAATGTATTAGCGTTCGCAACAAGGCAAACAGGATTCTTGGGTTCATATCTAGGTCTGTGAGTAAATAGAACTTTTCGTTGTTGACGTTGTCTTGAAACTTTTACTCAGTATAAGTGAGGCCACATGATTTCTAGTGGCCAGTTCTGGTGTCCATTATAGAATGGACAGATTCTTTGGAGAGAGTACAAAGAAGAATGACAAAAATGATCCATAATATTAGAAACCTTCCATATGAAGAAAGACTGAAAAGCTTAGGCTTACATTCATTAGAGAGGCGAAGAGTTAGGGGAGATATGATAGAGGTGTACAAGTGGGTAAGTGGGATTAACAAGGGTAAATTGGAAGATGTTCTGAAGCTCAGTAATAACGAAATAACTAGAACAAATGGCTTTAAATTAGATAAATTCTGATTCAGAAAGGATATAGGCAAGCACTGGTTTGGTAATAGAGTTGTGGATATGTGGAATAGGCTACCGAGTGCTATAGTAGGATCGGGGACGCTAGGGAGCTTCAAGACGAAGTTGGATAGGCACATGGAAGTGCTGGGATGGGTGTGAAAGGATCTGCCCTGTATGGGCCAGTCGGCCTCCTGCAGTATCCCACTTTCTTATGTTCTTATGTTCTTATGTTCACCTCACAATCTTTACTACATCTCACCTCACAATCTTCACTACATTTCACTTCACAATCTTCACTACATCTCACTTCACAATCTTCACTACATCTCACTTCACAATCTTCACTCCATCTCACTTCACAATCTTCACTACATCTCACTACACAATCTTCACTACATCTCACTTCACAACCTTCACTACATCTCACTTCACAATCTTCACTACATCTCACTTCACATCTTCACTACATCTCACTTCACATCTTCACTACATCTCACTTCACAATCTTCATTACATCTCACTTCACAATCTTCAACACATCTCACTTCACAATCTTCACCAAATCTCACTTCACAATCTTCACCACATCTCACTTCACAATCTTTACCACATCTCACTTCACAATCTTCACTACATCTCACTTCACAATCTTCACTACATCTCACTTCACAATCTTCACTACATCTCACTTCACAATCTTCACTACATCTCACTTCACAATCTTCACTACATCTCACTTCACAATCTTCACTACATCTCACTTCACAATCTTCACTACATCCCACTTCACAATCTTCACTACTTCTCACTTCACACTCTTCACTACATCTCACTTCACAATCTTCACTACATCTCACTTCACAATCTTCACTACATCTCACTTCACAATCTTCACTACATCTCACTTCACAATCTTCATTACATCTCACTTCACAATCTTCACTACATCTCACTTCACAATCTTCACTACATCCCACTTCACAATCTTCACTACATCTCACTTCACAATCTTCACTACATCCCACTTCACAAACTTCACTACATCTCACTTCACAATCTTCACTACATCTCACTTCACAATCTTCACTACATCTCACTTCACAATCTTCACTACATCTCACTTCACAATCTTTCACTACATCTCACTTCACAATCTTCACCATATCTCACTTCACAATCTACATCTCACTTCACAATCTTCACTACATCTCACTTCACAATCTTCACTACATCTCACTTCACAATCTTCACTACATCTCACTTCACAATCTTCACTACATCTCACTTCACAATCTTCACTACATCTCACTTCACAATCTTCACTACATCTCACTTCACAATCTTCACTACATCTCACTTCACAATCTTCACTACATCTCACTTCACAATCTTCACTACATCTCACTTCACAATCTTCACTACATCTCACTTCACAATCTTCACTACATCTCACTTCACAATCTTCACCACATCTCACTTCACAATCTTCACTACATCTCACTTCACAATCTTCACTACATCTCACTTCACAATCTTCACTACATCTCACTTCACAATCTTCACTACATCTCACTTCACAATCTTCACTACATCTCACTTCACAATCTTCACTACATCTCACTTCACAATCTTCACTACATCTCACTTCACAATCTTCACTACATCTCACTTCACAACTTCACACATCTTCACTTACATCTCACTTCACAATCTTCACTACATCTCACTTCACAATCTTCACTTCTTCAATCTTACATCTCACTTCACAATCTTCACTCACATCTCACTTCACAATCTTCACTACATCTCACTTCACAATCTTCACTACATCTCACTTCACAATCTTCACTAACACCATCCTTCATCACTACATATAACATCCATCATCACTACTTATAACACCATCCATCATCATCACTACATATAATACTATCCATCATCACTACATATAACACGATCCATCATCACTACATATAACACCATCCACCATCACTACATATAGAACCATCCATCACGACATATAACACCATCCGACATCATTACATATAACACCAACCATCATCACTACATATAACATCATCCATCATCACTACATATAACTCCATCCATCATCACTACATATAACACCATCCATCATCACTACATATAAAACCAACCAATCATCACTACATATAACATCATCCATCATCACTATATATAACACCATCCATCATCACTACATATAAAACCATCCTATCATCACTACATATAATATCATCCATCATCACTACATATAACACCATCCAATATCACTACATATAACACCACCCATCATCACTACATATAACATCATCCATCATCACTACATATAACTCTATCCATCATCACTACATATAACACCATCCAGCATCACTACATATAACACCAACCATCATCACTACATATAACATCATGCATCATCAATATATATATATATAACACCATCCATCATCACTACATATATTACCCTCTTATCATCACTACATATAACACCATCCATCATTATTACAATATAACGCCATCCTTCATCACTACATATAACACCATCCATCATCACTACATATTATAACACCATCCATCATCTTTACAAACACCATCCCTCTTTACTATAGTGATAAACAGAGCTTTATTTTGTTGTCAATTTCTTTAAATTCCAACCTTATTAAACCGTAATTCTTTCTGTATGGTCAAATTTTGATTTGACCTCAGTGAGAGAGCTGTTAGTGTCAGTACATCACAATGGTGTTCCGACGCACTGTATCGAAGGTGACTAAGGTGGAGGTGAAGCCTTGCCAGATGAAGGAGAAGGGCCCCCGATCTAACAAACTGCAGACCACAAAACACACTAAGACCCAAAACAACAAGACCCAAAACAACAAGAAGAAGAAGGAAACTACCACTTTCTGCCGTGTACAAAAGGACCAGTACCTGCCATGGGGAGACTACATCTTCACCGGGAAAAAGACACAAAAGAAGCGCTGAACCTACGCTTCTGATATTTAAAAATACTGTAATAAAAAACATATTAATTGATTTTGTTTGTATTATTTATGCTTTTTTTTATTTTCATCTGTAAACGTGCTGTTTTGGGAATATATTTTGAGTTACATAATATTTAGGTACAGCAGTTTATTTCACTGTATCTACTTGTTTACCAAGTAACTGGACTTACAGTCTCCGATCGGGATTCTCAAAACAAATATTTGGCATCGAACTCCGTAAGTGAGCTCGTAATCTAGCCTGTAACTTACAGGACCTCAACACGATCAACCTGGATATAGTAGTCGCTATTTCCGGATTGCATGAAAAAAAATTAATAATATATGTTTTAATAATGCTTGTTAGACTTGTTTTATCATAGAATAATGAAGAAAATGTTTTGTACATCAACATACTAAAATACAATATTAGTTTTTTTTTACGACAAGAAGAGGCTTGGCTGTTCTATTTCTCGCTTTATGGAAGAGATGCAGCTTTTGTCTTCTTACAACTTTTCAAGTAATTTGTACCAAAATAGAAGATTTTTATTGTCCACATTTAGGGTATACTTTTTTTAATGACTGAATAAACTTGCAGATAGACCTTATTAATGTGGTATAGCTGTAAATATCCTTCAGTAATGAAATCCAAATATGAGGTCAAGTGAACATTTTTGCTTAGACTCCGCCTTTGTTAGGACCAAGTTATAACAAGTTATTCTGCCAAGTATCCAATAAGTACCCATGACTCAGAGTTAAATAATACCTAACCTAATCTAAGTTCATCAAACTTAATAAAAAAAGTGGGGCAAAAAATAAGTGGTAAAGAAATTTTTTTCTCAGAAAAAGAATTATATTCAGAGGTTTTTTATCCGATACCTTCAGTCGTGATTATTTTGATGCAAAATTAGTAAAATGTATTTAACCCTAACACTACCTCACCTTACCTAATCTTACCTTACCTTATCTAACCTAACCTAATGTTACCTAACCTAACCAAGCCGCAACGCTCATGACACAATTGAGTTCTCTAGAAAGTTTTAATTTCATTTTCTTTTTTTAAAAATACATTTGCAGAGACAACAAACTTTTGATAATTATTTCTCCAACATATCTATAAATCTGTTGATGATATATAAATTTAGGATAGGTTAGGTTTGGTGTGATTAGGATAGGTTAGGCTAGTTTAGGATAGTCTAAGTTAGCTTAGGAAAGGCTAAGTTAGGTTACGATACACTAGGTTAGGTTTTAATCTGCATGATATTTTTACTGAACTTTTAAACGATGTTATAATCCTGGCAGCAGGGTATCGATCACGAAAATAACACTTTGGTAGTTATAACATTTGATAAAGTTTATTATTACTGTAACATGAAACAAATCACTATAGCTGTACTTATCAATCCAGTATTAAATCTGTATTATCTTTGACCATCGCTCATTGGCCAGCTTATCTCTGCACTGTTCTCTGATATAATAAAGTATTGGTGAATGGGAATATTAATCATTTGTGAGTCACTTACTATAAAGGAAACTGTAACGGATTCTATGGACAGTTGGGAATATTTTCACGGAATAAGTCGGAGTAACTCCCCTCTTGCCCAAAAGCGATCCAAGGAGTTAATTCACAGAGCGAAAATCTAGACGAGTCTTCCTTGTTTGTTTTAGGTCATAACAACGAAAAGTTTAATAATGTTTATTACAATGATTCAGGTTTTACTGTAATTCTTCTTTTTTATATTTTTAGTATTTTGTAGATTTTTTTCACCCAGTTCATTTCTTGTTTAGATTCATTATTGCAATTATTTTTATTACAGAGTTGAATTAAAAGTTTATATCTAAGTATTTTACAGCTTCACAAATACTTTTATAAAATGTTGATACACACAGTGGACAGTTTTTAGTTCTTTCTTGTAATACCTCAGTATTACTCTGTTAAATTCTTACCATTTACACCTGACCATTTATTTATTTATTTTACAAATTGTTTAAAGAGAGAACATCACCAGCAGGATACAGATGATGAAGTAAATAGAAGTTTGTAACCTAACCCTACCCCCCACTGCTACCCCTCCCTCTTGTCCCACATTCTTACTCGTCACTCCTACCCCTTACTCCTACCCCTTACTCCCACCCCTTAATCCCACCCCTTATTCCCACCCCTTATTCCCACCCCTTGCTCCCACCCCTTCCTTCTACCCCTTACTTCTACCCCTTACTCCTACCCCTTACTTCTACCCCTTACTTCTACCCCTTACTCCTACCACTTACTCCTACCACTTACTCATAACCCTTACTCCCACCCCTTGCTTCCACCCCTTGCTTCCACCCTCTTACTCGTACCCCTTGCTCCCACCCCTTACTCCTACCCCTTACTGCCACCCCTTACTGCCACCCCTTACTCCCACCCCTTACTCCTACCCCTTACTCCGACCCCTTAATCCCACCCCTTAATCCCACCCTTACTTCCACGCCTTACTCCCACCCCTTCTCCCACCCCTTACTCCTACCCCTTACTGCACCTACCCCTTACTCCCACCCTTACTCCCACCCTTACTCCCACTCCTTACTACCCCACCCCTTACTCCCACCCCTTACTCCTACCCCTTACTTCCACCCCTTACTCACACCCCTAACTCCCACCCTTACTCCCACGCCTTACTCCCATGCCTTACTCCCACCCTTCACTCCTACCCTTCGCTTCTACCCCCACTGTTACCCCACACTACGCTGGTAATTGAAGACATCATACATTTGTTCACTTAGACACCACTTATTATTCAGGACCTAATGGCTATAATATCAGAGTCATTATTCTTAACTCAACTTTATATATATATCAATTGTCAAAAACCTTCACCACAAGAAAGAAAAGAACAGTCGGGTATGGCAGAAAATGTAATAAACGAACATGGAGTAAGACATCAAGCTCCATATTGTAAACAAGATCATCGTCATTGTTTATTTATTGCGAGGAAAAATATTGTTCGCAATATAATTATAAAAACCTTCTGTAATTCATTCTCTTCATTACACTAAAAGGTAATGAAGTATATAAAGAAAATAGTTTATAAATTACTAAAATAAAAATACGTATAAAAAAGTAAAATAACATCTATTGATGGAATAGAAAAGAATTATATCGTAAGTGGGTAAAAGATTTCTTGGGTAGGTTTTAGAATACAATAACTGTTTTCTGCATTACACCGATGGTTCCAAGTCAGAAATTATCCTTAAGTTTTGTGAATCAGTATTTACAGTTTTTCTTAAAGGGTGACTTAAGTTACGGTCACACGATCCCTTTGATGAGCAATTAATTTGGAGCAAGAAATTACGAGTAATTTCTTCCAAATGTGGTCACACGAGTGGCTCTTGGTTCAGTTACTACAGCAAGAAAAAAAAGTTAACGCCGCTGTGCGAGTAGAAGGGAGACGGAACATCACAACAACAATGCAGACGACGCAGCAGCTATCCTTGGTATTATTGTTATTATTAAAAAGAAATGAGAGAAAGCGAAGAAAAACTATTGGGGACTCGTAAGTGGCTGGCGAGGAGGAGGAACGAGTGTTTAATATAGACTGGTTCAACTATCGTAGTTACAGTAGGGAGGGTTGTTAGTGTGTGGAGAATGACCGGCTGTATGGGCTTGTGTTTTGTAAACAAACACGCCAAAACACCACCCAAATAATAAACTCAGTGTGTCGTAAAAAACTGTTTGTGCATTTTATACATAATGTTATTGATCTATGTTATATATAGCCAAGGTAAATAATCGATAAATAAGCTTCGTGTCATTAAATATGGTATTAACCGGGTTTTGAACCGATAATCTTGCTCGAAATAGTCAAGAAATTGACTATCACGATTGTCAATAAAAATGCTTCAAAAACTTGCTCGAATTTCTCGAAAATTGCTCGAAATAACTTTCCGGCAAGAAATTGCTAAAAAAAAATGCGCCCATGTGACCAGTGCTTTAAGAATTGTATGATATCCTCATGGCAATGGAAACACACACACACACACACACTCACCCCATACACAGTCACACACTCACCATGCACAATCACACACACCCATACACACACCGTACATGCACAAACCATACACACACATACACACACACACACACACACACACCATACATACACACACCATACACATACACACACCATACACACATACACACACACACACACACACACCATGCACACACCATACAAACAAACAAACACACACCATATACACACACACACACACACACAATGCACACACACACACCATGCACACTCACACACACACACACCATGCACACTCACACCATGCACACACACACACTAATTGTTTTAATTTAGTTCTTGGAACTCTTAAGTGGCAGCGCTTGATGTAAACACTTCTTGGCATTTTCTGTTTATCTAGTAGCAGGTATACACACAGATGTAATATGAGAAAATAAATTATGAATTCTGTCCAGGGAAGTGTTGTGAATATGACCTTGAGATAACACTTGTGTTAAGTGTGAATTTCCCTGTCTAGTGATATGTCCAACTACTACTCTGGGCCGCGAGACAGTGGTAGTGATTACAGATTGCCCACGAGGGGGCTAGTTTATTGGGCACCCCCTTACATCCTGTGCAAGGTGAAGCGCAGAAGCGTTTACAGTGCCCAACTGGGAAGCATGCGGAGTTCATGCTTGCCTTTATGACTCATGCATTAAGGGCGTAAAAGGCCTGAAGGGTCATGGGTTTTGTCAGCAAGTTACATAAAGTGACAATGATGAGTGTGTGGGGGGAAAATTCCCGGTACAATTTATCTGTTTATGGCAAAGTGTGGCAGGTCCCTATTAATGTGAGCGGTGTTTACTGAATCAGCTGACCCTGGCTCGACCTTTTGAGAGACGCAAGCCAAGTGATCTAAGAGTCGTGAATAACATGGTGAATTACTTGGTGTTATTCATTTGGGTGAATATTTGTATAAATCAAAGGTGCTGTCACACACACACACACACACACACACACACACACACGTGGCACACCACCAACACACAGTTTCTGAGAAGGAGTTTGAGATTGTATTTAACGAAGTCTTAACTGGGAAAATGTTGTATGGCTTTTGTTATGGGGTAAGTTCTGGCGTGAACATTAAGACTATTTTCATAATTTTTTGTAACTAATATTTTTATCTGCCTGGTACAATTATTTATTAATTTGTATTGTAAGTTATGTCTTGATAGTCGATGTAATGTAACAATTTATTTTTTGTGTTAATGTTCATATAGATTGGTTCAGTGTTGCGGCTCTGACTCGTCAACGATGTTAATAAGCTCTTGAGTACATACTGCTGGTGAAACTATGTTATATTAACAACACGACAGACAAGTACTATAATACCTTAACATTTAACAATAATTCAGCCTTAATTTAATTTTTTCACCAACTTAAGACACATAACCCAGAAGGAAGTAAGACGGGCAACATAACGCGGGATATCGTGGCTTCACTAAGTGCAAATTATGGAACTTGAGGTAACACATTATGGGAAAATGCGAGCCCTGCTAAGTGGTTCTCCTCAACATGGACGCAAACATCAGATGGACAAAGAAACAGAAGAACCCCGGATATACATTCATTTATTCTACAAAAAAGTTACGTAAACGAGCGTTAAATACGTTTAAGTAATCACAGTTTACGAAGCTGAAGTCGAGATATTAGAAGATGAAGAAGACTTTAGCATATCAGTATACCCCACGACCGGCGCCAGGATGTTAAGTGTGCCATCAGGGTATATTAGCGCTGAGAGACGGGTGCTATCGTGGTATATTAGCATACCTTCACCCTGAATGGTATATCAAAAAGTACAGGATTTACTTCACAGATATTTAGTTATATCTATCGGTATATTATATAAATTATATCAATATATCTGTGTATACCAAATATGGCATCAGAGTATATCACCGTTTGCCATCATATTCTCTAAATAACCTCAAAGTATACCCCCGAATGTTTAATATCATACACTATAAATGACACTGTAGTATGTTAGTATATAATCAGGGTATAACATAAATAATATCAGCATTGTTTAGAATATCATATATATTAAGCGTGAGGAATGGATGTATATGATTCAATATATCACAGTTACATAAAGCGGTATGTCAGCTCATCAGCATATCACTAGAATGACATCAGAGTATAGGACACTATACTCCAATAAATACTGTCAGGTATCTAAGTATATCAGGGTAATCACTGAGAAGTGTCAGAACATATCAGCATATTCCTTGACTGGTAACAAAGCATATCAACATACTCAAAGTATAATCAATGTCTCCGGAATAAACAAGCCAGTGACAGCAGCATATATTTCTGAAAATCAGCTGTGAAATATGTTCAGAACAGCCCAAAGTATACTATAATACTAAGCAACATTTGAAATATACCAGTATACTTCTTAACAGTCAGGGAAAAAATCATTATACAGATTAGTGTCCTCGAAGCAGATCAACTTGTCTCCTGCTTTCTGGGGACCCATTAGTGGCATATCAGTATATCCAAAGAGACACATCGGAGTATATTACCATATATCCCAAGTGCCATGAAGGGATATCAACATACCTGAGTATATTAACTAGCTCTCATAGTCTTCCACTCTCTCTTAGATCCATCAGAATATGTCAGCATATCACCCTATCTTCTGAAGGTCCAGTTTACCTTGTTCCGAAAGTATGTCGAAGCATACTAACAGATCCCCTGAATGCCTTGAGAACATATCAGTATACTTCTAGGTTAATTCATATCATATCAGTATATCCCCTGAATCTAAGGTATAGCTAACCTCATTTCAAATTATTATTAGAGTATGTTAACATATTCCCTTAGAAGCATACCAGCATATCTCTTATGTCATTACAGTCAACCAGTATACGCTCAGAGATAGATGCAAGCATATCAGGGTATATTAGCATACCCTGTAAGAGAGATATGAGCCTAGCTACATAACCAAGTATATCAGCATACCCCATATGCTCTTATAGTACATCAGCACACCCTCTGAGAGACAGAACCATACCAACATATCAGAACATATTAGTATATCCTTTAGAGTGATATGAACATAATGGCATATCAGATGACAAGAGTATATCAGCATAGTCTTTGAGGAGCATATCAGACCAACCTAGCATAAGCTCTTTAAGATAGATGGGAGCATATCTTAAATAGACTGGAACATACCAGAGCATATTAGCATATTAGCATATTAGCAAGGTGAGGAGGAGGAGGAGGAGGCAGGTGTCCACCGACCAGGTATGCCGATAGTCTGGTGATAATGTGGGTAAAACTGTGTGTGTGTGTGTGTGTGTGTGTGTTCGTTCTCATGTTTATTTCTTGTAAGGTATGTGTCACCTAGCCGGCCATTTTGTTTACATTTTTCGGTCGCTCTAAAATACCATTAAAACAATATTGAGTATAAACGTTTGGCTCAACTGATGATCTCAAACATGTCCCAACTTTTTTTTGCCTCAACTCCACATTCTGTAACTCATTTAGGTAGATGTCCCTCACTACACATACACTGGACTATGTGTAATGTTGCAGCTAATGTGTTATCAAGATATTGCACATTATAAGTTCATGTGTGGTCATTATTATATCAAACGGAGGAATTTTAAAGAGCTATTACACCACCTGTATCATTAGTTGTCGCCAGGTGAAGGAATGTTTAGGTAGATTATATTTTATTTACTGTAATTAAAGTTTCAATACCTAAGACGTTCCACTATAAGAGTCTTTCAACCTCAGGTAAGGTCTAAAGACTTTCTACTCTAGGTCTTACACCCTGGAGTAGCTGTATCGTCCACATAGGTAATTACTCCACAAGGAACTACAAGTTACACCTTGATGTAATACTTCATTTATTGCCAAACTTTATAGGGAAATATTTTTTCACAAAGAATTTCAAGTTACAATTTCACATAACAAGTCACATTACAAACGTTCCTTCGGCTTACAGTTAAACTTTGCAATGTCAAGATATTTTTTCACTGCAGAGGAAAGTATGCGTCATCATCACCACACACACACACACAAAGACAAAACTCCTGTATCCAGATTCTCAAAAGTTTATAAATTAAATTCTTCCCTAAAATTAAACAGACAATACATCTATTTATCATAGAGTATGTGAACAATATCGACGCCATATTGGTTACCATCTTTGAGTTATATAATTAGTTAGCTTCATAGTGTTAATTATTTAGTTAAAAAGGAAAAATAATCTACTAGTGTGTGTTGTGACCAAAATATATCAACATTGTATTTACTTTCTCCTCCAGGGGGCACTAAGTCTAGAAAAATGACACAATTGACATCTACATAAAGTGACTGATCAAGGGTAGATATTGGCTACCTTTTGTGTTACTTTGAGGTCGTAAGAACACACAGAGCTGCTCTTAAGGATGTTTACCACAATACACCTCAACCAGTTTCTCATTCACTAAGGTCAAACAATAAATCTGGTTCACAAGATACACCGTAAATTTTATTAGAATACAATAATCAATTACTGTATTATTGTATTGAGGCGAATAGTCTTATGGTGTTAAGATGTGTTCTTAAGCCACGAAGGTAAACAAAAGGTATTCAATATCTGCCTTGGTTGACGATGATCTGTAGACGTTAGCAAGTCCTCCTCCTCCTGCTCTCGAGTAAGGTAAGGAAGGCCTCACCTGACCAAAATTGTTAATTAAGATAGATTACCTGAAGATTAACCCTCCCAGCTTATTTCAATTAATGATTAACCTAACGCTACTTGGGAAGTTAAGTTAGGTTAGGTTAGGTTAGGGTAGGGTAGGGTAGGGTAGGGTAGGGTAGGGTAGGGTAGGGTAGGTCAGGTTAGGTCAGGTCAGGCAGTGCCAGTGTAGTTAATCTTGAGGTTAAATAAACTAGAGGCTAATCTTCACATGAGCCAGTAAGACACTTTTACGGAGGCGGTTACGTACAACAGGAAAGCTCTGATAACATATAATGTACAGTATATACCGTTTAAGTTGCGTCAGCAGCTCTATACACCACTTATTGACTTACTCATTCACTGCCGTAGAAATATTTATTTCTCTAACAGTTTTCTATATGGTTCCCAGTCATTATAATACGACCTTGTAAAATCAAATGATCTAAATTAAACTAAACTTATCCAAATTAAACTTATTAGCTAACAAATCCTTCTAAAACACGATATATACCGTCAAAAGTTCTAAATTCAACAACATCGTAATATAATATTATAACTAAGCCATTTTCGTTAAACTAACACAAAACACCTCAAGTGCCTGAAACAGGAAAAACACCAGCTAATATTATGGGTGTAAGGCCTGTAGCCACTAACCAGGTATTATCTATATCAATCTGCGTTAAGCTCTGTCTTCGTGGCTATGATCGTTACCCTGCTGGAGAACATTTGTACTTCTATAATTACCCTGGAAGGAAAACAATGCCACGATTTATTTATTTTATTTTCATTTGTTTTTATTCTTGGTCCGAAACTGTAAATATCGCCCGCTTGTGAGTCCCGTCAGCCATTTTGTTCTAACTTTTCAGGATTCTAAATAAGCTATAAATAAATAAATAAATAAATCGTAAAAACAAGCATCTTTGTTTCTAACCCTGAGCTGAGTCTTCGTATATACTTCAACATTACTGTAAACTAAGGCTAGAGAGGGTGTGTACAGTACTAGTGGAGTCAAGACGAGAAGGTATTTCAAATCCATAAAGGGTTTTACAAGTGGAGAGTCTTACAAGTGGAGGGTCTTACAGGTGGAAGATTTTAATAAGGATAAATACAGCAAGTCTTACAGTTGAATCAGCCAAGTCGAGGAAAACTCTTAAGAGTCACGTAACTTCTACCTGGTGTTACCTGTAATCAAGCTAAGGTATATGTAAGAAGAATATTAACTCTCGTTGCCTCATTCTCTTCCACTATCCTCTGGTGGTGTCATTAATAGGCTTTAGATACTCATGATAAAGAAGAATAAAAGAAACGCAAGATACCTATAAATGGGCAGAATATACCCACATGCATTAATCCTACCCCAACTACAGTACACAAAAGTCATTCTTGGTATCAGAATGACGCCTAAACACCCTGTATCGCCTAAGACACATTTAATCGGATGGTTCGTTGACGGTTTTATTTCTTCGGTATAAACCAGAGAAGCAATTAGTTCGTGGGAACAGTGAGTCAAAATACTTCACATCAACTTCGTTTACGACCTCCAGCTGATATTTACTTCTGTTGTCTATATCAATCACATTTTATAATGAAAACAAAAATATGGTTAGTTACTTAAAAATGAAAAAAAACATCATACTTAGATACTTAAGAGTGAGGAAAAAAGATACTTAAGATACTTAAAAATAAAAACACTCTTTGATACTTAAATTAGGACAAAATAAACGGACATAAAGATTTAACTATGAGCGGTGGATATTACGACATGTACCGGCTATCAATACAGAGGCGCTATTTAGCCGTGAAGTTCTCTCAGAAACTCAACAAGACAATATGTGGTCACATAAAAATTTCAGGTTAATTTTTAACACCATCCGTCATTATAAACCTTGGCACCTGTAGATTAAGAAAATATATGGTGATATTTTTCTGATGGGATAAAGGTCGTATTTGTCCAGAGAAGTAAGAGAGGAAAAAAATCACTTGAGAGGCATGACGCACAGAGTGTCTAAGGTGATAAAAGATCATATACTACCATTTGGGTTTTCAAATTAAGTTCATTACATAAAATATCAAACTCATAAAGATTACAAAGAACAAGAACATCATGAGCTCTCTACAGCTATTGTCAGCCGTCAATATGCTGATGTACAGAAGCTACACAATGTTATTGGTGACTGTAATCCCAGGAAAATGATGCTCTTTTAAACTTGGTAACTGGAGCTGTAATGCCAGAAAATGCCAAATATGACAATCTATGTGCATATGAAGTTGGAAGACAAAATTATGAAAATTTTGTCAAGAAACGTATTGTTGGTCCATTGAGCATCTGAGAAAAGATGTCCAAGGTTAATCTTCTGTCGTGGAAAGCAGCAAATAAGACTTCAACCATCAAATTGCTATCACAAGTTATAGAACTTAAGCAGGACATACAGTATATGCATCACAGAAGGGCAGGACTGTACATATCAAGTCACCAGACACTGATGTGTTTGGCATATCAAAGCAGCCTCAGCTTGGAGAAAATACAAGTATGAAAACAGGAACTGGTGAGCGACGACACATTGGGCAGAGAGCCTTACAGGTTTCCATGCCTTCACAGGATCTGACTGCATTGGAAAATTTGTTGGCAAAGGAAAGAAAGCATGTTAGAGCACTTTGATGAAATCTAACACAAAAGTCCTAGATGCATTCAAGATGCTGAGTAGACCAAATGCCCTCCAGCAGACATGTTTATTGGTCTAAAGGAATTTGTATTTAAGCTCTACTGTCCACGAATGACTTTCACTAAACTGTCATAACTTAGATGGCATCTCTTCAAGAAAACGCAGGCAGAAGCTGGAGAACTACCAGCGACTGCAGCAACTCTAAAGTATCATATATTGAGAGGAAGGTATCAAGCTCTTCTGTGGTCTTGTGATGCAGACAGTGAAATGCTTTCACAATTAGAGCATAGCTGGAAGATTGACAATGACTGTTTCATACTAGTAATATCAGACCAACCACCAGCTCCAGAAGCAATCACAGAACTTGTTAAATGTGGATGTAGCGTCCGGGAAATGTGGATCATTGTCATGTTCCATACAGGAAGAATCGAAAGAATAACTGTGACATGCCGAGATGTGTAACTGTCAAGCAGATGATGAAATGCCCTAAATAAAGGTGAAGAAATCTGTTGTACACAGAAGACTCTATTGATGACGAGACTGGCAATGTCGTAAATAATAACTGTGACTTGATTTTACACATGATGCTTATAACACCTAGGCACAATAAATATAAAACAGTGGTTCTAAGCTTTTCAGATAATGGTAATATGTATATGTTTAATTTCCAGTATTTGTCTTTAGCAAATAATTTTACTTACTGCAATCTCTTCTTTGCCAGAGACAGGATGGCATATATGAGCAGCCATGTTTGTAACACACTTATGATATTATAACAGCATTCATGATATATTATGTTAAATTGTAATCATATAATACTACATGTTCATAGGTTATTAGTCATGTTTTAAGTTAATTAGGACTTAATGGTAATACATCTGTGGTTCATTGCGCCGCTCTTTAATAAAACTTCTTTAAAGGCATAAAACTTATAATAAACCGTTCAGAAAAAATGACACCACAGTTCCTTAACATAGTTTATAAGGATTATTATAATGTATGGTGTCAAAAATCAACATGAAATTTTTACGGGATTACTTAAGCTCCTACACTAAAACCTGTCGACCTAACCTAACCTTTTTTACCCACCTCTACCTACTTACCTAACCTGACATAATGTAACCTAACCTGACGTAATCTGACCTAACCTGACATAATCTAACCTAACCTGACATAATCTAACCTAACCTGACATAATCTAACCTAACCTGACATAATCTAACCTAACCTGACGTAATCTGACCTAACCTGACATAATCTAACCTAACCTGACGTAATCTGACCTAATCTGACATAATCTAACCTAACCTGACGTAATCTAACCTAACCTGACATAATCTAACCTAACCTGACATAATCTAACCTAACCTGACATAATCTAACCTAACCTGGCGTAATCTGACCTAACCTGACATAATCTAACCTAACCTGACATAATCTAACCTAACCTCCCCGTCTGACATAAGCTAACCTAATCAAACCTAACTTTCCCACCTACCTAACATAACCTATCTACTTATTACCTACCTAACCTAACTTAGCCCAACCTGACATAATCTAACCTAACCTATTGAAACTTAACTTAACCACCTACCTCATCTAACACCACTTTGTAATCTCTCTGTGCTACAGCTGACAGGATGAGTATGGGGGGCACAATAAACTAGCCTCTAAGTGGCAAAATTAACAAAACTAACCTAACCTAACCCAACCTGACTTAACCTAACCTGATCTGATCTATCCAACTTAAAAAACTTAGAATATATAATAAAGCCGTTAGGTTATTTAGGCTAAATATGGTTGATTCATATTTTGTTTTGACAGAAATTCCCGGCAAAATAACGTATCTATATTGAGAACCACCGCCATGTTGGTTCCACGTTAACAAGACACGGATACACTACAGAATAACCAGCGTTCGTTTAACCTCAATTACTACAGTTTACTTTATAATCTTATTTCACAATCTTCACTACATCTCGCTTCACAATCTTCACTGCATCTCACTTCACAATCTTCAGCCAGGTGAGGTTTATGGATCGGGCTTTTTGTGCGAGAGATAGGAAACGTAGGACTTGGGTATGTTTTCCTGGGGCTGGGATAGGGCATGTAGCCGAGAGGTTAGACAGAGTTTTGTCAGGGGAGGGTACCAATCCAGTAGTGTGTCTTAGTGTGGGGGGAAACGACATAGGTAAGGTTAGGAGTGAGGAACTTTTCAAGAGGTATAGGGAGGCGCTGGGGAAGATTAGAGATAGGGGAGGGGTCCCGATAGTATGTAGTGTCTTGCCTAGAAGAGGGGTTGGTCGTGAATGGCTGTCCAGGGCAATTGCTATTAATTGCCGACTGGAAAAACATTGTGCAAACAATGGTTGGGCATTCATTGATGACGGGCAACGATTTTATGGCAACGACTACCTGTACTGGCGCGACGGAGTACACTTGTCTCGTGAGGGGGTAAAGACGTTGTCTGCATCCCTGGAGCGTGAAATTGTCACTCCGAAGGGGGGGTTTCGCCAGTAGAGAGGGGTCGGGGAAAATGGGAGTCAAAAAACAAGCAGGTCCTGGGAAGTAGTGAAACAGAAGTAGATAATGCTGAAAATATAGTTAGTCATAATAGCAAACATCAAAGTAATAAATGTAAAACAGATAGAAACGGAAGAAATATATTGAGTGTTTATTATACTAATAGTAGAAGCTTGTGTAACAAAATGGACCAGCTCAGAGCCATTGTTAGTAAAGAGAACATAGATATAATTGCAATAACGGAAACATGGATAAATTCAAACAGCAAACATTTTTTAGCAGAATTTCATATTCGAGATTCTAACCTATTTAAATTTGACAGAGTAGGAAGGAGAGGTGGCGGTGTAGTGTATATCAGTCTTGAAACGTCAATCAATATTAAAACAGAGTGTTAGTCATTGATATTATATAATTTGAGTAGGAACGATGGTAAATTGCTATGGGAGGAAATAAAGAAGGCATCTGATAGAAACAATGTATGTATTCTAGGCGATTTCAACTTTTCAGGCATAGATTGGAAATATCAACTTAGCGATAATGAATCTGAAGATTTTATAGAAGTAGTACAGGATAGTTTTATATATAAATTTATAAACTTGCCCACTAGAGGAAATAATAGCCTCGATTTAGTTCTCAGTAATAATGAAAATCTAGTAAAAGATGTTGGGATTGGAGACGAACTAGGAAACAGTGATCATAAAGCCATATATTTTAACATAATATGGGATGGCAGGAAGAAGGAAAATTCGGCCTTGATCCCAGATTTTAGGAATGCTAATTACGGTAGCATAAGGAGAGACCTAAGGGATGACCCTATGGTCAGAAGATTAATCCCCCCCACACCTCCGGAAACTGTCAACTTAGGACGGGATAACCCCGAATTTAATTTAGCAGCTACTTATGAACAATTTATTGCGACAATCAATAATGCCCAAAATAAACACATCCCAAAAAGAAAATTCAGATCGATACGGAACCAACCAAAATGGATGAATAATAGACTCTTAGATCTTCTAGGGAAAAAGAAAGGAGTATATAGAAAAGTTAAGAAAGGCGAAAATCACTTACTTGGTTACTATCAGAACCTAACAAGACAGGTATAAACAGAAATTAGGAAAGCAAAGAGAAATTATGAAATCAAGGTAGCAAACGAATCGAAATATACCCCCAAAGCTTTTTATCAACTGTA
>NW_024713255.1:0-10054 GCF_018991925.1 Homarus americanus | reverse complement strand
TATATATATCTATATATATATCTATATCTATATCTATATCTATATATATATATATCTATATAAATATATATCTATATATATATCTATATCTATATCTATATCTATATCTATATATATATATCTATATAAATATATATCTATATCTATATCTATATCTATATCTATATCTATATCAATATCTATATCTATATCAATATCTATATCTATATATATATATATATATATATATATATATATATATATATATATATATATATATATATATATATATATATATATATATATATATATATATATATATATATATATATATACACACAGTTTTACCCCGCTTAACGCGCTTTCACTTAACGCGTTTTCGCATATACACGGTGCCTTGCCAAAGCTGAACTTTCACTTAACGCGGGATTTTTCCACATATACGCGGTGAGTGTCCGAGACGCTATTTTTAGATTTGCCCTACCCGCCACCCTGCCTGACTGCCTGTTTTAGCTCATAAAATTCATACAAATTACCAGGCCAGAATATAATTTACATTGCTGGAATTCTTATAATTTGGTGATCATTTTGAATATAAACATCATATATTTTGCTTTAAACTTACAATTTTTAGATAAAATTTTTTCTCTAGGTAACTATGGTATCTTTTGTGCAAAATATATGACATTTATATTCAAAATATTCCTGGTCTTACAAGGAATCCAGCAATGTCAATTATATTATCCTAACTTTAGTTTGAGGTATCATTTATTAAAATTTAGTGGTTATCCCACACATCTCCTTGGGACGGTTGGTGGGGGGTGGGGGGGAGGGAGGGACCAACCGACCATCTGTTACCGTGTGAAGAATTATTTTTTTTTTTTATTAACTGAAGATATTTGTTTTAGCTCATAAAATTCATACAAATTACCGGGTCAGAATATAATTTACATTGCTGGAATTCTTATAATTTGGTGATCATTTTGAATATAAACATCATATATTTTGCTTTAAACTTACAATTTTTAGATAAAATTTTTTCTCTAGGTAACTGTTATCTTTTGTCCAAAATATATGACATTTATATTCAAAATATTCCTGGTCTTACAAGGAATCCAGCAATGTCAATTATATTTTCCTAACTTTAGTTTGAGGTTATCCCACACATCTCCTTGGGACGGTTGGTGGGGGGTGGGGGGGGGAGGGAGGGACCGACCGACCATCTGTTAGCCGGCTGTGTAGTGTGAGAGGGGAGGGAGTTGAGTCCATTATTTGAATGGACATTAACTTGGCGACTGTATTTCTCTATTTCTCTTAAGTATTAATTGTGTGCATGTACCATCATAAAATTAAGATGTTATTTTTACTACAACATAGGTATGTGCCTTCAAAAACTGGAGTTTGGGGGTCGGGCCGGTTTCTATTGGAATTAATCCCATATGTTCTGTTGTTCACTTAACGCGGGGACCTCTGGGTTCAATTTGATCAAGTATGGGTATAATCATATATATATATATATATATATATATATATATATATATATATATATATATATATATATATATATATATATATATATATATATATATATATATATATATATATATATATATATACACAGGTAGTTCTGCTATAACACGATAATTGTGTTCTTGTAAAATATCGTGTTATAGAAAATCGCGTAATAGAAATAACAGGGCTTATGGAGAAAATAGGGTTAGGTGCAGATTACTCGAAATCGAAAAAATTTAGTAGTTAGCCTAACACAAAGGATAGCACAGTCTAAATAAATGTTACATTCATATCTAATAATGAAATCATACAGTAAATGTAACACTTTACTTGATGGGGGAGAAGGGTGATTTTGAGGTTGATAAAATCGAGCTTCTTTTCAAGTGTTATATCCTTTCTTTTACGATCATCACCGGGAATTCTATCACCAGAACGCTTCTTGTTGATATTCTTCTTTACTATATTCACAGTTAATACAGTGGGGTATGCTATAACGAATGGATCCTACTACGAATATTCCTATAACGAACGGTTTTACCTATAAAATTGAGAATGCTATAACGAACGAAACTCCTACAACGAACATTATTTAATTTTTTTTTTTCTAATTTATTGTTTTTTTATTACAAATATTAATGATATTCTTTATTTCAGGGGTTTAGATGCATCTTTATGCACTTTTTTACAATTTTTACAATTTTATATTATATTTTTCAGTGTTAAGTGGTTGTATTTGGGGGCCTGGAACGGATTAATCCTATAACGAACGAATGCTATAACGAACAAGGTTCTAGAACCAATTAGATTCGTTATAGCATACCCCACTGTACCACAAAATTGGAGAAATAGTAAGCAAAAATCGCGTTATAGCAAACAAGCGTTCGCGTTATACAAATATCGTTCCTAATTCATAAATCGCGTTAGAGCAAATTCGCGTTATCAAAACACGCGTTATAGCAGAAATCACTGTATAAGAAACGTGTTCTCTAATACATTCATTGCATTATAACCAATTCGCATTATAGGAGAACAGACGGTATGTTGATTCTTTATTCTTCAAATATTATTAGCCAAAGGGGGTTTATTCAACAGTAAACTGTCATTCAAGAGAAACTGCTATACTGTACATGAATTGGTAGGGATGTTTTGAATTCATTCTCCTCAACTGTTATAAGTCATTGGAAAATTTATAATGTAATAGTAACTAAAATATGAATACAATGCCAGTTCCAATTAGGGGTCTGCCAAGTGAACAAACTGTTGCTGCAAAATTGCATCCTAAAGCTGAAGTTAGATATTAGCTGGGTTATTTCTGAACTTATTTTTAGTATAATAGTATTAGTATAGTACAGTAAATGAGTTTTTTAGTGTTTGGTTTATTTATTGCAGGCACTTTAAGTACTATACATTCTATTTATGTCAGTTGTATGTGTACAGTAAGTTGCATCAGTGTATAATTAACTACTAACTCACTGCACTTCATATATAAACCAAATCTCAACCAGTACAAAGTATATTAATGTTACAAAACCACTTCCATGGAATTCTAAATCACTGATAATCCTGTAACAATTAATGTTTTTTTGTATTAAATGTTACAGGACAAGTGCTAATATTTCTGAAACTTGAATGACACATTTTATCTGATACAAAATTAACAGTTATTTCTCAAATGCCCAAAACTGTATAAGAGAATCATAGTTTATACCGGTAATTATATTTTCTGTCTGGAATTGTGAATTAACTTCCCTATTTATTCCTGAAAATAGTTCACCAAACATGACTGAATCCTGATGATAGTTCTCATATGACTTTACAAGAATAAAAGCAAGCTAATGAATTAAATTTTCATTATATTGTTAAATGTTGAAGCAATTTATATGTTGATTCACAATAGCAGTGGAGTTACACATTTCTTAGTTTGTTATTGTCCGAGACATTAAGTCTACAACTTTTATCTTAAAAAAAAAAGGTGTTGATTATGAATTTTTTCCAAAACAGGAGATATGATGCTAACTCTTAAGATAAATAATCTTGTGTAGATACATGTTTGACTACCTGTGTAGATACTTATTTAACCCCTTAATCTCTGTTCTTTTTTCAGTGCTTATTACTTAACCTCATATAGAAGCCTAATACAAGATCTCATTGTAAAGTTACACAAGTATTGCATTTTTATACAGTACCTTTATTTTGAAGTAGGAAAATGTGAATTTAGACAAGTATACTATGAAGAGTTAAAATAGGAAATGGCCTTGCTTTGATTTGACTCAGGTATAACACGTCTAGAATATGCCTGTAAATATTATCATCTAAAGATAATTTTTTTCTCAAAGAGATACCTTGCTACCCACCAAAGTTTTTGATGTTATTGTAGAAGTGATATAGGAAGTCTAGTTGAAATATGTATACAGAAGTATTAAAATAAATTCATCAGGGTTTGTTTCAGGCTACTTGAAAATTAAATTTATATAAATATGATTTGTAGGCATTATTTTTATTAGCCTGCTAAATTTTTTATTTGGACCCCTATTTTTACACAAAACACTACCAAGTGGTATCCAGTTTTCTGAAACTGTAATCTTAGGGCTCATAACTTGTAAGAGACAGGTAATTGTTTTTTGACTGGGAAGAAATGAAGATGAAGCGATTTGTATCCTAAATGTTTTTGGAATACGTATGGAAACAATATGATGTAATGAATTTGATTATCCTTACTTTGAAGAGATTTCTTACATAGTTTAAACCTAATAAATGTCTGCTGATAAGCAGTAAATAATTTGGTTCACAGTACTGTCTACTGTGTTTTGCACACAAAACAGAGCTTCATTATTCACTATAGTTGGCCTTTTTTTTTAGCTCGTACATAATATTCGAGTTACCCGGTAATATTAATATATCGCAAATAAATCCATAAACTCTTATTACTCCTTATCACATCACATCAAGCTGTCCCAAGAGAAAATATCACTGGGACATTTAGACCTGATTGCATAGCACATGAAGTAAAATATAACAAAATAATCAAGTCTCTACTGTACCAATCATTGCTGATCCATGACCAGTCTTAATATGCCTTATCACATCGCAGCAAGCTGCCCCCAGCTCAAGAGAAACTCGCTGCAGCATTTAGGCATGATTGCATAACATACAAAGTCAGAAATAATGAAAAAAAATTGAAATTGGAGACATACGATAAGTGTAAACAAGTGCAGAGGGACAAGAATGAGTCAGAGACAGCATGCCACCGCCTACCAAATTCAAAACAGCTCTGCTGCTCTTCCACCAATTGTGGTTCAAGTTCGAGCAAACAAGTTTCTGAAGCATCGTGTACCTTAACCTAAATTTGCTCCAGATATTTGATGAACAGTGTAATTACTAACCTTATTTCCTGCTTTAAAAAGCTTAGCTAAAGCATAGTAATAACATTATAACGTCAATGGCATAAAATCACTACAACCTATTTCTTACTAGTATTCTTATTAATTTTCTTATATAACCTGATGGAATATTTATACTCGGGTATCTGTAAAATAATATTAGATAATAAAATTACTTAAACACAAAGGCGTCCAACTGATCACATTTCAGTGTCCGTGAGGTAAGGGTGAACCGCTTATGATAAGAACAACATTAAACTGTGAATGTATTTTAATTGATATTGCTCTAAACACAACTCTAAATCAACACCCAGTAACTTGTCGAGGTTCACAGTATTCATCTCATTATGTTACAAAACTTTAATACACTAAAATATCATAACAAAAGTCAGTGTCATCAAATTTTCTTAAGCCACCCCCTTCTGTAAGTGTATACTGTCCTTGTTGTGTCCTTATGAGAAACAGTACTGCTTTGTGACATTGATAGAATGATGCTCTGGTATCCCACTAGTTGTGTTACCATGACACTGACATCCCACTATTGTAGTTATATTACCGCGGCACTCTGATATCCCACTACAGTAAACGCTCGCACTTCCAGACAATTGTGGGGAGAGGGCTTCTGGATAAATCGGGTTATGAAAGCGCGTTAATGATAATCCTAATATTGTACATGAACTGTTTTGACAACAATAATAATACGGTAGTAATAATGGTATTAAATAATAATACAGTCATAACAACAATAATTATTATATTAATGTATTACAGTAAGTCCTTGCTTAATGTTGTTTCGGTATTACGTCGCTAAATTTTTTAGACCGAAAATTCGTTTAACATCCCAGTGATCGGATACTACGTCGTTTTGCGTTGTCAAGGACTATTTTTTATAGCGCACCACCTGCTCCCGTCTGGCCGTGGTACGCTACCTTGGTTCGGCACGCTGCCCTTACTTGCGGAATATCACGGTGTCCCCAAGCGACGCCAAGCCAGCCTTTGTTATGACTTCACATCATTCGTGTTTGCTTAAGTGCCGTTGCTCTAAAACTGTACTCTAATCATTCGAAATGGCTTCCAAACGCCCATCAAGTGCTACTGATACTAGTGTAGTGAAGAGGCAATGCAAAACCATTACCCTGGCTACGAAAATGGATGTATTAGCCCGTTTTGAAAAAAGGGAATGTGCTGTGGACATAGCCGCTGTGCTTGGTCTAACCCCTACAACGGTGCGTACTATCCGCTGCCTCCGCCTCACTACCCACCAGACACCTCCGCCCATCGGTGAGTACCAATACAAACTTAGTACAGTACTTGTAGTTGTAAATGCATGCACTATTTTCCATAGAAATGGCAATAATTTTCTGTATTCATGGGGCAAAGGGAGGCTCAGGAACGTAACTCCCATATTTTATCTATTTCTTATGGGGAAAATTGATCCGCTAACGTTGTTTCGTATAATGTCACATTTTCAGGAACGTAACCCTGACGTTAAGCAAGGACTTACTGCACTCTATAAACAGTATTGTTGTTATTACAGTATTATTTTAACTTACCACCTTTTAATTATAATACGTACAGTAACAATGTATTACTAACCTTTTGGTGAGAGATGCTGGAGTTTGGGTTTTGCCGTGATCGTATAGTACAGTGGTTCTCAACCTTGTTTGCCCCATGCACCCCTTTCACCATATGTCAGAATGTCATTCCCCCCTCCTTTCCAAGATTGTCTGCCTCAAAAAGTGCATTCCAAATAATATGCATATAATACTGAAAATCCTTTATTTTTTCCATATTAGTACATATACATTTACAATTTTACATGGATTATTTTTATAGTGGAGTTTTACAAATTAAATGCCAATTGAAAATGTTGATGGATTTATAAAACTTGAATAAAAGTAAAATAGTTTTTTTATATTTATAATGAATTACTTAACAGACCAAACTGAAGCATAATGCAATCAACAAAAAGTTCAATAGAATACCAGGATATTGTAAATTTGAAATTAATTTTATTCAGATGAAGATTACAGTCAATGAGAAACCTGTGATTGTTTTTTCTTCGCCAATTCTGGGATACGCGGAGGAGTGCTTGAAAGGGCACAACGCAGGTCATTTTCTACCTCTAATCTACTTGTTGCTTCGTTTTAATTTGCAACAGAGTTGAAAAGCCTGACTCACAAAGATATGTCGACACAAACGGAAACAATGCACGGATAGCTCTTTCTGCCACTTTTGGGTAGGAATCGCACATCAAGGGCCAAAATTCTGTGATTGATTTCTCATCGAACATATCTCTTGCTCCTGAATCAGTTTTCCCCCCCCCCCTGAAAACCGGAATTCCCCCCGGTTGAGAACCCCTGGTATAGTAGGACTCATGACCGTTTAGTCAGAGTTTGTCAGACAGCAAGGGCAATGTAATGTTTGACAAGGCACAAAATACACAAGGAACAACTTAAGGGCGCGAGTGAGAGGTTAGCGAGATACTGTATGCACACTGTGACTACAAGCGGGACTGAGGGAGGACGCATGCTGTGAGTAGTAGCGGGAGATGCGAACAGGGTCCATTTTAGTACCGGTGCAGTAAACGTGGCATACAGACTGTGAGAGAGAGAGAGAGACCTGATACAAATCTGCCACATCCAAATGTCGTTTGGGTCAACCGAAATCTGGTTCCGAGAGGTTCGGAAGTGCAAGGGTATACTGTACTAGTTGTATTACCACAACACTGATATCCCACTAGTTGTATTACCACAACACTGATATCCCACTAGTTGTATTACCACAGCACTCTGATATCCCACTAGTTGTATTACCACAGCACTCTGATATCCCACTAGTTGTATTACCACAACACTGATATCTCATGTAGTTGTATTACCATGTCTTTCCGGTGCTGGAGCTGACACCTTTTTGTATTTTGCTCCTCCATGTGTCATGGTGTGAAGTGATCATCTCCCTTATTCTAGAAAATTAATAATATCACGGCAAAAACCTCGGGATATTTCATTAACTTCCTTAAGAGAGGGTTCAGTTATATTCAATACAGCAGTAATCCAGCCATAATCTGAAAAAAAAAATATTATTTTGCTCAAAATTTTATTACCCTGTACTGATATTCCTCAACAAACAAAGATGATTAATAAATCTAAGAACATCTAATAGATTTTTTTTTAATTTTTATTGTTTATAGCGTACAGTGTCTAACTTTCCAAAAATATTTGCAAATTTCATTTTCCTTCCTCCATCTTTTTTATCTTCATCTTCAGAAACTGAACAGCCTGCAATGAAGAGAGAAGAAAATTTATGCATATACAGAGCCCTTGTCATTTCCACTTCAACAGTTTAATACTGTACACAGAAAAATATAAATGAAACTCATGAGAAAAAAATCAAATATGCAAAATCTAATGCTCAGCTTGCCCATGCACAGCCACAGTGTGATACAGGTACTTAAATCTGCCCAAGATGACAAAGTTTTATTGGTCAATTTTTCATTCTGGAATTTGTACACATTGTAGATGCAATCTAATTGTCCAAAATCCTTATTGAATGAGGTAGCAAGGATTTTTCTTCAAGGATTGTCTTCACCGTGGGTGAACACACACGCATACCAACCCTCCTGAGACATCATGAGTTGTACATATAATTTCAGAAGTCATCGGACCCACCCTATCAGATACTTTTTTTAGCGACTGTACATGTATTTTCTAAAACCTAGTGACCTTCTAACTTTAATTTTTGGAATAAATTTAATATTAGGGCCATAAACACAAATACCCCCTGTATCATTGTTTAGAAATCAAATTGTTTTCAAAAACTCTTTCTATACTACACAGCATGTCCGGATAATTCGCGGTCCTCTATTATTCGTGGATGACACCCTGGATGTACCCAAGAATGTCTGCAGGTAATTTTAAAGTTGCCGGCATTTTCGCGGCCGGGAGAGAGTCAATCGTTCTACAGACAGTAATTTCCATTACCTGTACAGTAAGTCCGCGCTTAACGTCATCCCACTTAAAAACGTTGTTTCAGTACTACGTCGCTAAACTATAGACAAAAAAATTTGTTTGATGTCCCGGTGATCCGATACTACAGTATAGTCTCGATTTATGCGGATTTTGTTTACGCGTTTGGTCATTTACGCGCCACCTTGCCAGAATGAAAATTTAAAATTACGCGGTTCATTCCACCATTTACGCGGGAAGCGGCACAGGGAGGGTGCGCATTAGGTCGCTCTTACGTTATCGCTGATGTCATATGACGAATCGAACTGTGATTGGGTCACGCATCCTTACCTCCCTCCGCCGCTAGCTGTGTTTGGTCCAATGTAACATGACATGCCCTGCCACCAGAGGGAAGAAGTCGCTGACCTAGCCGGGCCAGTCTCATTGTTCTCAGTCTCCGCGTATGCAGTTCTCTCTTGTGCCCGCTATTCCCCTCACAGTGGCTTCCGCTGAACCCCCACCACCCCCAAGAAACCTTGAACTACCTGGACCAAGCTATGGTTATGTGAAGGAAGTCATCGAGTTGGGGGAGAAAATCAAGCTCATCCTTGACAAAGACATAGTCAAGCATCGTTATGAAGTGTCTAATAACCTTCTGTCGAAAATTATGGAGCCGTATGTCCAGATGTATCACGACAACATCAATGCTAGTAGTCAACGTAGTATTACAGACTTCTTCGCCCGCAACCCACCACAACCACAGCCAGCCCAAGTCAGTGATAGTGAGGATATGGACTTTGAGGGGTTTGTCAGGGAGGCCCTGCAAACCTCTGTGAATAGTGATAGTGATTCACCGGAGGGCAACTAATCTGCCCTCTGTCTAGGAACCAGCCGCCATCACCGTGTGCCGACCCATCTCTTCTACTAACGTAAGTGTTAAAAACCTTTATATTTATACAGTAGTGTAGTTTTTTATATAGATATTATGTGTGTGTCAATACCATCATAAAATTATGATGTTATTTTTACTACAAGGTAGGTATTGTGTCAGAAAAAGTGGAGTTTGGGAGTCGGCCCAGTTTCTATTTCAATTAATCCCATATGTTCTGTTATTTTGTTTACGCGTTTCTTGTTTTACGCGGACCTCCACGGGTTCAATTGACTGAGTAAATGGAGACTATACTGTACGTCGTTTTGCGTCACAGACTCCATTTTACGGTGCATCACCCTCTCTCG
>NW_024713254.1:0-25551 GCF_018991925.1 Homarus americanus | reverse complement strand
TCGAAACACGAGGATCATATATATTTCATTAGCCCAATAAAGCACGCAGACTTCTACATACAATCAACACCACACCCTGCCAGGATTGGAACCCACGGCCCACGAGCCCATGACTCTGACAAGGGGAACGCTACCTCTGGACCACCAGGATACTAAAAGCAGTCCTAGACTCTGTTATATTTTACACAAAGCATGTTCAACGAGCTTATGGTGCCGTGAACCTCTAATGGGGACTACCGTGCTGCTTAGGTGATCAGACCAACATTTTACCAAATGCGGCTTCGAAACAAGAAGGATCCATATATATTTCATTAGCCCAATAAAGCACGTGGACTTCTACATTTAATCAACACCTCACCCCACCAGGATTTGAACCCACGATCTTATAATTGTGACCGGGGGACGTTACCTCTGGGCCACCAGGACAATAAAAGCAGTCCTAGACTCTGCTATATTTCACACAAAGCCTGTTCAACGAGCTTATGGCGCCGTGAACCTGTAATGGGGACCACCCGTGCTGCTTAGGTGATCAGACCAACATTTTACCAAACGCGGCTTCGAAACAAGAAGGATCCATATATATTTCATTAGCCCAATAAAGCACGCGTACATCTACATTTAATCAACACCTCACCCCACCAGGATTTGAACCCACGATCTTATAATTGTGACCGGGGAACGCTACCTCTGGGCCACCAGGACAATAAAAGCAGTCCTAGACTCTGCAATATTTCACACAAAGCCTGTTCAACGAGCTTATGGCGCTGTGAACCTCTGATGGGGACCACCCATGCCGCTTAGGTGATCGGAGCAACGTTTTACCAAATGCGGCTTCGAAGCACGAGTATCCATATATATTTCATTAGCCCAATAAAGCACGCGGACTTCTTCATATAATCAACACCTCACCCCACCAGGATTCGAACCCACGATCTTCTAATTATGACCGGGGAACGCTACCTCTGGCTCACCAGGAGATTAAAAGCATTCCTAGACTCTGCTATATTTCACACAAAGCCTGTTCAACGAGCTTGTGACGCCCAGAACCTCTAATGGGGACCACCCGTGCCGCTTAGGTGATCAGAATAAACTTTTTACCAAATGCGGCTTCGAAACACGAGGATCCATATATATTTCATTAGCCCAATATAGCACGCGGACTTCTACATATAATCAACACCTCATCCCACCAGGATTTGAACCCACGATCTTCTAACTGTGACGGGCGAATGCTACCTCTGGGCCACCAGGACAATAAAAGCAGTCCTAGATTCTGCTATATTTCACACAAAGCCTGTTCAACGAGCTTATGGCGCCGTGAACCTCTAATGGGGACCCCCGTGCCGCTTAGGTGATCAGAGCAACGTTTTACCAAATGTGGCTTCGAAACCCGAGGATCCATATATATTTCATTAGACCATTAAAGCACGCGGACTTCTACATGTAATCAACACCTCACCCCACCAGGATTTGAACCAACGATCGTATAATTGTGACCGGGGAACGCTACCGCTGGGCCACCAGGACAATAAAAGCAGTCCTAGACTCTGCTATATTTCACACAAAGCCTGTTCAATGAGCTTATGGCGCCGTGAACCTCTAATGGGGACCACCCATGCCGTTTAGGTGATTAGAGCAACGTTTTACCAAATGCGGCTTCGAAACACGAGGATCCATATATATTTCATTAGCCCAATAAAGCACGCTCACTTCTTCATATAATCAACAACACACCCCACCAGGATTCGAACCCAAGATCTTCTAATTGTGACCGGGGAACGCTACCTCTGGGCCACCAGGACACTAAGAGCAGTCCTAGACTCTGCTATATTACACACAAAGCCTGTTCAACGAGCTTATGGCGCCATGAACCTCTAATGGGGACCACCCGTGCCGCTTAGGTGATCAGACCAACGTTTTACTAAATGCGGCTTCGAAACAAGAAGGATCCATATATATTTCATTAGCCCAATAAAGCACGCGGACTTCTACATATAATCAACACCTCACCCCACCAGGTTCAAACCCACGATCTTATAATTGTGACCGGGGTATGCTACCTCTGGGCCACCACGACAATAAAAGCAGTTCTAGACTCTACTATATTTCACACAAAGCCTGTTCAACGAGCTTATGGCGCTATGAACCACTATAGGGGACCACCCGTGCCGCTTAGGTGATCAGAGCAACGTTTTACCAAATGCGGCTTGGAAACACGAGGATCCATATATATTTCATTAGCCCAATAAATCACTCGGACTTCTACATATAATCAACACCTCACCCTACCAGGATTCAAACCAATGATATTATAATTGTGACCGGGGTATGCTACCTCTGGGCCACGAGGACAAGAAAAGCAGTCCTAGACTCTACTATATTTCACACAAAGCCTGTTCAACGACCTTATGGCGCCATGAACCTCTAATGGGGACCACCAGTGCCGCTTAGGTGATCAGAGCAACGTTTTACCAAATCCGGTTTCGAAACACGAGGATCCATATATATTTCATTAGCCAAATAAAGCACGTGGACTTTTACATATAATCAACACCTCACCCCACCAGGATTTGAACCCACGATCTTATAATTGTGACCGGGGAACGCTACCTCTGGGCCACCAGGACAATAAAAGCAGTCCTAGACTCTGCTATATTTCACACAAAGCCTGTTCAACGAGCTTATGGCGCCGTGAACCTCTAATGGGGACCCCCCGTGCCGCTTAGGTGATCAGAGCAACGTTTTACCAAATGTGGCTTCGAAACCCGAGGATCCATATATATTTCATTAGACCATTAAAGCACGCGGACTTCTACATGTAATCAACACCTCACCCCACCAGGATTCAAACCCACGATCTTATAATTGTGACCGGGGTATGCTACCTCTGGGCCACAAGGACAATAAAAGCAGTCCTAGACTCTACTATATTTCACACAAAGACTGTTGAACGACCTTATGGCGCCATGAACCTCTAATGGAGACCACCCGTGCCGCTTAGGTGATCAGAGCAACCTTTTACCAAATCCGGCTTGGAAACACGAGGATCCATATATATTTCATTAGCCCAATAAATCACTCGGACTTCTACATATAATCAACACCTCACCCTACCAGGATTCAAACCCACGATCTTATAATTGTGACCGGGATATGCTACCTCTGGGCCACCAGGACAATAAAAGCAGTCCTAGACTCTACTATATTTCACACAAAGCCTGTTCAACGACCTTATGGGGCCATGAACCTCTAATGGGGACCACCCGTGCCGCTTAGGTGATCAGGGCAACGTTTTACCAAATCTGGCTTCGAAACACGAGGATCCATATATATTTCATTAACCCAATAAAGCACGCGGACTTCTACATATAATCAACACCTCAACCCACTAGGATTTGAACCAACAATCTTATAATTGTGACCGGGGGATGCTACCTCTGGGCCACCAGGACAATAAAAGCAGTCCTAGACTCTGCTATATTTCACACAAAGCCTGTTCAACGAGCTTATGGCGCCGTGAACCTCTAATGGGGACCACCCGTGCCGCTTAAGTGATCAGGGCAACGTTTTACCAAATCTGGCTTCGAAACACGAGGATCCATATATATTTCATTAACCCAATAAGGCACGCGGACTTCTACATATAATCAACACCTCACCCCACCAGGATTTGAACCCACAATCTTATAATTGTGACCGGGGGACGCTAACTCTGGGCCACCAGGACAATAAAAGCAGTCCTAGACTCTGCTATATTTCACACATAGCCTGTTCAACGAGCTTATGGCGCCTGAAACTCTAATGGGGACCACCCGTGCTGCTTAGGTGATCAGACCAACATTTTACCAAATGCGGCTTCGAAAGAAGAAGGATCCATATATATTTCATTAACCCAATAAAGCACGCGGACTTCTACAAATAATCAACAACTCACCCCACCAGGATTTGAACCCACAATCTTATAATTGTGACCGGGGGACGCTAACTCTGGGCCACCAGGACAATAAAAGCAGTCCTAGACTCTGCTATATTTCACACATAGCCTGTTCAACGACCTTATGGCGCCGTGAACCTCTGATGGGGACCACCCATGCCGCTTAGGTGATCGGAACAACGTTTTACCAAATGCGGCTTCGAAGCACGAGGATCCATATATATTTCATTAGCCCAATAAAGCACGCGGACTTCTTCATATAATCAACACCTCACCCCACCAGGATTTGAACCCACGATCTTATAATTGTGACCGGGGAACGCTACATCTGGCCCACCAGGACACTAAAAGCATTCCTAGATTCTGCTATATTTCACACAAAGCCTGTTCAACGAGCTTATGGCGCCGTGAACCTCTAATGGGGACCCCCCGTGCCGCTTAGGTGATCAGAGCAACGTTTTACCAAATGTGGCTTCGAAACCCGAGGATCCATATATTTCATTAGACCATTAATGCACGCGGACTTCTACATATAATCAACACCTCACCCCACCAGGATTTGAACCAACAATCTTATAATTGTGACCGGGGGACGCTACCTCTGGGCCACCAGGACAATAAAAGCAGTCCTAGACTCTGCTATATTTCACACAAAGCCTGTTCAATGAGCTTATGGCGCCGTGAACCTCTAATGGGGACCACCTGTGCCGCTTAAGTGATCAGGGCAACGTTTTACCAAATCTGGCTTCGAAACACGAGGATCCATATATATTTCATTAACCCAATAAAGCACGCGGACTTCTACATTTAATCAACACCTCACCCCACCAGGATTTGAACCCACAATCTTATAATTGTGACCGGGGAACGCTACCTCTGGGCCACCAGGACAATAAAAGCAGTCCTAGACTCTGCTATATTTCACACAAAACCTGTTCAACGAGCTTATGGCGCCGTGAACCTCTGATGGGGACCACCCATGCCGCTTAGGTGATCGGAGCAACGTTTTACCAAATGCGGCTTCGAAGCACGAGGATCCATATATATTTCATTAGCCTAATAAAGCACTCGGACTTCTACATATAATCAACACCTCACCCCACCAGGATTCAAACCCACGATCTTATAATTGTGACCGGGATATGCTACCTCTGGGCCACCAGGACAATAAAAGCAGTCCTAGACTCTACTATATTTCACACAAAGCCTGTTCAACGACCTTATGGCGCCATGAACCTCTAATGGGGACCACCCGTGCCCCTTAGGTGATCAGAGCAACGTTTTACCATATCCGGCTTGGAAACACGAGCATCCATATATATTTCATTAGCCCATTAAAGCACTCAGACTTCTACATATAATGAACACCTCACCCCACCAGGATTTGAACCCACGATCTTATAATTGTGACCGGGGAATGGTACCTCTGGGCCACTAAGACAATAAAAGCAGTCCTAGACTCTGCTATATTTCACACAAAGCCTGTTTAACGAGCTTTTGGCGCCGTGAACCTCTAATGGGGACCTCCCGTGCCGCTTAGGTGATCAGAGCAACGTTTTACCAAATGCGGCTTCGAAACACGAGGATCCATATATATTTCATTAGCCCAATAAAGCACGTGGACTTCTACATATAATCAACACCTCACCCCACCGGGATTTGAACCCACGATCTTATAATTGTCACCGGGGGACGCTACCTCTGGGCCACCAGAACAATAAAAGCAGTCCTACACTCTACTATATTTCACACAAAGCCTGTTCAACGAGATTATGGCGCAGTGAACCTCTAATAGGGACCACCTGTGCCGCGTAGGTGATCAGAGCAACGTTTTACCAAATCCGGCTTGGAAATACGAGGATCCATATATATTTCATAAGCCCAATGAAGCACGCGGACTTCTACATATAATCAACACCTCACCCCACCAGGATTTGAACCCACGATCTTATAAATGTGACCGGGGAACGCTACCTCTGGGCCACCAGTTCAATATAAGCAGTCCTAGACTCTGCTATATTTCACACAAAGCCTGTTCAACGAGCTTATGGCGCCGTGAACCTCTAATGAGGACCACCCGTGCCTCTTAGGTGATCAGAGCAACGTTTTACCAAATGCGGCTTCAAAACACGAGGATCCATATGTATTTCATTAGCCCAATAAAGCACGCGGACTTCTACATATAATCAACACCTCACCCCACCAGGATTTGAACCCACGATCTTATAATTGTGACCGGGGAATGCTACCTCTGGGCCACTAAGACAACAAAAGCAGTCCTAGACTCTGCTATATTTCACACAAGCCTGATCAACGAGCATTTGGCGCCGTGAACCTCTAATGGGGACCACCCGTGCCGCTTAGGTGATCAGAGCAATGTTTTACAAAATGCGGCTTCGAAACACGAGGATCCATATATATTTCATTAGCCCAATAAAGCACGTGGACTTCTACATATAATCAACACCTCACCCCACCAGGATTTGAACCCACGATCTTAAAATTGTGACCGGGGGACGCTACCTCTGGGCCACCAGAACAATAAAAGCAGTCCTACACTCTGCTATATTTCACACAAAGCCTGTTCAACTAGCTTATGGCGCCGTGAACCTCTAATGGGGACCACCCGTGCCGCTTAGGTGATCAGAGCAACGTTTTACCAAATGCGGCTTCGAAACATGAGGATCCATATATATTTCGTTAGCCCAATAAAGCACGCGGACTTCTTCATATAATCAACACCTAACCCTACCGGTTGAACCCGATCTTCCTAATTGTGACGAGAACGCTACCTCTGGGCCACCAGGACAATAAAAGCAGTCCTAGACTTTCTGTATATTTCACGCAAAAGCCTGTTCAGCAGATTATGGCGCCGTGAACCTCTAATAAGGACCACCCGTGCCGCTTAGGTGATCAGAGCAACGTTTTACCAAATGCGGCTTCGAAACAGGAGGATCCATATATATTTCATTAGCCCAATAAAGCACGCGGACTTCTGCATATAATCAACACCTCACCCCACCAGGATTTGAACCCCGATCTTATAATTGTGACGGGGGGACGCTACCTCTGGGCCACCAGGACAATAAAAGCAGTCCTAGACTCTGTTATATTTCACACAAAGCCTGTTCAACGAGCTTATGGCGCCGTGAACCTCTAATGGGGACCACCCATGCCGCTTAGGTGATCAGACCAACGTTTTACCAAATGCGGCTTCGAAACAAGAAGGATCCATATATATTTCATTAGCCCAATAAAGCACGCGGACTTCTACATATAATCAACACCTCACCCCACCAGGATTTGAACCCACGATCTTATAATTGTGACCGGGGAACGCTACCTCTGGGCCACCAGGACAATAAAAGCAGTCCTAGACTCTGCTATATATCACACAAAGCCTGTTCAACGAGCTTATGGCGCCGTGAACCTCTAATGGGGACCACCCATGCCGCTTAGGTGATCAGAGCAACGTTTTACCAAATGCGGCTTCGAAACACGAGGATCCATATATATTTCATTAGCCCAATAAAGCACGCGGACTTCTTCATATAATCAACACCTCACCACATCAGGATTCGAACCCACGATCTTCTAATTGTGACCGGGGAACGCTACCTCTGGGCCACCAGGTCAATAAAAGCAGTCCTAGACTCTGCTATATTTCACACAAAGCCTGTTCAACGAGCTTATGGCGCCGTGGGACCACTATAGGGGACCACCCGTGCCGCTTAGGTGGAGAGAGCAACGTTTTACCAAATCTGGCTTGGAAACTCGAGGATCCATATATATTTCATTAGCCCAATAAAGCTCGCGGACTTCAACATATAATCGACACCTCACCCCACCAGGATTTGAACCCACGGTCTTATAATTGTGACCGGGGAACGGTAGCTCTGGGCCACCAGGACAATAAAAGCAGTCCTACACTCTGCTATATTTCACACAAATCCTGTTCAACGAGCTTATGGCGCCGTGAACCTCTAATAGGGACCACCCGTGCTGCTTAGGTGATCAGAGCAACGTTTTACCAAATGCGGCTTCGAAAAACGAGGATCCAAATATATTTCATTAGCCCAATAAAGCACTCGGACTTCTACATATAATCAACACCTCACCCCACCAGGATTTGAACCACCGATCGTATAAATGTGACCGGGGAACGCTACCTCTGGGCCACCAGTTCAATAAAAGCAGTCCTAGACTCTGCTATATTTCACACAAAGCCTGTTCAACTAGCTTATGGCGCCGTGAACCTCTAATGGGGACCACCCGTGCAGCTTAGGTTATCAGAGCAACGTTTTACCAAATGCGGCTTCGAAACACGAGGATCCATATATATTTCATTAGCCCAATAAAGCACGCGGACTTCTACATATAATCAACACCTCACCCCACCAGGATTCAAACCCACGATCTTATAATTGTGACCGGGATATGCTACCTCTGGGCCACCAGGACAATAAAAGCAGTCCTAGACTCTACTATATTTCACACAAAGCCTGTTCAACGACCTTATGGCGCCATGAACCTCTACTGGAGACCACCCGTGCCCCTTAGGTGATCAGAGCAACGCTTTACCATATCCGGCTTGGAAACACGAGCATCCATATATATTTCATTAGCCCAATAAAGCACTCGGACTTCTACATATAATCAACACCTCACCCCACCAGGATTTGAAGGCACGATCTTATAATTGTGTCTGGGGAATGCTACCTCTGGGCCACTAGGACAATAAAAGCAGTCCTAGACTCTGCTATATTTCACACAAAGCCTGTTCAGCGAGCTTTTGGCGCCGTGAACCTCTAATGGGGACCACCCGTGCCGCTTAGGTGATCAGAGCAAGGTTTTACCAAATGCGGCTTCGAAACACGAGGATCCATATATATTTCATTAGCCCAATAAAGCACGTGGACTTCTTTATATAATCAACACCTCACCCCACCAGGATTCGAACCCACGATCTTATAATTGTGACTGGGGAACGCTACCTCTGAGCCACCAGGACACTATAAGCAATCCTAGACTCTGTTATATTTCACACAAAGCCTGTTCAACGAGCTTATGGCGCCGTGGGACCACTATAGGGGACCACCCGTGCCGCTTAGGTGGAGAGAGCAACGTTTTACCAAATCTGGCTTGGAAACTCGAGGATCCATATATATTTCATAAGCCCAATAAAGCACGCGGACTTCTACATATAATAAACACTTCACCCCACCAGGATTTGAACCCACGATCTTATAATTGTGACTGGGGAACGCTACCTCTGGGCCACCAGGACAATGAAAGCAGTCCTACACTCTGCTATATTTCACACAAAGCCTGTTCAATGACCTTATGGCGCTATGAACCTGTAATGGGGACCACCCCTGCCCCTTAGGTGATCAGAGCAATGTTTTACCATATCCGGCTTGGAAACACGAGCATCCATATATATTTCATTAGCCCATTAAAGCACTCGGACTTCTACATATAATCAACACCTCACCCCACCAGGATTTGAACCCACGATCTTATAATTGTGACCGGGGAATGCTACCTCTGGGCCACTAAGACAATAAAAGCAGTCCTAGCCTCTGCTATATTTCACACAAAGCCTGTTCAACGAGCTTTTGGCGCCGTGAACCTCTAATGGGGACCACCCGTGCCGCTTAGGTGATCAGAGCAACGTTTTCCCAAATGCGGCTTCGAAACACGAGGATCCATATATATTTCATTAGCCCAATAAAGCACGTGGACTTCTACATATAATCAACACCTCACCCCACCAGAATTTGAACCCACGATCTTAAAATTGTGACCGGGGGACGCTACCTCTGGGCCACCAGAACAATAAAAGCAGTCCAACACTCTGCTATATTTCACACAAAGCCTGTTCAATGAGATTATGGCGCCGTGAACCTCTAATGGGGACCACCCGTGCCGCTTAGGTGATCAGAGCAACGTTTTACCAAATGCGGCTTCGAAACACGAGGATCCATATATATTTCATTAGCCCAGTAAAGCAGGCGGACTTCTACATATAATCAACACCTCACCCCACCAGGATTTGAACCCCAAATCTTATAATTGTGGCCGGGGGACGCTACCTCTGGGCCACCAGGACAATAAAATCAGTCCTAGACTCTGCTATATTTCACACAAAGCCTGTTCAACGAGCTTATGGCGCCGTGAACCTCTAATGGGGACCACCCGTGCCGCTTAGGTGATCAGACCAACGTTTTACCAAATGCGGCTTCGAAACAAGAAGGATCCATATATATTTCATTAGCCCAATAAAGCACGCGGACTTCTACATATAATCAACACCTCACCCCTCCAGGATTTGAACCCACGATCTTATAATTGTGACCGGGGAACGCTACCTCTGGGCCACCAGGACAATAAAATCAGTCCTAGACTCTGCTATATTTCACACAAAGCCTGTTCAACGAGCTCATGGCGCCGTGAACCTCTAATGGGGACCACCCATGCCGCTTAGGTGATCAGAGCAACGTTTTACCAAATGCGGCTTCGAAACACGAGAATCCATATATATTTCATTAGCCCAATAAAGCACGCGGACTTCTTCATATAATCAATACCTCACCACACCAGGATTCCAACCCACGATCATCTAATTGTGACCGGGGAACGCTACCTCTGGGCCACCAGGACAATAAAAGCAGTCCTAGACTCTGCTATATTTCACACAAAGCCTGTTCAACGAGCTTATGGCGCCGTGGGACCACTATAGGGGACCACCCATGCCGCTTAGGTGGAGAGAGCAACGTTTTACCAAATCTGGCGTGGAAACTCGAGTATCCATATAAATTTCATTAGCCCAATAAAGCACACGGACTTCTACATATAATCGACACCTCACCCCACCAGGATTTGAACCCACGGTCTTATAATTGTGACCGGGGAACGGTCCCTCTGGGCCACCAGGACAATAAAAGCAGTCCTACACTCTGCTATATTTCACACAAATCCTGTTCAACGAGCTTATGGCGCCGTGAACCTCTAATAGGGACCACCCGTGCTGCTTAGGTGATCAGAGCAACGTTTTACCAAATGCGGCTTCGAAAAACGAGGATCCAAATATATTTCATTAGCCCAATAATGCACGCGGACTTCTTCATATAATCAACACCTCACCCCACCAGGATTCGAACCCACGATCTTCTAATTGTGACCGTGGAACGCTACCTCTGGGCCACCAGGACAATAAAAGCAGTCCTAGACTCTGCTATATTTCTCACAAAGCTTGTTCAATGAGCTTATGGCCCCGTGAACCTTTAATGGGTACCACTCGTGCCGCTTAGGTGATCAGAGCAACGTTTTACCAAATCCGGGTTCGAAACACGAGGATCCATATATATTTCATTAGCCCAATAAAGCACGCGGACTTCTACATATAATCAACACCTCCCCCCACCAGGATTTGAACCCACGATCTTATAAATGTGACCGGGGAACGATACCTCTGGGCCACCAGTTCAATAAAAGCAGTCCTAGACTCTGCTATGTTTCACTCAAAGCCTGTTCAACTAGCTTTTGGCGTCGTGAACCTCTAATGGGGACCACCCGTGCCGCTTGGGTGATCATAGCAACGTTTTACCAAATGCGGCTTCGAAACACGAGGATCCATATATATTTCATTAGCCCAATATAGTACGCAGACCTCTTCATATAATCAACACCTCACCCCACGAGGATTCAAACCCACGATCTTCTAATTGTGACCGGGGAACGCTACCTCTGGGCCACCAGGACAATGAAAGCAGTCCTAGACTCTGCTATATTTCACAAAAAGCCTGTTTAACGAGCTTATGGCGCCGTGAACCTCTAATGGGGACCACCCGTGCCGCTTAGGTGATCAGACCAACGTTTTACCAAATGCGGCTTCGAAACAAGAAGGATCAATATATATTTCATTAGCCCAATAAAGCACGCGGACTTCTACATATAATCAACGCCTCACCCCACCAGGATTTGAAGCCACGATCTTATAATTGTGACCGGGGAGCGCTACCTCTGGGCCACCAGGACAATAAAAGCAGTCCTAGACTCTGCTATATTTCACACAAAGCCTGTTCAACGAGCTTATGGCGCCGTAGACCTCTCATGGGGACCACCCGTGCCGCTTAGGTGATCAGAGCAACGTTTTACCAATCTTTGGCAACCGAGGATCCATATATATTTCATTAGCCCAATAAAGCACGCGGACTTCTTCATATAATCAACACCTCACCACACCAGGATTCCAACCCACGATCTTCTAATTGTGACCGGGGAACGCTACCTCTGGGCCCCCAGGACAATAAAAGCAGTCCTAGACTCTGCTATATTTCACACAAAGCCTGTTCAACGAGCTTATGGCGCCTTGGGACCACTATAGGGGACCACCCATGCCGCTTAGGTGATCACAGCAACGTTTTACCAAATCCGGCTTGGAAATACGAGGATCCATATATATTTCATTAGCCCAATAAAGCACACGAACTTCTACATATAATCAACACCTCACCCCACCAGGATATGAACCCACGATCTTATAAATGTGACCGGGAACGCTACCTCTGGCCACCAGTTCAATAAAACCTGTCCTAGACTCTGCTATATTTCACACAAAGCCTGTTCAACGAGCTTATGGCGCCGTGAACCTCTAATGGGGACCACCCGTGCCGCTTAGGTGATCAGACCAACGTTTTACCAAATGCGGCTTCGAAATAAGAAGGATCAATATATATTTCATTAGGCCAATAAAGCACGCGGACTTCTACATATAATCAACACCTCACCCCTCCAGGATTTGAACCCACGATCTTATAATTGTGACCGGGGAACGCTACCTCTGGGCCACCAGGACCAATAAAGAAAGCGATTAGAATATGCTATATTTCACACAAAACTTCTTCACTTGAGCTTGTGGGCGCCCGTGAACACTCTAATAGGGGATACCCTTGCCGCTTAAATTGATCAGAGCAACGTTTTTACCAAATGCGGCTTCGAAACACAGGGATCCATTTATATTTCATTAGCCCAATAAAGCCGCGGACTTCTTCCTTATAATCAACACCTCCACACCAGGATTCAGCCACGATCTTCTGGTGTGACCGGGGAACTGCTACCTCTGGGCCACCAGGACCAATAAAAAGCAGTCCTGGAGCTCTGCTATATTTCACACTACAAAGCCTGTTCAACGACTATGGCGGGACCACTATAGAGGACCACCCATGCCGCTTAGGTGATCACAGCAACGTTTTACCAAATCCGGCTTGGAAATACGAGGATCCATATATATTTCATTAGCCCAATAAAGCACACGAACTTCTACATATAATCAACACCTCACCCCACCAGGATATGAACCCACGATCTTATAAATGTGACCGGGGAACGCTACCTCTGGCCACCAGTTCAATAAAACCTGTCCTAGACTCTGCTATATTTCACACAAAGCCTGTTCAACGAGCTTATGGCGCCGTGAACCTCTAATGGGGACCACCCGTGCTGCTTAGGTGATCAGAGCAACGTTTTACCAAATGCGGCTTCGAAACACGAGGACCCAAATATAATTTATTAGCCCAATAAAGCACTCGGACTTCTACATATAATCAACACCTCACCCCACCAGGATTCAAACCCACGATCTTATAATTGTGACCGCGATATGCTACCTCTGGGCCATCAGGACAATAAAAGCAGTCCTAGACTCTACTATATTTCACACAAAGCCTGTTCAACGAGCTTATGGCGCCATGAACCTCTAATGGGGACCACCCGTAACGCTTAGGTGATCAGAGCAACGTTTTACCAAATGCGGCTTCGAAACACGAGGATCCATATATATTTTATTAGCCCAATAAAGCACGCGGATTTCTACATATAATCAACACCTCACCCCACCAGGATTTGAACCCACGATCTTATAATTGTGACCGGGGAACGCTACCTCTGGGCCACCAGGACAATAAAAGCAGTCCTAGACTCTGCTATATTTCACACAAAGCCTGTTCAACGACCTTATGGCGCCATGAACCTCTAATGGGGACCACCCGTGCCGCTTAGGTGATCAGGTCAACGTTTTACCAAATCTGGCTTCGAAACACGAGGATCCATATATATTTCATTAGCCCAAAAAAGGACGCGGACATCTACATATAATCAACACCTCACCCCACCAGGATTTGAACCCACGATCCTATAATTGTGACCGGAGAACGCTACCTCTGGGCCACTAGGACAATAAAAGCAGTCCTAGACTCTGCTATATTTCACACAAAACCTGTTCAACGACCTTATGGCGCCGTGAACCTCTGATGGGGACCACCCATGCCGCTTAGGTGATCGGAGCAACGTTTTACCAAATGCGGCTTCGAAACAGGAATCCGCCCTGCTATATTTCGTGGCCCCAATAAAATCGCAGCGCATTTCTACATATAATCAACACCTCACCCCACCAGGATTTGAAACCACGATCTTATAATTGTGACCGGGGAACGCTACCTCTGGGCCACCAGGACAATAAAAGCAGTCCTAGACTCTGCTATATTTCTCACAAAGCCTGTTCAACGAGTTTATAGCGCCGTGAACCTCTAATGGGGACCACCCGTGCCGCTTAGGTGATCAGAGCAACGTTTTACCAAATCCGGCTTCGAAACACGAGCATCCATATATGTTCAATAGCCCAATAAAGCACGCGGACTTCTACATTTAATCAACACCTCACCCCACCAGGATTTGAACCACGATCTTATAATTGTGACCGGGGAACGCTACCTCTGGGCCACCAGGACAATAAAAGCAATCCTAGACTCTGCTATATTTCATACAGAGCATGTTCAACGAGCTTATGTCGCCGTGAACCTCTAATGGGGACCACCCATGCCGCTTAGGTGATCAGAGCAACGTTTTACCAAATGCGGCTTCGAAACACGAGAATCCATATATATTTCATTAGCCCAATAAAGCCTGGGATTTCTACATATAATCAGCACCTCACTTGCAAGTTTGAACCCACGATCTTATAAATGGGCGGGGAACGCTACCTCCTGGGCCACCAGATCAATAAAAGCAGTCCTAGACTCCTGCTACATATTTCACCTAAAACCTGTTCATCGAGCTTATGTGCCGTGAACACTCTAATAGGGATACACCCGTGCCTTAGTGATCAGGCAACGTTTTACCAAATGCACGGCTTCGAAACACAGGATCCATATATATTTCATTAGACCAATAAAGCACGCGGACTTCTACATATAATCAACACCTCACCCCACCAGGATTCAAACCCACGATCTTATAATTGTGACCGGGATATGCTACCTCTGGGCCATCAGGACAATAAAAGCAGTCCTAGACTCTACTATATTTCACACAAAGCCTGTTTAACGACCTTATGGCGCCATGAACTTCTAATGGGGACCACCCATGCAACTTAGGTGATCAGAGCAACGTTTTACCATATCCGGCTTCGAAACACAAGGATCCATATATATTTCATTAACCTAATAAAGCACGCGGACTTCTCCATATAAACACCTCACCCCACCATGATTTGAACCCACGATCTTATAATTGTGGCCGGGGAATGCTACCTCTGGGCCGCGAGGACACTAAAAGCAGTCGTAGACTCTGCTATATTTCACACAAAGACTGTTCAACGAGCTTTTGGCGCCGTTAACCTCTAATGGGGACCACCCGTGCCGCTTAGGTGATCAGAGCAACGTTTTACCAAATCGACTTGAGCTGCAGCGGATCATATATATTTCATTAGCCCAATAAACCGCGGACTTCTGCGCTATAATCAACACCTCCTTACCAGGTTTGAACCCACGATCTTATAATTGTGACCGGGGGACGCTACCTCTGGGCCACCAGGAACATTAAAAGCAGTCCTAGTCTCTGCTATATTTCACACAAAGCCGGTTCAATGAGCTTAAGGCACCGTAAACCTCTAATGAGGACCACCCGTGCAGCTTAGGTGATCAGCGCAACGTTTTACCAAATGCGGCTTCGAAACACGAGGATCCATATATATTTCATTAGCCCAATAAAGCACGCGGACTTCTTCATATAATCAACACCTCACCCACCAGGATTTGAACCCACGATCTTATAATTGTGACCGGGGAACGCTACCTCTGGGCCACCAGGACAATAAAAGCAGTCCTAGACTCTGCTATATTTCACACAAAGCCTGTTCAATGAGCTTATGGCGCCGTGAACCTTTAATGGGGACCACCCATGCCGCTTAGGTGATCAGAGTAACGTTTTACCAAATGCGGCTTCGAAACGCGAGGATCCCTATATATTTCATTAGCCCAATAAAGCACGCGGACTTCTTCATATAATCAACACCTAACCCCACCAGGATTCGAACCCACGATCTTCTAATTGTGACCGGGGAACGCTACCTCTGGGCCACCAGGACACTAAAAGCAGTCCTAGACTCTGCTATATTTCACACAAAGCCTGTTCAACGAGCTTTTGGCGCCGTGAACCTCTAATGGGGACCACCCGTGCCGCTTAGGCGATCAGAGCAACGTTTTGCCGTGCGGCCGAAAAACGAGGATCACCATATGTTTCATTGGCCCAATACAGCGCCGGACTTACGCTATAATCAACCTCCCCACCGGGATTTTGAACCCACGGTCAAACATAATTGTGACCCGGGGGACGTATCTGGGCCGCAGGACACTAAAAAGCATTCTAGACTCTGCTATATTTCACAAAAGCCTGTTCAGCGGGCTTATGGCGCCGTGAACCTCTAATGGGGACCAGCGTGCGCTTAGGTGATCAGACAACGCGTTTACCAAATGCGGCTTCGAAACCCGAGGATCCATATATTTTTGATTAGCCCAATAAAGCACGCGGACTTCTACATATAATCAACATCTCACCTCACCAGGATTTGAACCCACGATCTTATAATTGTGACCGGGGAATGCTACCTCTGGGCCACCAGGACAATAAAAGCAGTCCTAGACTCTGCTATATTTCACACAAAGCCTGTTCAGCGAGCTTGTGGCGCCCAGAACCTCTAATGGGGACCACCCGTGCCGCTTAGGTGATCAGAACAACGTTTTACCAAATGCGGCTTCGAAACACGAGGATCCATATATATTTCATTAGCCCAATAAAGCACGCGGACTTCTACATATAATCAACACCTCACCCCACCAGGATTTGAACCCACGATCTTCTAACTGTGACGGGCAAATGCTACCTCTGGGCCACCAGGACAATAAAAGCAGTCCTAGATTCTGCTATATTTCACACAAAGCCTGTTCAACGAGATTATGGCGCCGTGAACCTATAATGGGGACCACCCGTGCCGCTTAGGTGATCAGAGCAACGTTTTACCAAATGCGGCTTCGAATCACGAGGATCCATATATATTTCATTAGCCCAATAAAGCACGCGGACTTCTACATATAATCAACACCTCACCCCACCAGAATTTGAACCCACAATCTTATAATTGTGACCGGGGGACGCTACCTTTGGGCCACGAGGACAATAAAAGCAGTCCTAGACTCTGCTATATTTCACACAAAGCCTGTTCAACGAGCTTATGGCGCCGTGAACCTCTAATGGGGACCACGACGCCGCTTTTAGGTGATCAGAGTTCGTTTACCAAATGCGTTTTCAAACACGCAGGATCCATATATATTTCTATTAGCCCAATAAAGCACGCGACTTCTTCATATAATCAACACCACCTACCAGATCTGAACCCACGATCTTTCTAATTCAGACCGGGAACGCTACTCTTGGCCCACCAGACACTAAAAGTATCTTTAGACCTAAGCAGGAGCCACACAAAGCCTGTTCAATGAGCTTATGGCGCCGTGAACTCTAATGGGGACCCCTGTGCCGCTTAGGTGATCAGAGCAACGTTTTACCAAATGTGGCTTCGAAACAAGAGGATCCATATATATTTCATTAGACCAATAAAGCACGCGGACTTCTACATATAATCAACACCTCACCCCACTAGGATTTGAACCCACGATCTTATAATTGTGACCGGGGAACGCTATCGCTGGGCCACCAGGACAATAAAAGCAGTCCTAGACTCTGCTATATTTCTCACAAAGCCTGTTCAACGAGCTTATGGCGCGTGAACCTCTAATGGGGACCACCCGTGCCGCTTAGGTGATCAGAGCAACGTTTTACCAAATCCGGCTTCGAAACACGAGGATCCATATATATTTCATTAGCCCAATAAAGCACGCGGACTTCTACATATAATCAACACCTCACCCCAACAGGATTTGAACCCACGATCTTATAATTGTGACCGAGAAACGCTACCTCTGGGCCACCAGGACAATAAAAGCAGTCCTAGACTCTGCTATATTTCATACAAAGCCTGTTCAACGAGCTTATGGCGCCGTGAACCTCTAATGAGGACCACCCGTGCCGCTTAGGTGATCAGAGCAACGTTTTACCAAATACGGCTTGGAAATACGAGGATCCATATATATTTCATTAGCCCAATAAAGCACAAGGACTTCTACATATAATCAACACCTCACCCCACCAGGATTTGAACCCACGATCTTATAAATGTGACCGGGGAACGCTACCTCTGGGCCACCAGTTCAATAAAAGCAGTCCTAGACTCTGCTATATTTCACACAAAGCCTGTTCATCGAGCTTATGGCGCGGTGAACCTCTAATGGGGACCACCCGTGCTGCTTAGGTGATCAGAGCAACGTTTTACCAAATGCGGCTTCGAAACACGAGGATCCAAATATATTTTATAGCCCAATAAAGCACTCGGACTTCTACATATAATCAACACCTCACCCCACCAGGATTCAAACCCAGGATCTTATAATTGTGACCGGGATATGCTACCTCTGGGCCATCAGGACAATAAAAGCAGTCCTAGACTCTACTATATTTCACACAAAGCTTGTGTAACGACCTTATGGCGCCATGAACCTATAATGGGGACCACCCGTGCCGCTTAGGTGATCAGAGCAACGTTTTACCATATCCGGCTTCGAAACACGAGGATCCATATATATTTCATTAGCCTAATAAAGCACGCGGACTTCTACATATAAACACCTCACCCCACCATGATTTGAACCCACGATCTTATAATTGTGGCCGGGGAATGCTACCTCTAAGCCACCAGGACACTAAATGCAGTCGTAGACTCTGCTATATTTCACACAAAGACTGTTCAACGAGCTTTTGGTGCCGTGAACCTCTAATGGGGACCACCCGTGCCGCTTAGGTGATCAAAGCAACGTTTTACCAAATGCGGCTTCGAAACACGCGGATCCATATATATTTCAATCGCCCAATAAAGCACGCGGACTTCTACATATAATCAACACCTCACCCCACCAGGATTTGAACCCACGATCTTATAATTGTGACCGGGGGACGCTACCTCTGAGCCACCAGGACAATAAAAGCAGTCCTAGACTCTGCTATATTTCACACAAAGCCTGTTCAACGAGTTTATGGCCCCATGAACCTCTAATGGGGACCACCCGTGCCGCTTAGGTGATCAGAGCAACGTTTTACCAAATGCGACTTCGAAACACGAGGATCCATATATATTTCATTAGCCCAATAAAGCACGCGGACTTCTTCATATAATCAACACCTCACCTCACCAGGATTCGAACCCACGATCTTCTAATTGTGACCGGGGAACGCTACCTCTGGGCCACGAGGACACTAAAGGCATTCCTAGACTCTGCTATATTTCTCACAAAGCCTGTTCAACGAGCTTATGGCGCCGTGAACCTCTAATGGGGACCACCCGTGCCGCTTAGGTGATCAGAGCAACGTTTTACCAAATCCGGCTTCGAAACACGAGGATCCATATATATTTCATTAGCCCAATAAAGCACGCGGACTTCTACATATAATCAACACCTCACCCCACCAGGATTTGAAACCACGATCTTCTAATTGTGACGGGGGAACGCTACCTCTGGGCCACCAGGACAATAAAAGCAGTCCTGGATTCTGCTATATTTCACACAAAGCCTGTTCAACGAGATTATGGCGCCGCGGAACTCCTAATGGGGACCACCCGCGCCGCTTAGGGTGTGTTCAGAGCAACGCGTTTTACCAAATGCGCTTCTGAATCACGAGATCCAAATATATTTCCATTAGCCCAATAAAGCACGCGGATTCTACATATAATCAACACCTTCACCCCACCAGGATTTGAACCCACAATCTTATAATTGTGACCGGGGGACGCTACCTCTGGGCCACCAGGACAATAAAAGCAGTCCTAGACTCTGCTATATTTCACACAAAGGCTGTTCAACGAGCTTATGGCGCCGTGAACCTCTAATGGGGACCACCCGTGCCGCGTAGGTGATCAGACCAACCTTTTACCAAATGCGGCTTCGAAACAAGAAGGATCAATATATATTTCATTAGCCCAATAAAGCAAGCGGACTTCTACATATAATCAACACCTCACCCCACCAGGATTCAAACCCACGATCTATTAATTGTGACCGGGATATGCTACCTCTGGGCCATTAGGACAATAAAAGCAGTACTAGACTCTACTATATTTCACACAAAGCCTGTTCAACGACCTTATGGCGCCATGAACCTCTAATGGGGACCACCCGTGCCGTTTAGGTGATCAGAGCAACGTTTTACCAAATGCGGCTACGAAACAAGAAGGATCCATATATATTTCATTAGCCCAATAAAGCACGCGGATTTCTACATATAAACACCTCACCCCACCATGATTTAAACCCACGATCTTATAATTGTGGCCGGTGAATGCTACCTCTGGGCCACCAGGACACTAAAAGCATTCGTAGACTCTGCTATATTTCACACAAAGACTGTTCAATGAGCTTATGGCGGCGTGAACCTCTAATGGGGACCCCCCGTGCCGCTTACGTGATCAGAGCAACGTTTTCCCAAATGTGGCTTCGAAACCCGAGGATCCATATATATTTCATTAGGCCATTAAAGCACGCGGACTTCTACATATAATCAACACCTCATCCCACCATGATTTGAACCCACGATCTTATAATTGTGGCCGGGGAATGCTACCTCTGGGCCACCAGGACACTAAATGCAGTCGTAGACTCTGCTATATTTCACACAAAGCCTGTTCAACGATCTTATGGCGCCGTGAACCTCTAATGGGGACCACCCGTGCCGCTTAGGTGATCAGACCAACATTTTACCAAATGCGGCTTCGAAACCCGAGGATCCCTATATATTTCATTAGACCATTAAAGCACGGACTTCTACATATAATCAACACCTCACCCCACCAGGATTTGAACCCACGATCTTATAATTGTGACCGGGGTATGCTACCTCTGGGCCACAAGGACAATAAAAGCAGTCCTAGACTCTACTATATTTCACACAAAAGCCTGTTCAACGACCTTATGGCGCCATGAACCTCTAATGGGGACCACCCGTGCCGCTTAGGTGACTAGAGTAACGTTTTACCAAATGCGGCTTGGAAAACACGAGATCCCTAATATATTTCATTACCCGCCATGACTTTCTATAATCAACACTCACCCCACCAGGATTCGGAACTCCACGATCTTCTAATTGTGACCGGGGAACGCTACCTCTGGGCCACCAGGACACTAAAAGCAGTCCTAGACTCTGCTATATTTCACACAAAGCCTGTTCAACGAGCTTTTGGCGCCGTGAACCTCTAATGGGGACCACCCGTGCCACTTAGGCAATCAGAGCAAAGTTTTTCCAAATGCGGCTTCGAAACCCGAGGATCCATAAATATTTCATTAGCCCAATAAAGCACGCAGACTTCTACATATAATCAAAGCCTCACCCCACTAGGATTTGAAGCCACGATCTTATAAATGTGACCGGGGAACGCTACCTCTGGGCCACCAGGGATAAAAGCAGTCCTAGACTCTACTATATTTCACACAAGCCTGTTCAACGATCTTATGGCGCCATGAACCTCTAATGGGGACCACCCGGGCCGCTTAGGTAATCAGAGCACCGTTTTACCAAATCCGGTTTCGAAACACGAGGATCCATATATATTTCATTAGCCCAATAAAGCACGCGGACTTTTACATATAATCAACACCTCACCCTACCAGGATTTGAACCCACGATCTTATAATTGTGACCAGGAAACGCTACCTCTGGGCCACTAGGACAATAAAAGCAGTCCTAGACTCTGCTATATTTCACTCAAAGCCTGTTCAACGAGCTTATGGGCCGTGAACCTCTAATGGGGACCACCCCTGCCACTTAGGTGATCAGAGCAACGTTTTACCGAATGCGGCTTCGAAACACGAGGATCCATATATATTTCATTAGCCCAATATAGCACGTGGACTTCTACATATAATCAACACCTCACCCCACCAGGATTTGAACCCACGATCTTATAATTGTGACCGGGGGACGCTATCTCTGGGCCACCAGGACAATAAAAGCATTCCTAGACTCTGCTATATTTCACACAAAGCCTGTTCAACGAGCTTGTGGCGCCCAGAACCTCTAATGGGGACCACCCGTGCCGTTTAGGTGATCAGAACAACGTTTTACCAAATGCGGCTTCGAAACACGAGGATCCATATATATTTCATTAGCCCAATAAAGCACGCGGACTTCTACATATAATCAACACCTCACCCCACCAGGATTTGAACCCACGATCTTCTAACTGTGACGGGCGAATGCTACCTCTGGGCCACCAGGACAATAAAAGCAGTCCTAGATTCTGCTATATTTCACACAAAGCCTGTTCAACGAGCTTATGGCGCCGTGAACCTCTAATGGGGACCCCCCGTGCCGCTTAGGTGATCAGAGCAACGTTTTACCAAATGTGGCTTCGAAACCCGAGGATCCATATATATTTCATTAGACCATTAAAGCACGCTGACTTCTACATGTAATCAACACCTCACCCCACCAGGATTTGAACCAACGATCTTATAATTGTGACCGGGGAACGCTACCGCTGGGCCACCAGGACAATAAAAGCAGTCCTAGACTCTGCTATATTTCACACAAAGCTTGTTCAATGAGCTTATGGCGCCGTGAACCTCTAATGGGGACCACCCATGCCGTTTAGGTGATTAGAGCAACGTTTTACCAAATGCGGCTTCGAAACACGAGGATCCATATATATTTCATTAGCCCAATAAAGCACGCTCACTTCTTCATATAATCAACAACACACCCCACCAGGATTCGAACCCAAGATCTTCTAATTGTGACCGGGGAACGCTACCTTTGGGCCACCAGGACACTAAGAGCAGTCCTAGACTCTGCTATATTACACACAAAGCCTGTTCAACGAGCTTATGGCGCCATGAACCTCTAATGGGGACCACCCGTGCCGCTTAGGTGATCAGACCAACGTTTTACTAAATGCGGCTTCGAAACAAGAAGGATCCATATATATTTCATTAGCCCAATAAAGCACGCGGACTTCTACATATAATCAACACCTCACCCCACCAGGGTTCAAACCCACGATCTTATAATTGTGACCGGGGTATACTACCTCTGGGCCACCACGACAATAAAAGCAGTTCTAGACTCTACTATATTTCACACAAAGCCTGTTCAACGAGCTTATGGCGCTATGAACCACTATAGGGGACCACCCGTGCCGCTTAGGTGATCAGAGCAACGTTTTACCAAATGCGGCTTGGAAACACGAGGATCCATATATATTTCATTAGCCCAATAAATCACTCGGACTTCTACATATAATCAACACCTCACCCTACCAGGATTCAAACCAATGATATTATAATTGTGACCGGGGTATGCTACCTCTGGGCCACCAGGACAAGAAAAGCAGTCCTAGACTCTACTATATTTCACACAAAGCCTGTTCAACGACCTTATGGCGCCATGAACCTCTAATGGGGACCACCAGTGCCGCTTAGGTGATCAGAGCAACGTTTTACCAAATCCGGTTTCGAAACACGAGGATGCATATATATTTCATTAGCCCAATAAAGCACGTGGACTTTTACATATAATCAACACCTCACCCTACCAGGATTTGAACCCACGATCTTATAATTGTGACCAGGAAACGCTACCTCTGGGCCACTAGGACAATAAAAGCAGTCCTAGACTCTGCTATATTTCACACAAAGCCTGTTCAACGAGCTTATGGCGCCGTGAACCTCTAATGGGGACCACCCGTGCCGCTTAAGTGATCAGGGCAACGTTTTACCAAATCTGGCTTCGAAACACGAGGATCCATATATATTTCATTAACCCAATAAAGCACGCGGACTTCTACATATAATCAACACCTCACCCCACCAGGATTTGAACCCACAATCTTATAATTGTGACCGGGGGACGCTAACTCTGGGCCACCAGGACAATAAAAGCAGTCCTAGACTCTGCTATATTTCACACATAGCCTGTTCAACGAGCTTATGGCGCCGTGAAACTCTAATGGGGACCACCCGTGCTGCTTAGGTGATCAGACCAACATTTTACCAAATGCGGCTTCGAAAGAAGATGGATCCATATATATTTCATTAGCCCAATAAAGCACGTGGACTTCTACATTTAATCAACACCTCACCCCACCAGGATTTGAACCCACGATCTTATAATTGTGACCGGGGAACGCTACCTCTGGGCCACCAGGACAATAAAAGCAGTCCTAGACTCTGCTATATTTCACACAAAACCTGTTCAACGACCTTATGGCGCCGTGAACCTCTGATGGGGACCACCCATGCCACTTAGGTGATCGGAGCAACGTTTTACCAAATGCGGCTTCGAAGCACGAGGATCCATATATATTTCATTAGCCCAATAAAGCACGCGGACTTCTTCATATAATCATCACCTCACCCCACCAGGATTCGAACCCACGATCTTCTAATTATGACCGGGGAACGCTACCTCTGGCTCACAAGGAGACTAAAAACATTCCTAGACTCTCCTATATTTCACACAAAGCCTGTTCAACGAGCTTATGGCGCCGTGAACCTCTAATGGGGACCACCCGTGCCGCTTAGGTAATCAGAGCAACGTTTTACCAAATGCGGCTTCGAAACCCGAGGATCCATATATTTTTCATTAGCCCAATAAAGCACGCAGACTTCTACATATAATCAACACCTCACCCCACCAGCATTTGAACCCACGATCTTATAATTGTGACCGGGGAATGCTACCTCTGGGCCACCAGGACAATAAAAGCAGTCCTAGACTCTGCTATGTTTCACACAAAGCCTGTTCAACGAGCTTATGGCGCCGTGAACCTCTAATGGGGACCACCCGTGCCGCTTAGGTGATCAGAGCAACGTTTTACCAAATGTGGCTTCGAAACCCGAGGATCCATATATATTTAATTAGACCAAATAAAGCACGCGGACTTCTACATATAATCAACACCTCACCCCACCAGGATTTGAACCCACGATCTTATAATTGTGACCGGCGAATGCTACCTCTGGGCCACCAGGACACTAAAAGCAGTCCTAGACTCTGCTATATTTCACACAAAGACTGTTCAACGAGCTTTTGGCGCCGTGAACCTCTAATGGGGACCACCGTGCCACTTAGGTGATCAGAGCAACGTTTTACCAAATGAAGCTTCGAAACACGAGGATCCA
>NW_024713253.1:0-12528 GCF_018991925.1 Homarus americanus | reverse complement strand
CACCAGGATTTGAAGCCACGATCTTATAATTGTGACTGGGGAACGCTACCTCTGGGCCAACAGGACAATAAAAGCATTCGTAGACTCTACTATATTTCACACAAAGCCTGTTCAACGACCTTATGGCGCCGTGAACCTCTAATGGGGACCACCCATGCTGCTTAGGTTATCAGAGCAGCGTTTTACCAAATGCGGCTTCAAAACACGAGGATCCATATATATTTCATTCCCCAATAAAGCACGCGGCTTCTACATATAATCAACACCTCACCCCACCAGGATTCGAACCCATGATCTTCTAATTGTGACCGGGGAACGCTACCTCTGGGCCACCAGGACAATAAAGCAGTCCTAGACTCTGCTATATTTCACACAAAGCATGTTCAATGGGCTTATGGCACAGTGAACCTCTAATGGGGACCACCCGTGCCGCTTAGATGATCATAACAACGTTTTACCAAATGCGGCTTCGAAACAGGAGGATCCATATTTATTTCATTAGCCCAATAAAGCACGCGAACTTCTACATATAATCAACACCTCACCCCACCAGGATTTCAACCAACGATCTTAAAATTGTGACCGGGGAACGCTACCTCTGGGCCACTAGGACAATAAAAGCAGTCCTAGTCTCTGCTATATTTCACACAAAGCCTGTTCAACGAGCTTATGGCGCCGTGAACCACTATAGGGGACCACCCGTGCCGCTTAGGTGATCAGAGCAACGTTTACCCAAATGCGGCTTCAAAACCCGAGGATCCATATATATTTCATTAGCCCAATAACGCACGCAGACTTCTACATATAATCAACGCCTCACCCCACCAGGATTTGAAGCCACGATCTTATAATTGTGACCGGCGAACGCTACCTCTGGGCAACCAGCACAATAAAAGCAGTCCTAGACTCTGCTATATTTCACACAAAGCCTGTTCAACGAGCTTATGGCGTCGTGAACCTCTAATGGGGACCACCCGTGCCACTTAGGTGATCAGAGCAACGTTTTACCAAATGCCGCTTCGAAACAGGAGAATCCATATATATTTCATTAGCCCAATAAAGCACGCGGACTTCTACATATAATCAACACCTCACCACACCAGGATTTAAACCCAAGATCTTATAATTGTGACCGGGGAACGCTACCTCTGGGCCACCAGGACAATAAAAGCAGTCCTAGACTCTACTATATATCACACAATGCCTGTTCAACGAGCTTATGGCGCTGTGAACCGCTATAGGGGACCACCCGTGCCGCGTAGGTGATCAGAGCAACGTTTAACCAAATGCGGCTTCGAAACCCGAGGATCCATATATCTTTCATTAGCCGAATAAAGCACGCAGACTTCTACATATAATGAACGTCTCACCCCACCAGGATTTGAAGCCACGATCTTATAATTGTGACCGGGGGACGCTACCTCTGGGCCACCAGGACAATAAAAGCAATCCTAGACTCTACTATATTTCACACAAAGCCTGTTCAACGAGCTTATGACGCTGTGAACCACTATAGGGGACCACCCGTGCCGCTTAGGTGATCAGAGCAACGTTTAACCAAATGCGGCTTCGAAACCCGAGGATCCATATATATTTCATTAGCCCAATAAAGCACGCAGACTTCTACATATAATCAACGCCTCACCCCACTAGGATTTGAAGCCACGATCTTATAATTGTGAACGGGGAACGCTACCTCTGGGCAACCAGGACAATAAAAGCAGTCCTAGACTCTGCTATATTTCACACAAAGCCTGTTCAACGACCTTATGGCATCGTGAACCTCTAATGGGGACCACCCGTGCCACTTATGTGATCAGAGCAACGTGTTACCTAATGCGGCATCGAAACAGGAGAATCCATATATATTTCATTAGCCCAATAAAGCACGCGGACTTCTACATATAATCAACACCTCACCCCACCAGGATTTAAACCCAAGATCTTATAATTGTGACCGGGGAACGCTCCCTCTGGGCCACCAGGAAAAAAAAGCAGTCCTAGACTCTGCTATATTTCACACAAAGCCTGTTCAACGAGCTTATGGCGCCGTGAAACCTCTAATGGGGACCACCTGTGCCGCTTAGGTGATCAGAGCAACGTTTTACCAAATGCGGCTTCAAAACACGAGGGTCCATATATATTTCATTAGCCCAATAAAGCACGCGGACTTCTACATATAATCAACACCTCACCCCACTAGGATTCAAACCCACGATCTTATAATTGTGACCGGGGTATGCTACCTCTGGGCCACCAGGACACAAAAAGCAGTCCTAGACTCTGCTATATTTCACACAAATCTTGTTCAACGAGCTTATGGCACAGTGAACCTCTAATGGGGACCACCCGTGCCGCTTAGGTGATCAGAGCAACGCTTTACCAAATGCGGTTTTGAAACACGAGGGTCCATATATATTTCATTAGCCCAATAAAGCAGTCGGACTTCTATATATAACAAACACCTCACCCCACCAGGATTCAAACCCACAATCTTATAATTGTGACCGGGGTATGCTACCTCTGGGCCACCAGGACAATAAAAGCAGTCTTAGACTCTACTATATTTCACACAAAGCCTGTTAAACGAGCTTATGGCGGTGTGAACCACTATAGGGGACCACCCGTGCCGCTTAGGTGATCAGAGCAACGCTTTACCAAATGCGGTTTTGAAACACGAGGATCCATATATATTTCATTAGCCCAATAAAGCAAGCGGACTTCTACATATAAACAACGCCTCACCCCACCAGGATTTGAAGCCACGATCTTATAATTGTGACTGGGGAACGCTACCTCTGGGCCACCAGGACAATAAAAGTAGTCCTAGACTCTGCTATATTTCACACAAAGCCTGTTCAATGAGCTAATGGCGTCGTGAACCTCTAATGGGGACCACCCGTGCCACTTATGTGATCAGAGCAACGTGTTACCTAATGCGGCTTCGAAACAGGAGAATCCATATATATTTCATTAGCCCAATAAAGCACGCGGACTTCTACATATAATCAACACCTCACCCCACCAGGATTTAAACCCAAGATCTTATAATTGTGACCGGGGAACGCTACCTCTGGGCCACCAGGAAAAAAAAGCAGTCCTAGACTCTGCTATATTTCACACAAACCCTGTTCAACGAGCTTATGGCGCCGTGAACCTCTAATGGGGACCACCTGTGCCGCTTAGGTGATCAGAGCAACGTTTTACCAAATTCGGCTTCAAAACACGAGGGTCCATATATATTTCATTAGCCCAATAAAGCACGCGGACTTCTACATATAATCAACACCTCACCCCACTAGGATTCAAACCCACGATCTTATAATTGTGACGAGGGTATGCTACCTCTGGGCCACCAGGACACTAAAAGCAGTCCTAGACTCTGCTATATTTCACACAAATCCTGTTCAACGAGCTTATGGCGCAGTGAACCTCTAATGGGGACCACCCGTGCCGCTTATGTGATCAGAGCAACATTTTACCAAATGCGGCTTCAAAACACGAGGGTCCATATATATTTCATTAGCCCAATAAAGCAAGCGGACTTCTCCATATAATCAACACCTCACCCCACCAGGATTTCAACCCACAATCTTATAATTGTGACCGGGGAACGCTACCTCTGGGCCACTAGGACAATAAAAGCAGTCCTAGACTCTACTATATTTCACACAATGCCTGTTCAACGAGCTTATGGCGCTGTGAACCATGAATCGGCTGCTTGTCCAATTAACCAGTCCGTTCACACATATTTATATTTGGGTTTTAAGTAACGAAACCCAAACGGTAGTTCCTTTGTTTTATTATAAAAGGTTATATATATAATTCCTGAGTGTATATCAACCGTAAGTCTCACTGTCTAGGAGTGAATGAGAAAGGGACGGCGTTTATGTATGATAAACGTTTGGTCACGTCCTTTCGATATGAGTTGAGGTGAGCTACTCAAGCTTAGGGGCATCGCAGTGCGTGCTTACAGGAATGCTGAGCTATGGGTCTCGCCCTCTTGGGTAAGTTGCCCGCTCACGTGTTAATCTCATGTCTTACTCATAGACAGTGGAAAGTTACAGGGTGGTGAATCTGAATATAATATCAGATGTATTGACCCATTTATATAATACGTTCTGTTGATGAGACAGGGGCCTATTACATCGCTCGGTCACCTACCAGCCGAGCTCCGTGAGGCCTAAATAACTCACAGAGTACTGTACATCCTAGACAACCCTAATCATGTTATAAACAGATATGTAGACACTAAGCTGGGGATATTACCGTAGGGGTATTCTCTACTACAGGGGACCTAGACTTTTGTGTCGTACGGGTTAGTATGTTATGAACAATGTTGAATTTGGATGATACTGCCCGGTAATAACAGAACAGGAACATTATTGCCAGAATTAACAGAATAGAGGGAATCGTAAGACTTGGTAGTGCAAATTCCCGTGACAGGTAAAATGGCAAGTTATTATTCAAATCAGCAAAATGTGTCTCATTCAAGAAAGCTAACACTTTTAATTTCTCTGATACTATTTGAATATCCTTGATAGTGAAATTCATTATAGGAAGTGGAATTAAAGCAGACTTGAGTTTTCGATTTAACGCAAAATGCTGATGAGTAGGCAAGGTCCATAATGTACTACAAGTGATTTCACAGTAATCAGGAGCCTTGTAATGCCCTTTCACAACTAGCTGCTTAACACCATTTTGGCATTTTAAAATTACAGTAGTGAGATTTGGAAAGAACAAATACTGCACATTGTGAAGGTGAGCGAGGAACACAGTCTTTAGACTAACTGGCCTATAACTGCATTGCGCTAACGCTGTGCGTACATTTGGTTGTATGACTGCCAATTCACATATTCCATCTGCAGCAGGAATAAATGCAAACAATGTAGGCTGGACATACGTGTAGGTGTAGATAAGACGACTTACACCGTGACAGTACCTCAGAATCCTCTATTGATAACAATGAATATTCTTCATCTACTAAGAAAAGTTCTTTAGGCCTATCTAGGGTATACAGTGTGTCGTTCACAAACCAAGGGAAGGGTTCTAAATGCCATGCATTAAACTCATGTTGCCCTCGCATAGGAATGTGGATCAGAATTGCATTGTGCGTGAGGGTTGACTCCAACAGTGGGTAATGATATTGAACCTCATTGTCATTGAAAATAGGAGTTAAATGATACTGCAACTTGGCTATTTTTAAAGCTTCAAGAAGCGTCTGCACAGGCACAAGCTTCGCGTCCACACGTCCTATCCCGGCATCTACAATGCTGTCTATTAGTTCATTTTTAGAGGTTACAATTTTATGAACTGAAATTTCAGCAGCATGCAAATATTCTGTGAAGTAAAGGAGCCATTCTAACGTCGGGATTGCTTTCTGTAACCTAGTAACAATCCTCGAAACTTGGTTAGACTCCATTATGATTGCATTAACCTTTGATTCTAGAGCAGTAATCGCGTGAAAGGTTTGAGAAACAACACGATTCTGTTGAGATACAGCTTGAACGACAACGTTCGTGAAACTATTGTCGAATTCATCGAAGCTGTGCTGAGACCATGAAGAATGTCCAATGCTGATTGTAGTTGGCCGTCGACGTTTTCCATCTGACGCGAAAGTACGAGTTAACTTCTACTCGCAGAACGTAGTTTCATACAATAGTCATTTGGGACATTTTGCTTCTGAACAGTCTGTAAGGATGTATCAATCACATTATCATCAACTTGAGGTAAGACATTTATCTGGGTCTTCTTCAGACGATCCGCGTGCACGACATCTGCGATCTGTGCATTAGGCTTCCATATTTTGAATTTGTTGCCTGCTTCTTTTGAGATTATGCGGAATGGACCAGAAAATTTCGCCGAAAGTTTGGAGTTCCTTTCAGGTACCTGTAACATAACAGCGTCCCCAACGTTCAGTGCGATAGTTTTAGCATGTTTATGCTGTTTGATGATCATTTCGGCGCGTGACGCCGCTAGCTGTGATCGTACTTGGTTATGAATTTCTGTAAAGACATGAATTTGTTTTGCCGCAAAATCATCCGTATTATATACCGGGTATGGCGCCTCTGTAAGGATGTCGTAAGGCAGACGTTTATCTGTGCCATAGACAATATAGTAGGGTGTTTTGCCCGTAGAGCTATTAACTGACCCATTAATCCACGCTGCAACCTGCGGTAACCAATCCTCCCATGCGTATTGAAAACCATTAACGATTGGACGCAGTATTTCTAGGATTTTACGATTGGTTCTTTCAACAAGGCCATTAGCCTGTGGATGATAAGCTGTCACAAAAGTTTGTTTAATTCCATATTGTAAACATATATGCTCTATTAGCTCATTCTTGAACTCTGTTCCATTATCAGAGAGTAGAACTTTAGGCGTAGTATATGGACATATGAGATTCATCACTAATGCATAGGCTACTGCTTCGGCCGTTTTGCTTTTTAGTGGGATCAAGACCACGAACCTGGAAAAATGATCCACACACACTAAGACGTATCCTGATCCCTGATGACTCATTGGGAGTTGTAACACATCAACAGCGACTGTGTCAAACGGACGGTCTGGTGTAGGATATTGTAGAATCGGGGCAGGTGATCCTGTCGATCTTTTATGTTGAGCACATGCCAAACAATTAGCTATGTGTAATTCTATGTCTTTCTTCATAGTGTTCCAGAAATACTTCTTTCGTAAATCCGCTAAGCATTTATCACGACCTTGGTGACCTGCTTGTGGGACATCGTGGAACAATGTCATTACTGCTTTGCGCAACGTGTCAGGTACGACTATTTGAGACACATTACCCTCAGGAGATTTTCTCGTCCTATTGAGTATGTTATGTCGTAATTCAGACTGACTTAAGGGAAGAAATAACTTGGGGAGTTTAACATCCTCGCCCGATTCGAGAGCAAAAATAACAGCTGACCAATATGGGTCGCGTCGTTGCTCATCTTCCAGCTGCGAAAGAGTGAATGATGATACAGGCATTACTGGTGCTATATTTCTTGACAGAGCGTCGGCGACAACATTCGCCCTCCCAGGTAAATACCTAAATTCGGGGTCAAACTCTTGAATTGTCAGATACCAGCGTGCTAATCTGCCTGATAAGTTTCTGCCATGGAACAGTTCGGTGACTGCCGCATGATCAGTAAAAACAGTTATCTTGTAGCCAAAGATAATGTCCTTGAACTTCTTAAGTGCCCACACAACGGCTAACGTTTCTAAATGCGTCACCGAATAACGTGTTTCAGCATCGATTAGTTTGCGATTTGCAAATGCTATCACTCTAAACTTCCCACGCGTGTCCTCTTGCATGAGCACTGCTCCGACTCCAATTCCGGGAGCGTCAGTACAGAGAGTGAAAGGTTGAGTGTAGTCTGGGAATGCTAGAACCGGGGCATTGGTTAGCGCTGTCTTCAATGCCGTAATACTTTCCTCGTGTTCAGCATCCTATATAAACACTGCATCTTTTTTTGAGCAACCTCGTTCGGGGCGATGCTAATGTTGCATAGTCCTTGATAAAGGAACGATTATAACCAGATAATCCGAGAAGGCTACGCACATGATCATTTGAGGTAGGACGCGGGAACTGAGATACAGCTTTGACTTTATCATTAACTGTGTGTATGCCCTCACCGTCAACTACATGACCAAGGAAATGGATTCTGGATTTTAAAAACTCGCACTTTGAGAGTTTTATTTTGAGTCCTGCTGTGGAAAGTTTGGCCAAAACTTCACGCAGTTTTATCAGATGGGAATCGGCGTCCTTACTGACTACTATTAGATCATCCAAATAAGCGCAGACTGTGTTACCAATTAGTCCGGCAAACAGGGTGTTGATCATTTACGCGCCTGAAATCTATGACAGGGCGCCATCCACCATCCTTTTTCGGGACGAGGAATAATGGGCTATTAAAGGGGGATTTTGAGTGTCTAATGACATTCTCATCTAACATACCCTGTACCATATCTTGCACTACAGCGCGCTGGCTATGAGGTAGTCTATAAGCTGGTACGTAAATAGGGTTGGTTCCTTCCTTTAACGCTATATGATGGGATGTTAAATCTGTCTGACCTAGCGTTTCCCCTGGCAAGGCTACTATTTCTGTAGTCGGCAAGCAGCTCTAACAGGCGTGTCTTGCCCTGAGGATGATCGATCACCTTGACATGTGGTGCTATTTGATCTATCCTGGCCAGTCGAGTCTGTTGGCAATTCGCAACAATACCTCGAATTAGGAATTTATTTGGTTGCACTTCGACATTGCTGTGATATCTAGAAAATCACACACATAACATCCTTTCTTTAATTTCTTGATAATGTGAAATTGCTCCCGCAATCCCGTAGACTTGTGTGTGTGTGTCACAGTAGACACAGCTGATTCCAAGGTCCGGTGATTGGGTCAATGCTCACAAAAATCCTGAGTACAGCAAACCGCCGCTAATTGTTACACAACGTCATCCACAACACCATACCTCAGAATGCTGAGACCATCTCTCAGACCGGATGTGTCATCATCACTAGGGTGGGTGCTGGGTGCTGGTAACTGGGGGTTGTTCACGCCATACGAAAGAATTTTGTTGACAGGATGTTGATTGATGACTAGTCTCAACAACTGCAGTCACGTCCTGTCACACCCTGGGCAGTGAACGAATCATTTGCAGAAACTAATGTTCACTTTAGCTCACAGGATTTTTGCGTTGGTGAATTCCTCATTCTGGTAATGGAGAGTACTCTTCAACATTGCAGGTACTATCTTCCAACTCTTGCTGCTGTAATCACGCTGGGAAGGTGTGTGGTTGAGGTCGAGAGATATCTCTGACGCATGATCCGCCTTCCTCTTAATAGGATTGGTAGACAACACCTTCGTCCAAGCGGTGAGCATAGGTTCAGAATGACTCATTGCTGTGTAGGAAACACCTTTAAACGTAACACTATTATTACGTGGATGAACATCTATCATGTTCTTTCGAAGAGTTGGTAGACCAAGTAACCCGTCAGCTGGCAAATTGAACTGCTGAACTATATAAAAGTCCGCGTAGAAGGGCGTACCACGTCTTGAGTATCTGAGAGGTAACGTCACCATTCCTTTGATGCTCAGCTGAGTACCTGAAACTCCTTCGAGCTCAGCGTTACTAGGCCTCCATTTGAGATTGCGGTGAGGGAATTTACGTTGTAACTCGTGATATGATGTCAAGGCCAATACAATAGCGCAAGCACCTGTGTCTATATCAAGAGCCAATCTGGTATTATCCACTCTCACCGGTACTGACAACACTTCCACTTTTCTAAGCGCCGCTATAGAAGTGTTGTAAGGAGGGGCGGGGATTTCCCTATCTATCCCTCTCCTTGGTGTAGTGTGCGCTGGTCTTCCCCCGATGACTTGTCCTGGGGACGTTTCTGCTTGCGCCTATACGACACCTCCGTTTCACTTAGGTCCACTCCCCTAGCTTTTATTAGAATATCGCACTCATGTGAACTATGAGATGTCGATTTGTGAAGAGCGCACCATTTGCGCGCTGTCTGGGTAGGAGGAGGAGGTGCTGCTTTAGCTCCCTCTCTGTTTGACCTTGAGAATGGCTTTGCACCGGGTGTGGCTTTGTTTGCACTATTACCTCGGGGCTGAAAACAATCTTCCATTACGTGGCCACGTTTATTACAATGTGCGCATCGTAACGATGTTTTCTGTTTATATGTTAGGCGGGGAGGAGCGATCGGAGCTAAGTGTGTCGCGTAAGGAGTCTGGGAGTGAAGCATCTGTGGCATCTGTGACGGCTGGCCCAGCTGTGACCTACCCCCAATAATCCCAATTAGCGTTCGCTTGAACTTTTCATAGTCAGGGCTTTGTAAACCAAACGCATTTAAACGACTGCCTGCATAGGAACCCTGCGTTATATGGGAACGTACATATGCTTTCTTTTCTTCGTCAGTCGTTATGTGACTATTGCGCATGCTATCTTCACATGCACGAATAAAATGTGCGACCCTATAATCGTCTTGTCCCGTGAAATTTCGAACATTCGCCGCGCTGCATGATATTAATAACAGTATCAGCTGTAGGTGTGTTAGTAGGGTGTGAGGGTTAGAAGATGTCATTTTAGTGTCATTAAACAAGTTAGCATTCTTATTCTTAACAGAAGGCTGGGTTAATAAGGTTGTTACCGATTTAGCAACAGACACACTATCACCTGTAACAGGGGTAACTGCTTTAGTATACTTAGGTGAGGTACTATAGTGATTACCAGACCGTAGGGTACGACGGTTTAAGTCGTCAAATGATTCGTCTATAACTTTCTCACTACTTCCTACCGACTAATTTAACTGTGTTCCATACTCAAAATCTATGTCAGTCTGGGCTTGATCATTGATGAGTTGGTTATCAGCAAATAGTTGCGCTAGGCGTTCGATTTCATCTACATTAGACATGGGAAACTTAGAAATTATCTATTAGCCCCCTTGGGTCAATGAATACTTAACAGTAAGTAGATCACTTGCCTCTCATTTACAAGACAATGAATATTAATTGTAGTTAATTTTTAAACTATCAATAAGAAGACAGACACTTACAAACTACTGTAAATTATAGGATTTCAATACATTAATCTTACATTCGACACTTTATCATTGAAATAATCCTATCCGACGAACCTATCGGTGTGAAGATATCTCTCGAACGTGTTCATGTGTGTAAAACTATGTAATTTAAATACCTATTTATACAGAGTAGTACGTCTGTATAGAAAATGTGAATCCTTCAAAAGTTCTGAGTGGAGTGGTGGGTGGGGTGTGGGCGTTGCCTCTCCCTAGGATGCGCGCGCTGCTGCTGGTTTCCTTGGCAACGAGATGACGCTTCTGCTTTGGTGAGAGACGAGTCCACTTGATTTAGGTGAGTTCCTCCTCCGGCGATCAGAAAACAGATGATTGGTTATCACACTCGTCGTTCGCTGGCGAAAACTGCCGTGTGCCAATTCTTTCACAGTCCACGTATATATGGAGATCTGTATGATGACACCGGAATTCGTAATTCGCGCTGACGACACAACAATACTGCTCAGCTGCTAGTGAAATACCAATTGAATTCCAGGTTACGAAACTGTTGTTCAACACTGCAACACTGTAATGTCTAGGGAATGCTGAGTGGAGTCTATCTCAACCGGCTCAATCTGGATATGTACCAACAGGCTGTAATATTTGTATATTACGAATTCTGCACGTATTTGTATGTGACAGAGATAAGGAGCGCTCACTACATATCGTCTCAATACGGGATATAGTTTTAAACACTCGGATTATGTAACGCGTCACTGCTGTGTGGTTTCTTGTTTTTCACAAGACACAGACGGATGATACGACTACCAGTTTGAAGAATCCGTACACACCGCTTGCCACCTATATGAATCGGCTGCTTGTCCAATTAACCAGTCCGTTCACACATATTTATATTTGGGTTTTAAGTAACGAAACCCAAACGGTAGTTCCTTTGTTTTATTATAAAAGGTTGTATATATAATTCCTGAGTGTATATCAACCGTAAGTCTCACTGTCTAGGAGTGAATGAGAAAGGGACGGCGTTTATGTATGATAAACGTTAGGTCACGTCCTTACGATATGAGTTGAGGTGAGCTACTGAAGCTTAGGGGCATCGCAGTGCGTGCTTACAGGAATGCTGAGCTATGGGTCTCGCCCTCTTGGGTAAGTTGCCCGCTCACGTGTCAATCTCATGTCTTACTCATAGACAGTGGAAAGTTACAGGGTGGTGAATCTGAATATAATATCAGATGTATTGACCCATTTATATAATACGTTCTGTTGATGAGACAGGGGCCTATTACATTGTTATACTCGACCAGAGGGCTTTTTTATACTCGATGAGGGGGCTTTGTTGTACTCGATCAGAGGGCTTTGTTATACTCAAGCAGGAGACTTTGTTATACTCGATTACGGGACTTTGTTATACTCGATCAAGGTCCTTTGTTTTACTCGATAATGGGACTTTGTTATACTCGACCAGGGGACTTTGTTATACTCAACAAGCGGGCTTTTTTCATACTCAATCAGGGGGCTTTGTTATAATCGATCATGTGACTTTGTTAAACTCGATTAGGGGACTTTGTTATACTCGACCATGGGCCTTTGTTATACTCGATCAGGTGCCTTTGTTTTACTCGATAATGGGACTTTGTTATACTCGACCAGGGGACTTTGTTATACTCAACAAGGGGGCTTTTTTCATAATCAATCAGGGGGCTTTGTTATACTCGATAAGAGGGCTTTGTGTATACTCGATCAGGGGACTTTGTTATGCTCGACCAGGGGACTTTGTTATACTCGATGAGGGAGCTTTGTTATACTCGATCAGGGAACTTTGTTATACTCGATCAGGGGAATTTGTTATACTCGATCAGGGGCGTTTGTTTTACTCGATAATAGGACTTTGTTATACTCGACCAGGGGACTTTGTTATACCCGACCAGGGGGCTTTTTTCATACTCAATCATGGGGCTTTGTTATACTCGAGCAGAGGGCTT
>NW_024713252.1:0-43667 GCF_018991925.1 Homarus americanus | reverse complement strand
CCACCAACAACACCACCAACCAAACACCAACAACACCCACCCCACCAACAACACCCACCAACCAACCAAATCAAACAATAACCCACCCACACCAAACCAACAACAACACCCCACCAACCAACTCAAACAAACAACCCCACCAACCAACAAACACCCACCACCACCAACACCCACCCCACCAACACAACCAAACAACCCCACCACCACCAAACACCAAACACCCTCACCACCCCACCCCACCAAACAACAACCCAAACCCACCACCTCCAACACAACACTCCCACCACCACCAACACACCACTCACCACCACCACCACCAACACCCACCACCACCAACACAACACCCCACCACCACCAACAACAACACCCCACCCCACCCCAACAACAACTCACCCCACCACCCCAACACAACACCCACCCCACCCCACCCAACACAACACCCACCAACCACCAACAACAACACCCACCACCAACAACCACCAACACCCACCCCACCACCACCTCAACAACACCCCACCACCAACCAAATCAACACCCCACCCCACCAAATCACCAACACCCCACCACCAACCACCAACACCCCACCAATCAACCACCCCACCACCCCACCTCACCAACAACAACCCCACCAACCACCAACACCCACCAACAACACCCCACCACCCACCAACACACCCACCAACAACAACACCCACCACCACCCCAACCACCAACACCCACCACCCCACCCCAACCACCAACACCCACCACCACCAACAACACTCACCACCACCAACACAACACCACCCCACCAACACAACACCCACCCACCACCAACAACAACACCCACCACCACCTCAACAACACCCCACCACCCCACCAACAACCAACCACCACCCAACACCCCACCAACCCCACCCCAACAACAACACCCCACCTCAATCACCAACAACAAACCCACCCCACCAACTCAAATCAACAACTGACCCCACCAATCAACCACCAACACCACCAACATCAACCAAACTCAACTGACCCACCAATCAACCAACAACACCCACCAACTCACCAAACACCCACCACCACCTCAAACAATTAAACCCACACCAACAACAACACTCACCACCACCAACACAACACCCACTCACCACCAACACACAACACCCACCACCTCACCACCAACAACAACACCCACCACCACACCACCAACACCAACACACACCCCACCACCAACACCCACCCACCACCAACAACAACACCCACCACCAACAACACGACCCACCCCCACCACCAACAACAACGACCCACCAACCACCAACAACACCCCACCACCAATCAACAACACCCCACCACCAATCAACCCCACCACCAACCAACCAACACCACCACCACCCCACCACCCCACCACCAACACCCACCAACCAAATCAAACAACAACCCCACCAATCAACCAACCACCACCAACACCCAACCAACCAACCAACAACACCACCCCACCAACCAAACAACAACCACCCACCACCACCCCACCAACAACAACACCCACACCACCACCCACCACCAACACCCACCACCACCCCACCACCACCAACACCCCACCACCACCACCAACAACAACACACCCACCACCACCACCAACAACACCACCACCAACAACAACAACCCCACCAACCAACCAACACACACCCACACCCCAAACACACCCCACCCCACCCACCAACAACCCACCCCACCCCACCACCAACAACACCCCACCACCAATCAACCAACACCCACCACCCCACCAACACAACCCCAACTCCACCAAATCACCACCACCCACCCCACCACCAAATCACCAACACCCCACCCCACCCACCACCAACACTACCACCACCAACAACACCCACCACCACCAACACCACCCACCACCAACCAACCACCAACACCCACCACCCCCCACCACCAACAACACCCACCACCACCACCAACACCACCACCCACCACCACCACCAACACCCACCCCACCACCCCAACAACAACACCCCACCACCCCACCAACAACAACCTCCACCACCAACAACAACACCCCACCACCACCACCACCAACACCCACCACCCCACCCCAACAACACCCCACCCCAACAACCAAATCAACAACACCCCACCACCCCCACCAAACACACACCCACCACCAACCCCAACCCAACAACAACACCCCACCTCACCACCAACCAAATCAACAACACCCCCACCAACTCAACCCCACCAACACCCCACCCCAACCAACTAAACAACAACACCCCACCAACCAACCAACCACCAACAACACCCCACCACCACCACAACACCCACCACCACCACACCACCTCACCACCACCAACAACACACCCACCACCACCAACACAACACCCACCAACAACACCACCACCAACACCCCACCACCACCCCACAACACCCCACCAACACAACACTCCAACACCCCAACCCCACCAACACCCCAACACACCCACCCCACCAACTCACCAACACCCCACCAATCAACCAAATCACACACCCAACAACACCACCAACACCCACCACCAACAACACCCACCAATCAACCAAACACCAACACCTCACCAATCAACCAACAACAACACTCCCACCACCAACAACAACAACACCCCACCACCAACCAAATCAACAACACCCACCACCAACCAACCACCACCACCCACCACCACCACCCAAACACCACCACCCACCACCACCAACACCAACACCCACCACCACCAACACCAACACCCCACCACCACCACCAACACCCACCACCACCAACAACACCACCCCACCAACAACAACACCCCACCAATCAACCAAACAACACCCACCACCACCACCCCAAACAACAACACCCCACCACCCCAACCAACCAAATCACCAACCACCCAACACCAACCAACCAACAACAACACCCCACCAATCAACCCCACCAACACCCCACCAACTCAACAAACCCAACCCCACCAACCACCAACAACAACACTCAACCAACCAACCAACAACACCCCACCACCTCAAACCAACACCCACCACCCCAACCCCACCACCAACAACACCCACCTCACCAATCACACCAAACACCAACACCCCACCACCCCACCACCAACAACAACACCCCACCACCCACCACCAACAACACCCACCACCACCAACAACACCCACCACCACCACCACAACACCACCACCACCAACAACACTCCACCACCCCACCAACAAACAACAACACCACCACCAACACAACACAAACCACCACCAACAACACCCCACCACCCCCACCCCAACAACACCCACCCCACCAACCAACAACAACCCACCACCCACCAACAACCACCAACACCCACCACCACCAACCAACAACACCCACCACCAACCCCAACCAACAACACCCCACCACCCCAACACCACACCCACCACCACCAAACAACAACACTCACCACCCCACCACCAACAACACCACCACCACCAACCAACCAACAACACCCACCACCAACAACAACACTCCCCACCACCAACAACACCTACCACCACCAACACCAACACCCACCACCACCACCACCACCACCCACCACCACCAACAACACCCACCACCACCAACAACAACACCACCCCACCCACCAACAACAACACCCACCACCACCAACACCAACACCCACCACCACACCAACAACAACACTCCACCACCACCAACAACAACACCACCCACCACCAAACAACAACACCACTACCACCACAACAACAACAACACCCACCACCACCAACAACAACACCCACCACCACCACCAACACAACACTAACCACCACCAACAACAACACCCACCACCACCAACACAACAACCCACCACCACCAACATAACACCACCACCACCACCCACCAACAACAACACCACCACCACAACCACCAACACTCCACTCACCACCAACACACACTCACCACCACCAACAACAACACTCACCACCACCAACAACACCCACCACCAACAACAACACCCACCCACCAACAACACCAACACCCACCACCACCACCACCACCAACAATAACACACACCCACCACCACCAACAACAACACCTCACCACCACCACCAACAACAACACTAACTACCACCAAACAACAACACCCCAACCATCACCAACAACATCACCCACCACCAACAACAACAACACCCACCACCACCAACCAACCAAACAACAACACCACCACCACCAACAACAACACCACCACCACCAACAACAACACCACCACCAACAAACAACACCACTCCACCACCAACAACACAACACCTCACCACCACCAACAATAACACTCCACCACCACCATCAACAACAACACCCCACCACCACCAACAACAACACCACCACACCACACCACAACACCCACCACCACCACCAACAACACACCCACACCAACAACAACACCACCACCAACAACAACTCCACCACCAACACAACACCTCCACCACCAACACACACAACACCCACCACACCACCACCACCACCACCAACAACAACACCCACCACCACCAACAACAACACCCCACCACCAACAACAACACTGACCACCACCAACAATACAACACCCACCACCACCACCAACAACACACACCACCACCACCAACAAACAACATAACCCCACCACCACCAATAACACCACCACCACCACCAACAACACCACTCACCACCACCAAACAACACCAACCACCACCACCAACAACACCACCACCAACAACACAACATTCACCACGCCAACAACAACATCACCACCACCACCACCAACAACACACCTCACCAACACCAACAACACTCACCACCACCACCAACAACACTCACCACCACCCAACAACAACACCCACCACCACCAACAACACTCACCACCACCAACACAACACTCACCACCACACCACCAACAACAATAACACTAACTCCACCAACAACAAACACTCACCACCACAACAACAACACCCACCACCACCAACAACAAAACACCACTACCACCAACAACACTCACCACCACCAACAACAACACTCACCCACCACACAACACCCACCACCACCAACAACAACACCACCACCACCAACAACAACACTCACCACCACAAACAACAACACTCACCACCACCAACACACCTACCACCACCAAACAATAACACCCACCACCACAACACAACACCCACTACCACCAACAACACTCACCACCACCACCATCAACAACACTCACCACCACCAACAACAACACTCACCACCACCACCAATATCACCACTACCACCAACAATAACATTCACCACCACCAACAATAACACCTACCACCACCAACAATAACACTCACCATCACCAACAATACCTCACCACCAACAACAATAACACTCACCACCAACAACAACAACACTCACCACCAACAACAACACCTCACCACCACCACCAAATAACATCGACCACCACCAACAATAACACTCACCACCACCACCAACAACAACACCACCACCACCAACAATAAAACCACCACCACCAATAACACACTCACCACCACCACCAATAACACTCACTACCACCACCAAACCACACCACCACAACACCACCACCACCAACAACAACACTCACCACCAACAACACACACTCACTACCACCAACAACAACACTCATCACCACCACCACCACCAATAACACTCACTACCACCAACAACACCTACTACCACCAACACTCACAACCACCAACAACACCACTACCTCCAAACAATAACACCTACCACCACAAACACAACACTCACCACCACCACCAACACAACACCAAATGCCACCAACAACAACACTCACCACCACATCCACCAACACCACTACCACCAACAATAACACCTCACTACCACCAACAACAACAACACTCACCACCTCCAACAACAACACCACCACCAACAACAACACTCACCACACCACCAATATCACCAACTACCACCAACAATAACACTCACTACCACCACCAACAACAACACTCACTACCCAACAATACCACCACCACATACAATAACACCCACTACCACCAACAATAACACTCACTACCACCACCAACAATACCACCACTACCACCAAAAACACTCACCACCACCACCAATATCACCTACTACCACCAACAACAATAACACTACTACCTCCAACAATAACACTCACCACCACCAACAATAACACTCACCACCACCAAACAACACCACCACCACCACCAACATCACTCAACCACCACCAACAACAACACTCACCACCACCACAACACCTACTACCACCAACACACACCCACCACCACCAAACAACACTCACCACCAACAACAACAACACTCACCACCAACAACAATAACACTCACCACCACCAACAATAACACCTCACCACCACCACCACCAACAATAACACTCACCACCACCACCAACAACAACACTCACCACCACCAAATAACACTCACCACCACCACCAACAACAACACCTACCACCACCACCACAACACCTACCACCACCAACAACAACACTACCACCACCACCACATCACCTACCACCAACAATAACACTACCACCACCAACACAACACTCACCACCACCAACAATAACACTCACCATCACCAACAATAACACTCACCACCAACAACAATAACACCTCACCACCAACAATAACATCCCACCACCACCACCAACAACAACACTCACTCACCACCAACAATGAGACCACCACCACCAACAATAACACTAACTGCCACAACAATAACACTCACCACACCAACACAACACCCACTACCACCAACAACAACCCACACCACCAACAACAACACCTTCACCACCACCACCATCAACAATAACACCCACCACCACCAACAATAACACCCACTCACCCAACAATAACACTCACCACCAACACAACACCTCACCACCACCACCACCAACAATAACACTCCACTACCACCAACACAACACCCACCACCAACACAACACCCACTACCACCACCATCAACACAACACTCACCACCAACAACAACACCTCACCACCACCACCAACACTCACTACCACCAACAATAACACTCACTATCACCAACACAACACTCACTACCACCAACAATAACACTCACTACCACCAACACAACACTCACCACCACCAACAATAACACTACTACCACCAACAATAACACTCACCACCCCACCACAACACCCACTCACCACCAACACAACACCACCACCACCAACACACACCCACCACCACCAACACAACACCCACTCACACCAACACACTCACCACACCATCAACACAACACTCCACCACCACCAACAACAACACCCACCACCACACCACCACAACACCCACCACACCAACACAACACACCACCACCAACACAACACCACACCACCAACACAACACCCACCATCACCAACACAACACCACCACCAACAACACACACCCACCACCACCACCAACAACAACACCCACCACCACCAACAACAACACCCACCACCACCACCAACAACACCACCACCACCACCAACAACACCACCACCACCACCACCACCACCAACACTCCACCACCAACAACAATAACACCACCACCACCACCAACACAACACTCACCACCACCACCACCACCACCACCAACAACATCACATCAACACTCACCACCACCACCACAACACCTCACTCACCACCACCAATAACACTCACTCACCACCCAACAATAACACTCACCACCTCCAACAATAACATCACCCCACCAACACAACACTCACTACCACCAACAACAATCACCACCAACAACACACTCCACCACCACCAACAATAACACTCACCACCACCACCACCAACAAAACCCACCACAACCACAACACTCACTACCGCCAACATTAACACTCACTACTGCCAACACAACACCCACCACCACCACCAACAAAAACTCACCACCACCATAACACTCACTACCACCACCACAACACCACTACCACCACCATAACACTACTACCACCAACAATAACACTCACTACCCAACAATAACACTCACCACCAACAATAACACCACCACCACCAACAACAACACTCACCACCAACAACAACAACACTCACTACCACCAACAATAACACTCACCACCACCAATAACACTCACTACCCCAACAATAACACTCACTCAACAACAACACTCACTTGTCATGGTCACATTGACTCAAATTTTTTATCAAATTATTCTTATTAAACTCCACGACTGCAAAACATGAGAGGTAGCTGGCTATTCCTGAGAAGGAGACGCGGTTTGTTCCCATTCGCTTTTACACCAGATCCCTCTGTAAAGCCCGCTTTGTGAAGACAGTTGTCAATACGTTGTTTATTTCACTTTTTCCTGCAAGTTCAATCTTGAATTAGTCTGTGTAAATCAACTCGTAATTTGCCAGACCTTTGTCAACTGAGGGTCATCCTTGAATGAGTAACAGTTGGGTTGTTTTAATCTCTGTCATTGCGTGAGTAGCAATCGCTGGCAACCCAGGGTATATACCGACGGGTAAGGAGACAGAGCGCCCCTGACGCCTGCTCTCCCATTTGTCTCCAGGTATGTTCTGTGTTCTAGCCATTCAGTTTGATTCAGTCAATTGTAGTGAATATCAGTGTTCATCAGTGTTCATGCTTCAACAGTTGAATTGTCATTCACCCAGTGTAAGAAGTATAACATAAATGTCGTCTGTCGCTTCCAGACAAGAGATTTGTAGTGCTTGTGTTGTTCATGCTCCCGTCACGCCTGCTCCCCATTTGTCTCCAGATCCACTCTTGGATCACTCAACCACTGCCCCGATTCAGATGGAGCCAGACCAGACTCTCGCCATGTGTCTGGCTACCACCCATCACAGCCACTTGCCAGAGCCCCAGTGTTCTACCCTGGGATGCTCCCTGAAGTTATATGTCCACAGAGTGTGGTATGTTGTATGTGTTTGGGGATAATTAGCAGGAAATACTATCCCATGTTGGGTGTGGACCCATGTATTTGCTGATTTTAGTATTAACATGTATGTTGTGAGTGCATCTCATATGCACTACCAACAGTCAGTAAGTTGTGTAAAATACCTTGTAATGTGTGAGAAGTAAACTTGTCTACTTGGGACTAGGAGTAAAGTCTTGTAACTGTAATGAGTACCACTAGAAGATGTGGGTGAAGTAGTATTACCCACTTGGAGTGGCAGTAAAGTAATCTACAAGGAGTTGCCATGTACTATGTGTTGTGAGTAGGGCCAAGGAACCGTCCTGCTAGGTAATGTAATGTAACACCAGTAAGGTTGTGTGCAGTAAGAGTGTAATATCTGAGTAATTGTTGTTAGCAAAAATAAGAAAATATGAAGAAGAAAATACTGAGTCTGCAATAAGCCCAGTAGTTGAGCCTGGTATTTATATAATAATTCTTTTTCCCTTTGATTTCATATTAATAAATTTGTTCTAGAGTTTTAGAGTATTCATTTCTCCCACAGTAGTTACCTTTATTTCCGTCCAAGTGACTTGATATCAGAATTACCATACCCATGTGCCTAGACCCGTCCATGCTACCAAAAATAACTAAGGTTATGCAGTAACCAATGAAGTAAGTGAAAAGAAAATGTGAAGAAACTGAGTAAAAGTAAGAACTAAGACAAGAGAAGTAAGTAAGATAAGGGTGGTGTAGGTGTTGAAAATGCCTTACATACTACCACCAACAATACTCATCACCTCCACTGCCAACAAAATTCACCACCACCACCACCAACAACACTCCACCACACTCCATGACCACCAGCTACTGCTACCTGACACCACCCATACCCATACCCACACCACCCTCATGCCACCCCTCCCACTCCCCTGCACCCCACCCACGTGACCATCACCCCCACCGCCTCTTCCCTTCCCACGATCACACACTAACTACTGTGGACATAAGAAACAATAATCTTTATGTTTTTGACCTTATCATCATTTTTTGCACATTCTGTATGAAAAGAGAGAAGTAAGAGAAACCGAATAAAAATATATACAACTACTCAAACTTATGAGTTGAAAAGTAATAAAGATGCAACTCAAAGTTGGCCCAGTAAGGGTGATGGTGGTAGGCGAGCTGCCAAGTCCACACATACATGCTCATTATGTTAGGCTTCATTGGCCTACTTCACAAGCTTGTGTGAAACAGACCCTACTAACATGAGAGCTGCAGCTAGTCCACTTGGTTTGAAATATTACTGCAAGGTATTGTATTTTTAATTTACTTAAGCAGCTGGTTATGCTTTGGGAATATTGAATAAGCTGTTAAAATATCAATTGCAGATAAGCCAGGGTCAAATAGCAAGGTATTCCTGCATGGTGTAATTTATCAGCACTTAAGAAATGATACTGTAGTGTATTTATACATCAATCAGTTGTCTAAGTGTAACAAGTAGCCATTATGTATCCATCAAAAGTAACAAATGACATTGTTGTATTCTATCTTCATATCAAATATAGTACAGTACAGTATGTTATAATGATCCCATTGTAAGATGATTTACTGAGATTTCAAGGGTTATGTACTGTACATGTTGGAACATACTGTACGGTATATAACCCAAATTACATTAATTCTTATGAGGGAAAATTTTCATTATAAAATGTTTCATTAAAGTCCCATTTCTATGGAACATGTATAATGAGGACCCCTGCAGGATATGTATATTATGGACCCCTGCAGCAGAGTATGTATAATGAGGAATCCTGCAGGAGGATATATATAATGAGGACCCTATAGCAGGATATGTATACAGTGATCCTCGGTTAACTAACGCCGTTAACGGATTACCTTCCAAAAGAATATTAAATTTGGTTAACGAAAAAATTCAGTTAATGAATTCCTTACGAATTTTTCCCAACATGTTTTCAGACGCCGCTTCTGCTCACCAGCTGTAGTATTAGTCCGCCAATACAGTAATCGGTTTTTGGGCTTAAATTGTTACCATTTGAGTAAACATCAAGAAGGTTGTACTATTCAATAATTTTCCAAGTCTTATATTAAAATTTGTAGTCATCTTAACAATTATTTAACATAATTGAAGTACAGGAACTAGTTTTTAGCGTGCCAAACAGCCACTTGACTCACCCAGAATGGTGTCAGTTTGTGTCTCTGCTCTGTGGAGGAAGCAGCTTGCTTGAGACTCTCTTGAACATAAACTATTTTTACATTTTACAGAACAATTATTGGTCATTCTGAAATTTATTTACATATTGACAATATATAGTGCAGTGCAGTGTTGATTAAAGAAAATAATCTAGAATTACACCTAGTGAACTTAAAATTTTATGAGTGAAATGGCGGCATGAAGCATGGAGTGATTCTCTTCCACCCCACTGCCTCTTCTCCTTCTCCTCCACCCCCACTTCAAAATCCCATCATCATCAACCAGGAGCCTTCTACATGCACACCTCAAAGTAAGTGTACTTACTGCATTTATTTTAGTTTGTATGTAATTTTTGGTGAGTCGAACCAATTACCCAAAATCCCAATGAAACAATGGATTCGGTTAACTAATCGACCCACTGGAACAATTGTGTTCGTAACCGAGGACCACTGTATTGAGGACCCCTGTGCAGGATATGTATATTGAGGACCCCTGCAGCAGGATATGTATATTGAGGACCCTGCAGCAGGATATGTATGAGGACTCCTGTAGCAGGATATGTATAATGAGGAACCCTGCAGCAGAATATGTATATGGGGACTCCTGCAGCATAATTGTATAAATATTGAGGACCCTCAGCAGGATATGTATATTGAGGACTCCTGTGCAGGATATGTGTATATTGAGGACTCCTGCAGCAGGATATGTATGTGTGACACTCCCAGTAGGATATGTATATTGAGGACCCCTGCAGCAGGATATGTATATTGAGGACTCCTGTAGCAGGATATGTATATAGAGGACCCTGCAGCAGGATATGTATATTGAGGACTCCTGTAGTAGGATATGTGTGAGGACTCCTGTAGCAGGATATGTATATGGAGGACTCCTGCAGCAGGATATGTATAATGGGACCCCTGCAGCAGGATATGTATAATGAGGACCCCTGCAGCAGGATATGTATATTGAGGACTCCTGTGGCAGGATATGTATATTGAGGACCCTGCAGCAGGATATGTATATTGAGGACTCCTGTAGCAGGATAGATATTTGGGACTCTGTGGGATATGTATATTGAGGGACTCCTGTAGTAGGATATGTATATTGGGGACTCCTGTGTGGGATATTATGTAATGAGGACTCCTGTAGTAGGATATGTATATTGAGGACTCCTGTAGCAGGATATGTATATTGAGGACTCCTGTAGTAGTAGGTATGTATATTGAGGGACTCCTGTAGTGGATATGTATATTGGGGACTCCTGTAGCAGGATATGTATTTTGAACTCCTGTAGTCAGGATATGTATATTAGGGACTCCTGTAGTAGGATATGTATACTGAGGGACTCCTGTGGGATATGTATTAGGGACTCCTGAGGTGGATATGCATTGAGGACTCTGTAGTAGGATATGTATATTGGGGACTCCTGTAGCAGGATATGTATATTGAGGACTCCTGTAGTAGGATATATGTGGGACTCCTGTAGTGGGATATGTATGAGGACTCCTGTAGCAGGATATGTATAATGAGGACTCCTGTAGCAACCTGTAGGGATATGTATATTGAGGACTCCTGTAGCAGGATATGTATATTGAGGACTCTGTAGTAGGATGTATGGACTGGATATGTATATTGAGAACTCCTGTAGTAGGATATGTATATTGAGGACTGCAGCAGGATATGTATATTGAGACTCCTGTAGTAGGATATGTATTGAGGACCTGTAGCAGGATATGTATATTGAGGACTCTGTAGTAGGATATGTATATTGAGGACTCCTGAGCAGGATATGTATAGTGAGGCCCCTGCAGCAGGATATGTATATTGAGGACTCCTGTAGTAGGATATGTATATTGAGGACTCCTGTAGCAGGATATTGTCATTGAGTGCTCCTGTAGCAGGATATGTATAATGGTAGGACCTCTGCAGCAGGATATATGTAATGAGGACCTGCAGCAGAATATGTATATTGAGGACTCCTGTAGCAGGATATGTATTTGGGGACCCCTGCAGCAGGATATGTATATTGAGGACTCCTGTAGTAGGATATGTATTGAGGACTCCTGTAGCAGGATATGTATATTGGGGACTCCTGTAGCAGGATATGTATATTGAGGACTCTGTAGGATATGTACTTGAGGACTCCTGTAGTGGATATGTATATTGGGGACTCCTGTAGCAGGATATGTATGAGGACTCTGGTATATGTATTTGAGGACTCCTGTCGTAGGATTATGTATATTGAGGACTCCCTTGTACGATATGTATATTGAGGGACTCCTGTAGTAGGATATGTATATTGAGGACTCCTGTAGTAGGATATGTATAATGAGGACTCCTGTAGTAGGATATGTATATTGAGGACTCCTGGTAGGATATGTATATTGAGGACTCCTGTAGTAGGATATGTATATTGAGGACTCCTGTAGCAGGATATGTATATTGAACTCCTGTAGTAGGATATGTATAATGAGGACTCCTGTAGTAGGATATGTATATTGAGGACTCCTGTAGCAGGATATGTATAATGAGGACTCCTGTAGCATAAACTCCTGTAGTAGGATATGCATATTGAGGACTCCTGTAGCAGGATATGTATATTGAGGACTCCTGTGGTAGGATATGTATATTGAGGACTCCTGTAGCAGCATATGTATATTGACAACTCCTGTAGTAGGATATGTATATTGAGGACCCCTGCAGCAGGATATGTATATTGAGGACTCCTGTAGCAGGATATGTATATTGAGGACACCAGCAGGATATGTATATTGAGGACTCTGTAGTAGGATATGTATATTGGGGCTCCTGAAGCAGGACATGTATATTGAGGACCCGTGCAGCAATATGTATTTGAGGACTCCTGTAGTAGGATATGTATGGGACTCCTGGCAGGATATGTATGGTACTCCTGGATATTGGGTAGGATATGTATAATGAGGACCCCGCAGCAGGATATGTATGAATGACTCCTGTAGCAGGATATGTATATTGAGGACCCCTGCAGCAGGATATGTATATTGAGGACTCCTGTAGTAGGATATGTATATTGAGGACTCTGCAGCAGGATATGTATATTGAGGACTCCTGTAGTAGGATATGTAATTGAGGACTCCCTGTAGTAGGATATGTATATTGAGGACTCCTGTAGGATATGTATATTGAGGACTCTGCGTGGGATGTATATTGAGGACTCCTGTAGTAGGATATGTATATTGAGGACTCCTGTAGTAGGATATGTTAATGAGGACTCCTGTAGCAAGATATGTATATTGAGGACTCTGTGGAGCTATGTATATTGAGGACTCGTAGTAGGATATGTATATTGGGGACTCTGTAGCAGGATATGTATATTGAGGACTCTGAGGTAGGATATGTATATTGAGGACTCCTGTAGTAGGATATGTATATTGAGACTCTGAGAGGATATGTATATTGGGACTCCTGTAGTAGGATATATATTGAGGACTCCTGTAGTAGGATATGTATATTGAGGACCCTGGGATATATATTGAGGACTCCTGTAGTAGGATATGTATAATGAGGACTCCTGTAGTAGGATATGTATATTGAGGACTCTGTATGTTGAGGACTCCTGTAGTAGGATATGTATAATGGGGACTCCTGTAGTAGGATATGTATATTGGGGACTCCTGTGGGATATGTTTGAGGACTCCTGTAGCAGGATATGTATATTGAGGACTCCTGTAGTAGGATGTATAATGGGGACTCCTGTAGTAGGATATGTATATTGAGGACTCCTGTAGGGAATATGTATATTGAGGCTCCTGTAGTAGGATATGTATATTGAGGACTCCTGTAGTAGGATATGTATAATGAGGACTCCTGGCATGATATGTATATTGGGGACTCCTGTAGCAGGATATGTATATTGAGAATCCTGCAGGATATGTATATTGAGGACTCCTGTAGTAGGATATGTATATTGAGGACTCCTGTAGCAGGATATGTATAATGAGGACTCCTGTAGCAGGATATGTATATTGAGGGACTCCTGTGGGATATGTATATTGAGGACTCCTGTAGTAGGATATGTATAATGGGGACTCCTGTAGTAGGATATGTATATTGAGGACTCCTGTAGTAGGATATGTATATTGAGGACTCCCTTAGTAGGATATGTATATTGAGGACTCTGTAGCAGGATATGCATATTGAGGACTCTGTAGTAGGATATGTATATTGAGGACTCTGTAGCAGGATATGTATTTGAGGGACTCTGGCAGGATATGTATATTTGAGGACTCCTGGCAGGATATGTATACTGAGGCCTGCAGCAGGATATATATTGAGGACCCCTGCAGCAGGATATGTATGTGAGGACTCCTGTAGATATGTATATAGGACTCCGTAGCAGGATATGTATATTGAGCCTCTGTAGTAGATATGTATATAGAGGACTCCTGTAGCAGGATATATATTGAGGCTCCTGAGTAGGATATGTATATTGAGGACCCCTGCAGCAGGATATGTATATTGAGGACTCCTGTGGCAGGATATGTATATTGAGGACCCTGCAGCAGGATATGTATATTGGGGACTCCTGTAGTAGGATATGTATTTGAGGACTCCTGTAGCAGGATATGTATATTGGGCTCCGTAGCAGGATATGCATAATTAGGGACTCCTGCAGAGGATATGTATAATGAGGACCCCTGCAGCAGGATATGTATATTGAGGACTCCTGTAGCAGGATATGTATATTGGGGACCCTAGGCTAGGATATATATATTGAGGACTCTGTAGTGGATATGTATATTGAGGACTCCTGTAGCAGGATATGTATATTGAGGACTCCTGTAGGGATATGTACATTGAGGACTCCTGTAGCAGGTATGTATGAGGACTCCTGTAGTAGGATATGCATATTGAGGGATGTGGGATATGTATATTGAGGACTCTGGCAGTAGGATATGTATATTGGGGACTCCTGTAGCAGCATGTGTATTGACAACTCCTGTAGTAGGATATGTATTTGAGGACCCCTGCAGCAGGATATGTATATTGAGGACTCCTGTAGCAGCATATGTATATTGAGGACCCCTGCAGCAGGATATGTATATTGAGGACTCCTGTGGTAGGATATGTATATTGAGGACTCCTGAAGCAGGACATGTATATTGAGGACCCGTGCAGCAAGATATGTATATTGAGGACTCCTGTAGTAGGATATGTATATTGAGGACTCCTGTAGCAGGATATGTATCATGAGTACTCCTGTAGCAGGATATGTATATTGGGACCTCTGCAGCAGGATATGTATAATGAGGACCCCTGCAGCAGAATATGTATATTGGGACTCTGTAGCAGGATATGTATATTGAGGACCCCTGCAGGGATATGTATTTGAGGACTCCTGTAGTAGGATATGTATTTGAGGACTCCTGTAGCAGGATATGTATATTGAGGACTCCTGTAGTAGGATATGTACATTGAGGACTCCTGTAGTAGGATATGTACATTGAGGACTCCTGTAGTAGGATATGTATGAGGACTCTGTAGCAGGATATGTATATTGAGGACTCCTGTGTGGGTATGTATATTGAGGACTCCTGTAGTAGGATATGTATAATGAGGACTCCTGTAGCTAGATATGTATTTTGAGAACTCCTGTGGTAGGCTATGATATATTGAGGACTCCTGTAGTAGGATATGTATAATGAGGACTCCTGTAGTAGGATATGTATATTGAGGACTCCTGGAGGTAGGATATGCATATTGAGGACTCCAGTAGGATATGTATATTGAGGAGTCCTTGCAGATATGTATATTGAGGACTCCTGTAGGATATGTATATTGAGGACTCCTGTAGTAGGATATGTATATTGAAGATGCCTGTAGGATATGTATATTGAGGACTCCTGTAGTAGGATATGTATAATGAGGACCCTGTAGTAGGATATGTATATTGAGGACTCCCTGTAGTAGGATATGTACATTGAGGACTCATGTAGTAGGATATGTATATTGAGACTCCTAGGATAAGTATATTGAGGGCCCTGTAGGATATGTAAATTGAGGACTCCTGTAGGATATGTATATTGAGGACTCCTAGTAGGATATGTATAATGAGGACTCCTGTATATGTATATTGAGGACTCTGTAGTAGGATATAATGAGGACTCCTGTAGTAGGATATGTATATTGAGGATTCCTGTAGTAGGATATACATATTGAGGACTCTGTAGTAGGATATGTATTGAGGACTCCAGCAGCAGGATATGTATATTGAGGACTCCTGTAGTAGGATATGTATATGAGGACTCCTGTAGTAGGATATGTATTGAGGACTCCTGTAGTAGGATATGTATATTGAGGACCCTGTAGTAGGATATGTATATTGAGGACTCCTGTTGTAGGATATGTATATTGAGGACCTCCTGTAGCAGGATATGTATATTGAGGACTCCTGTAGCAGGATATGTATATTGAGGACTCCTGTGCAGGATATGGCATGAGGACTCCTGCAGGATATGTATATTGAGGATTCCTGTAGTAGGATATGTATATTGAGGACTCCTGTAGTATGATATGTATATTGAGGACCTCTGTAGTAGGATATGTATATTGGGGACTCCTGTACAGGATATGTATATTGAGGACTCCTGTAGTAGGATATGTATATTGAGGGCTCGTAGTGCAGGATATGTATATTGAGGACTCTGTAGTAGCATATGTATATTGAGGACTCCTAGCAGGATATGTATATTGAGGAATTCCCAGTAGCATATGTATATTGAGGACTTTCAGTAGATATGTATATTGAGGACCTGTGTGAGATATGTATATTAGACCCTGTAGTAGGATATGTATTGAGGACTCCTGTAGTAGGATATGTATATTGAGGACCTTGTAGGATATGTATATTGGAGGACTCCTGTAGTAGGATATGTATATTGAGGACTCCTGTAGTAGGATATGTATATTGAGGACCCTGTAGTAGGATATGTATATTGAGGACTCCCTGTAGTAGGATATGTATATTGAGGACCTGTAGTAGGATATGTATATTGAGGACCTCAGTAGGATATGTATATTGAGGACTACTGTAGTAGGATATGTATATTGAGGACTCCTGTAGTAGGATATGTATATTGAGGACTCCTGTAGTAGGATATGTATATTGAGGACTCCTGTAGTAGGATATGTATATTGAGGACTCCTGTAGTAGGATATGTATATTGAGGACTCCTGTAGTAGGATATGTATATTGAGGACTCCTGTAGTAGGATATGTATATTGAGGACTCCTGTAGTAGGATATGTATATTGAGGACTCCTGTAGTAGATAAAACAGTTAATGAACATCAACACTAACTTGGTACTTACTTATAGCTTACATTTACTTCAATGATGTCCTCAGTGACTGCATCTCCACGTACTTTAGCAATGTCTTGGACCATTGCCTTCACTCTCTCCATCTCCATAATATTATTTTTTGCATAATACCTGTAAAATATAATAAGAATTAAGTATTAATAAAATATATTACCATTCATCATCAAACAGACTATTTCTCACACTTACATGAAGACAATCTTCATTACTGCAAATACCTTTATCCTCTGATTATCACAACTATTTTATGGAAATTCATTATAATTGAAAAGGTTAATTTATGACTAAAATTTTATACAGTAGTCCCTCACAATCGTGGGGGTTAGGTCCTTGAAAACCCCGTTGTTGATAAGTCTACGGTTGGCAAGAATAAAGGTTTATGTGAAAAAAAGACTTAGATTCCATGGGTGCCAATAAAACTCGTCACAGCTCCTCCTCAACCAACTGACTGAGACGCAGGTGTGTGCTCACCATGATGTCACATGAGAGAGAGGGAGGAGGTAAGGTCAGCCAAGCACGCTACTGGCACCGCCGCTATTACTACTACTACTTTGCTGTCACAATCTTTGGGTTTTGTGCAGTATAGCAAATTAAGAATTAATATTCTCTTGTGATCAAGTTTATTTTGTAGGGTTTGTCTAGATGACTATGCTATGTTATGGATGTGTGTGCTGAGGAGATGCTGAGGTAATTATCCATTGGGCTGTGTTCTAATGGGAGTGTCAGTGGGCTTAAACTCAGGGAAGTGCGACTCTTAACCTCAGCAACTCCTGAGCTGGTGAGTTCACATTGGGACCAGATCTATATTTTTCTATGCTGATGATAGAAGTGTCTAACAGTGAAAGATGTGTTGAGAAATTAATCCATATGAATTATTGTGCTATTAATAGTGGTGTCTAACGATCTAGGATATGTTGAGGGATTAATCCAAATGAATTATTGTGTCTTGTAAAATTACAGTGCAACCTCGAAAATCATTGCATGGGCCCATGAATTGTACGAATTTAAGAAAAATTCTAATTTTAGATGTATGGAAGCGCCAGAGCAAATTGTTGTATCAAAACATGCTACAAAAATTATTTACACATCTAAAAACTGTCAATCAGCAATAGGTATGATAAATTAAAAGTATTACTGTACAGTAAAAGTCCAAAAATCCGGACTGCTTGGGATTTCAAGGTCCGGATTTTCAGATTTTCCGGATTCTCAGGCAGTACTTTTAAAATTAAAATTTTGGGAGGAATAAAGAGATGAACAGGTACATTTTGATAGTTTATTCATTAGCAAATATAGCATGCTTCATTTATCAAAACTAGGCAGTTTTAATGAAAAAAGCTGTGAATTCTAGAATTTTATTCTTTGCCTTTTTGATATCATAAATTGTAGACTTTCTCCAATGTTGTATTTTTCCATTAGAACAGCATTGTTTCACACCACGGCCTGCTTCTTAATTATTTCAAGTTTGTCACCAATTTCAACGTGTTTTTTCTTTCTCTCTCACACAATCTAAGTTTATCTACTCTTTAGGAGCCATTATTAGGGCTTGTACAGTAATCTGAAAATGGAAAGAGTAAGACTCAAAATATTGTTCTATTCATACTGTGCCGATATAATAATTTCAGGGAAATGTAATATTTTATAAAAATGACGCCCCAGATTACAGTGGAAAGTGGATCAAATCGCGATTTAAAATAATGACTTGCGCTTTCGCTCAAAAGATGTTACCGTGAATCACTTTTCTAATGGTTTAGTTAAAAACTGTTGTATTGTATTACAATAATATCCTAATTGACTTGAATAAATACTACGATATTCATATTTCTGAATATTTTCATTAAAATCCATCGTAAAATCATTTCCTTGTCATCGCCTGCAGCACCAAACAGCTTTCTCCCAGTCCTCTCCTTGAACAGGGCTAGAGGGATGGTTTTTCGAATCGTTTTCAAAGTAAAAAACTATTACATCACATGCATATTTTAATGCAACTGCGCCTGGAATGAATATATTCTGGAAATAAATAGTAGTTTTGCTGAAACGCGATGTATTTCAATGTAAAAATAGATAAATATACATGACTTAAAACAAAGACTTACCTAAGCTCCGATGTTCTGAGATGTTACCGCTTGTTTAATAGTTTTCGTTAAAATTTCTGTTATATTACAATGATATTCTATTCAGCCAGTGCTTGATATAATACATTCACGGAAATGTAATATTTTTGTTGAAATGACATATAGTAGATATATATAACTAACGTAGAATTGGTTCCAGAACCTCGTTCGTTATAGCATTCGTTCGTTATAGGATTAATCCGTTCCAGGTCCTGCAATACAACCGGGCTAACACTGAAAAATTTGTGAAAAATGTAAAAATACGGCACTCTATCTTACCTTAGTATTATTCAGCATGCAGGTCCCCAAACACTGGCACATCACTATCACTCCACTGGGGAGTCTTGGTTTAAGGTCCTCTAAACAATTGTTCGCTACCTTTCACAAATTATAGCTTCACTAATGTTACCACCTGCCATTTATTTCTCCTTATCCACACTCAAGAGTAAATTTTCCATCTCTTCAATCACATTACACCTATGTTTTGCTAAGTCTAAAGATTCCTTTAGCTAATTTGCACAGTTTTTGCATCCTTATTCTTCAAAATCGCATATATAGTCGATTTACTATCCCATACTCATCACTAAGTTTCAATGCTTCTTCCATTCTCAATGCTTTCTTTATAATTTCTTTCCTAGTTTCAAGGGTTATTAGCTTCACTCGCTTTTGACACTTATTGTTAATTTTATACTTGTATAACAAAATATTATACAAATAACGTAATTTCCACATCAAAAGACGAAATTTCAACACAACAGTGGTGCACTGGCTGCCACAATGAGATGAAAGATGGTGTTTCTGATGCTCTTGTTGTGGGTCGCGGCAAGGTCAATATCTATGCGCCAGGCGAATAGTCCCGTATTCATCCGCCGTGATTCGCTAGTGAGTTATGCTCATATAGCATTCTCAATTTTATAGGTAAACTGCTCGTTATAGGAATATTCGCAGTAGGATCCGCTCGCGGTAGCATACCCCACTGCACGTATTAAAGTGAAAGTGGATAAAATCGCGACGAAAACAATGACTCGCTTTTCGCTCAAAAGATGTTACCGTAATTCTTTTCTAATGGGTTTATAAAACTGTTGTATTACAATAATATTCCCTCCTAATTGACTTGAATAAATACTTGAATGGAAATATACAATATTTTGTTGAAACTACCCGCCGCTTCAGTGTAAAGTGTTGCAATAATAAATGTAAACAATTTGTCTTTGGGCACTGTGGTTTCAGTTTATAGGATCGAGAGCGCTTTTTACTGAAGGTGTTGTTGTTCAAGCACCTCAAAAACGTGGGTTTAACTATAAACGAGGAATATCATTAATTAACCATTTCTTGGTCAAAAAATCAGGGCTCATAGATAAACGAGGGGGTTTATAGGATGAGTATATACGTGTGATGTTGTCACAGTTTTGATTGCTCGTTTTAAAGTGGAGACCACGTGGTCATTGTTGTCGCTGTGCAGCTAGAGCCACGCATGCCATACACAAAAGCCCAAAAAAATAATATTAGTTTTCCAAAAGTCCGATTGGTGGTCGGATTTTGACTTTTACCGTATTTATATTCAACAACATTTATTCTAATATATTTAGAACATTATAGCTACAATGGTCTCCATGTAATCCTACCCAGTACAGTCTCTAAATACTGTACTGTACAACACTCACGCTCCATCCACCTTCACTGTAATGGACACATTATGTGACCTAGCATGTCTTGGAACCCAGATGCGGTTGTTGAGCTCAGCATTATGACGATTTGAAAGCTTGAATTATTATGGCAGCATTTTCAAATTTGAAACCTAAAATTTTGGCACTTATTTTTAATCAGATGCTATTGATTTTAGATGTATCCGAAGTTTTGAGGTTCGAATATTAGAGGTTTCACTGTAATATCTTGTTTAGTGCTGTAAGGGTGGTGTTATTGAATATTACAAGTGTCATATCATTACCAGTGCGTCTCTTTAACTCTAATCTCAGGAACATGAAGTCCAGGTCACGGTAAATACTTCATGAATTTTGTTTGTGTTGGTTCAGTATTATGAGGGCCCCTTCCACTGCATCAAATAAACCCAGTAGGTGAGGGGTTCGATTCCTGGCTGGTGAGGTCGTTGATTATATGTTCAAAGTCCGCGTGTTATATGGACTAAAATGAAGTATATATATGGTACCTCGTGTTTCATACCAGCTGGATTGTAAATGCTACTGACACCACATACGAGGCATGGGCAGCTCCCAATGAGGTTCACGGTGCCATCAGCTCGATAAAAAGGGCTTTGTGTGAAATATAACAGAGTCTAGGACTGCTTTTAGTGTCCTTGTGGTTTGGTTTGTAGCCTCTAGTCCCACCCATAGGTTGAGGTTCACCTGGCTGGTGAAGTGATTAAATATATATATATATATATATATATATATATATATATATATATATATATATATATATATATATATATATATATATATATATATATATATATATATATATATATATATATATATATATATATATATATATACAGTTGTACCCCCACTTAACGCGGTCAATTGAACCCAGAGGGTCCCTGATTAAGAAAACCGCTGCTTAAGTGAATAACAGAACATATGGGATTAATTCCAATAGAACCGCCCCTCGAACCCAAACTCCACCTTTTTGGACGACAAATAACTATGTTGTAGTAAAAATAACATCTTAATTTTGATGGTACATGCAACAATTAATACTTAAGAGAAATAGAGAAACAGTACGTTTAATGTCCATTCAAATAATGGACTCAACCCCCTCTCTCACACTACACTCACTGGCTCTTCCCTCTGAGAAATTTTTGGGGAAACCAGGTATAGTAATAAATAATTCCTCAAACTAAAGTGAGATAATATAATTGACATTGCTGGACTTTGTAAGACCAGGAATATTTTGAATATAAATGTCATATATTTTTCACAAAAGATAACATATTTACTCAAATAAACTTTACATCTAAAATTTGTATCTCAATGCAAAATCTATGATATTTATATTCAAAATGACGAAATTGTAAGAATTCCACAATGTAAATTATATTCTGGCGGATAATTTGTATGAATTTTATGAGCTAAAACAAATATCTTCAGTTAATAAAAAATATTCTTCTACACCATCTGTCAATCAAAGTACCCCACCTGCCTTCCCCCTTCCAAACGCCGTGGTCAGTCCCAACCCTCCCCCACCCCCCACCAATCCTCCATTCAAGAGTTTTAACATTTAGTATTAAATAATACCTCAGATTAAAGTTAGGATAATATATTGACATTGCTGGATTCCTGTAAGACCAGGAATATTTTGAATATAAATCATATATTTTGGTAAAAAGATAACATATATTTTAGAGAACAATTTTATCTAAAATTGTATGTTTAATGCAAAATATATGTTGTTTATATTCAAAATGATCACCAAATTATAAGAATCCAGCAATGTAAATTATATTCTGACCGTAATTTGTATGAATTTTATGAGCAAAACAAATATCTTCAGTTAATAAAAAATAATTCTTCACAGGGTAACAGATGGCGGGTCGTCGGTCGGTTTTGTCCCTCCCTCCCCCCACCCCCACCCCCCACCAAACGGCCCAGATGTGTGGGATAACCACTAAATTTTAATAAATAATACCTCAAACTAAAAGTTAGGATAATATAATTGATACTGGATTCCTTGTAAGACCAGGAATATTTTGAATATAAATGTCATATATTTTGAAAGATAAATATAATTACCAGAGAACAACTTTTATCTAAAATTGTATGTTTAATGCAAAATATATGTTGTTTATATTCAAAATGATCACCAAATTATAAGAATTCCAGCAATGTAAATTATATTCTCGCAATTTGTATGAATTTTATGAGCTAAACAGGCAGTAGGTGGCGCGGTGGGGTGGTGCGAATCTAAAATAGCTCTCGAGCCGACACTCACCGCGTATATGATGAAAATGCCGCTAAGTGAAAGTTCAGCTTTGGCAAGCACCGCTATATGCGAAAACGCTGTAAGTGAAAGCGCGTAAGCGGGTAATACTGTATGTATATATATATATATATATATATATATATATAAAATTATATATAAAAAATATATATATATATATATATATATATATATATATATTTATATATATATATAAATATATATATATATATATATATATATATATATATATATATATATATATATATTATATATATATATATATATATATATATATAATACCTACAACACTATCACACACACACATTGTTGCCCATTTTCAACGGTCGTCAATTGAACCCAGAGGGTCCCGTGTTGTGAAATCACAGCAGTGAACCAACAGAACATATGGGAGTCCAATCATTGAAAAGCCCTAACCCCAACTCACACCTTTTGAAGGCAATATGTATGTTGTAAAATAACATCTACTTTATGATGGTACGCATCAATTAATACTTAAGAAATAGAGAAATACAAGTCGCCAGTTACGTCCATTCAAATAATGGACTCAACTCCCTCCCTCTCACACTACACAGCCGGCTAACAGATGGTCGGCCTGTCCCTCCCTCCCCCCACCCCCACCAACCGTCCCAAGGAGATGTGTGGGATAACCTCAAACTAAAGTTAGAAAAATATAATTGACATTGCTGGATTCCTTAAGACCAGGAATATTTTGAATATAAATGTCATATATTTTGACAAAAGATAACATAGTTCATCTAGAGAAAATTTTTATCTAAAATTGTAAGTTTAAACAAAATATATGTTTATTCAATGATCACCAAATTATAAGAATTCAGCAATGTAAGACGGACGGTAATTTGTAGAATTTTATATAAAACAAATATCTTCAGTTAATAAAAATAATCTTACCACTATCTGTCACAAGCACCCATTCCCTCCCTTCAACGGCCGTCATTCTACTCCTCACTCCCTCCATCATTTTTCCAGGCTTAATATTTAGTATTAAATAAATAATTCAGATTGTTAGGTATAAGACTGGTGAATATTTTATAAATATTTTGGACAAAAGATACCATAGTTACCTGAAAAAATTCTTATCTAAAAAGAAAGTTTGAAAATAAGCATGTTTATATTCAAAATGATCACCAAATTATGAATCCAGCATAAATTATATTCCTGACCGAATTCTGTATGAATTTTATGAGCTAAAACATATATCTTCAGTTAATAAAAATAATAATTCTTCACACGGTAACAGATGGTCGTTGTCCCTCCTCCCCCCCACCCCCCACCAACCGTCCCAAGGAGATGTGTGATAACCACTAAATTTAATAATAAATAATAACTCAAACTAAAGTTAGGATAATATAATTGACATTGCTGGATTCCTTGAAAGACCAGGAATATTTTTAATATAAATGTCATATATTTTGGACAAAAGATACTATAGTTACTCAGAGAAAAATTTTATCTAAAAATTGTAAGTTTAAAGCAAAATATATGATGTTTATATTCAAAATGATCACCAAATTATAAGAATTCCAGCAATGTAAATTATATTCTGGCCTGGTAATTTGTATGAATTTTATGAGCTAAAACAGGCAGTCAGGCAGGGTGGCGGGGGGCAACTTAAAAATAGCGCCTCGACACTCACCGCCAGATATGTGGAAAAACCCGCCTTATGAAAGTTCAGCTTTTGGCAAGGCAATCACAGAGAGCAAAACGGCTGAAAGCTGCTAAGCGGGTAAAACTGTATGTATATATATGGGATTAATTCCAATAGAGACTGGCCCAATCTCCAAACTCCACTTTTACCACACACAACTATGTTGTAGTAAAATTTTATCTTAACTTTATGATGGTATGCACAACAATTAATAATTAAGAGAAATATCAATAATATTAGGTTTTTAACACTTGCATTAGTAGAAAGATGGCTGGGCACACGGGATGGGGGTTGGTTCCAGGCAGAGGGCAGATTATTGGCCCTCACCTGTATCACTTGTATCAATTGTATCACTATCCAACCACAGAGAGGCTTGCAGGGCCTTTGTCAAACCCTCAGGCCAATATAAGTCCATATCCTCACTATAATTATCACTATCACTGACTTGGGCCGGCTGTGGTGGGTGGCGGTGAAGAACTCGGTAATGTTTTGATGACTGGGCAATCTTTTGCGCATCGCGTTCGCACGCCCTTCGCCAGATATGATGAAAATCTAAGTGAAAGTTCATTCTGGCGCAGGCACCCAGATATGATAAAATGTCAAGTATGAAACCGCTAGTAGCGGTAATACTGTATATCACTTTTAAAATACTGTTACACTTCAGAGCCACACACCTTATATCATGTACGTCAAGCACTCATGGGCCAGATGAAATTGGTGGGTGGGCGGATGTTGCCGCCAGGCTGTATTCAGGTCAACCCTGGTTCTACAGTATACTGTACTGTACTGTACAGGTTGTACCTCCTAGTCCGCATTCTGTGGTCCGAAACCGGTCCCGGAACATTTTCAATAGGTAGATAGGCAGCTCTTTTTTTTATCTGAATTATTATTACAGGAGTATTAAATTTTTGCCCTCAGGCCCCAATGTGGGTCAGTGACCTATGCCCGGTGGGCTAATCCTTAAAAAGAAAAAACAAAGCCGCGAGGAAGGTTTGTTTACATCCGCAGTTCGCCGTTTCTCTCTCTGCTTGTCTATACAGAGTACAGTACCGCTTAACGCAGCTTTCACTTAACGCTGTTGCATATACGTGCCTTGCCAAAGCTGAACTTTCACTTAACGCTGGTTTTTTCCATATACGCCGTGAGTGTCCGAGACGCTATTTTTAGATTTGCCCCACCGCCACCCCTGCCTGACTGCCTGTTTTAGCTCATAAAATTCATACAAATTACCAGGCCAGAATATAATTTACATTGCTGGAATTCTTATAATTTGGTGATCATTTTGAATATAAACATCATATATTTTGCTTTAAACTTACAATTTAGATAAAAATTTTTCTAGGTAACTATGGTATCTTTTGTCCAAAATATATATTTTATTCAAAATACCTGTCTTACAAGGAATCCAGCAATGTCAATTATATTATCCTAACTTTAGTTTGAGGTATTACAAAATAGTGTTATCCCACACATCTCCTTGGGACGGTTGGTGGGGGTGGGGGAGGGAGGGACCAACCCACCTATCGATAATGGGAAGAATTATTATTATTTTTATTAACTGAAGATATTTGTTTTAGCTCATAAAATTCATACAAATTACTCGTCAGAATATAATTACATTGCTGGAATTCTTATAATTTGGTGATCATTTTGAATATAAACATCATATTTGTTTTAAACTTACAATTTTAGATAAAAATTTTTCTAGGTAACTATGGTATTTTTTTGTCCAAAATATATGACATTTATATTCAAAATATTCCTGGTCTTACAAGGAATCCAGCAATGTCAATTATATTATCCAACTTTAATCTGAGGTATTATTTAATACTAAATGTTAAAACCTGAAAGGAGGATTGGTGGGGGTGGGGAGGGTTGGGACTGACCCAAGCGATTGGAAGAGGGGAGGCAAGGTGGGGTACTTTGATTGACAGATAGTGTCTGAAGATTATTTTTTTATAACGAAGATATTTGTTTTAGCTCATAAAATCACACAAAATTTACCCGTCAGAATATAATTTATACTGAATTCTTATAATTTGGTGATCATTTGAATATAAACATCATATATATTTTGCTTAAACTTACAATTTTAGAGATATTTTTCTCTAGGTAACTGTTATCTTTTGTCCAAAAATATATGACATTTATATTCAAAATATTCTGGTCTTACAAGGAATCCAGCAGCTCAATGCAGGATTTTCCTAACTTTAGTTTGAGGTTATCCCACACATCTCCTTGGGACGGTTGGTGGGGGTGGTGGGGAGGGAGGGACTCCACCACCATCTGTTAAATGCCAGAAAGTGGAGAGAGTTGAGTCCATTATTTGAATGGACATTAACTTGGTGACTGTATTTCATTTTAAGTATTAATTGCTTGCAGCTAAACCATCATAAAATTGTGATGTTATTTTTACTACAACATAGCCTCTAAAAAGGAGTTTCAAGTCGGGCCGCTCACAATTAACTCATATATAGTCTAATTTCAACGATTACTAACGCTGGACCTCTGGGTTCAATTGACCGCTATGGGGTACAACTGTACAACATTTTAACCCTTCAATATATATGAGCAGTAAATAAGTGTCATTATTCTTATGTAGAGTAATGACGACATACATGTGCCACTTATGTTCAGTTCCTTTTTTTTACCTATTAATGGTTAGCTACCATATTGTTCCAATAAACATTAAATAACATTACAGGAAAACTTCAAACAACATTAATTTTTCATTAATTTCACTACAGCTAAAATCAGGTCTTATTTTCTTCAGTTTTATATGTAGAACCAATCAGTCACTGGTTTCAGAAGTTTTAACATAAACAATGCCGGCAGCCGCCTCGCTCTCCTCTAATATTCCACGATATTTAATAAATTGTATTGTTAATTTTAACACACAAAAACATTAAATAAAAACAAATTCAAAAACATTAATAAAAAAATATGAACAGTATCGCGCTGTTGCTTTCATATTCTTATGTAAAGTAATGACGACAGACCGCAGCGCATGCAAGACTTACATATGCTATCTCTTTTTACCAATATCTAGCCACGCACGGTTCACGATGAACACAAATAAATGACACGGAAACGTCCATATTAATTTTACCAGCCACAAACCATGCATTATACATAACGTAATATGTAGCCGCAATATGTAACTCTGTACTATTTACCATTATTGATTCAGGTCTCTGTATTATATTGCAATCATATTCCTTTACCGCTAGTTCATAAGTAATATACGCGATGGACAGATAGCTCCAGAGATTCTATTATTGTACTGTCACCTGTCTTAACTCCCCAGTTTGTACCAGAAATAGAATGGTAATTGAGACACTAGTGCTCTTCACCTGAGTGCAAGGACCGCTTAAGGGTCCCCACACCACAATCTTATTTCTTCGTTTATGAAACCAGTCAGTCACTGGTTTTGTAATCAACGAAACAACAGCAGTCAAGCTTCGCGGTGTTTTAATATTCTAATGTATTATTAATGAATTGTATTGCTCATTTTATGACATAAACATTAATTCAATAAAAAGACATTCAGTAATAAACAATAATGAATCTTGTACATAAGAGAAATGACACTGTTTACACGTATTGCCACTGCCTGCACCATGCCTGCTCAAACCAATGAATTCAAAGTTTCCTCGGAGTCAAATTTTACTACTAGGTTCCAATAAACTAAGAATTAAAACTCAAGGAACTGGAGGGCTACCATGAAGATTAACCTCTAATAGGTTTCTTCAAAGAGACCATGATGTGATATGTACAGTGCTTCCAAGCATAAGCACAAGTCACAATACCCAGTGAAAAGGGTGGATTTTTAAAGGTCCAAAATCGTCAGGGTCCCGAGAAGGTTTATCATGGAGGTACAACCTGTACTATCATATGTTATGGACTATCAAAAAGATGAACCAGCATTTGCACATATATGTATGTGTGATTCTGAATACCTTAATTCATAAAGAAAGTCATCACCAAGTTGTCTTCTGATCTCACTAGAGGAAAGGTCACGCCAGGGTTAGCTCCCGGGATCAATTGTTTAACGCTAGCTGGCCAGGGCCATGTCTCTATGGGCAGGAGCTGAGAACCGGAACCAAAGGAAGAGATAGCTGGTAATAAGGAAACCAGAAAAGCCCCACCTTAATAAAACTGTGCTAAATGAAGGTGGAGAGGGAACCCAATTAAGGTGAAAAAAAAATTAATTCAGTGGTGAAAACTAATTAAAGAGGAAGCACTAAATTGCTTAAGTAAAATTCAACCCATTCATCCCTGACAGACAACAGACGCTATCAGGACAAAATATTGAAGTAAAACCACCATGGTTTTACCCCTGGTTTTTGCCAAAAACAAAAATAGGGATGAGGGTGGAGTTTGCTTAGAGCTGGGTGGGGGATATAGTTGACAGGATGGACAATATCTTGTCGGTAATGTGGAACAAACCCACATTGCCCAGTGGTGATGCAAAATATTGACCGTGTAGGATATGGGAGCTCGATGTCCCCACACCTATATATTAGACCAGCAAGGGAGGGATCCCTATCATGTAAATCCCGCCCAAAGGAAAAGTCAAACAATGGCCGTCAAGGTGTTTACGCCAACTATTGCCTTTAAAGATATTGCAAGTCGGGATTATCAAACCACTTATTGAGCAAATGGCGAATTTCACGAAGTGGAATTTACGCTAGGGACATATAAAACTTAGCTGGTTTCTGAGGCAAACAAAGAACGTCTTTAAACTGCTAGAGAATATACTGAAATAAAGAGAGACCTGGTATGTAAAACAAAGTGAAAGGTTACAGAGAAATATGCAGGAATGATATGATATGAACAAACAGTGGTTAAAACCTAAACCTACAGGAGTAATCAAACACACCACCTAAATGTCTACTACGCAATATAAAGGACAGAAACAATGATGAAATCAGCACACCAAAAATCGAGAAGAAAGACCACCGAAATATGGATAAACTGACTGGAGTTTACCCTGCCTAATACCAAACCGTGGCGGTGGAAATTTATTCCAAACCGACAGGGAAGATGGAAAAGTATGTATAGCAATCTATGTAAGGGATAATCTGAAGTGTGAAAATAGCAAGGTACAAAACTAGAACAGAATACAGAAACAATTTGGATAGTAGAACTAACCAATGGTAGGGAAAATTAGACCACAGGAGTATTGGCGAATTCCCAATCTTACAGAGTTAATGAGTTTAATTTATTTGGGATGAAATGCAGGGCCTGCCACATAGCTAAGTCTGTACAGTAGGCTACTCAACCTAGCCAAATACATTGGCGCGACCTTACGGGTAACTCAGAATCAGAGACTTTCGAAGCAACCCAGGACTTATTTCCCGCCAACACATAACCTGTCCCACCTAGAATAATGAATTTACTAGCCTAGTCAAACATGAGCAAAACCCCACAGAATGCCTGTGAGAACAAATCACAACAACATCATTAAAGAAATTAGGATTCAGCGAAATTAGCAGCTGCAAGGGAAAATTCCACTAACCAGACGCAGAAGGGTAAGCTTTGAGGCTGAAGGAGGCAGCCGAGAGAAGGGGTATCACGCATGTGGGGGTGAATTGTATGACCTCACATGAAGTGCTCTCACCCAATGTACCCACAGAGGCAAATTTCACTATTCAGACCCGATACGACGAGTTGACGAGTTCCACAACAATTTATATATAAAGAGTTACTGAACACAAAGCATACATACCCATGTTGCAAAACCAAATGCCCAACAATCAAAATGGGATAAATAATTATTTAAAGAATATTATTGGACAAGCGCCAGGTAGGAGAACGAACGGTGAAGTCCATTTCGAGATTATTATGCTAAAATGGGCTAGTAGGGTTAAAGACCCGCACAAAGAGGAATAATGAACTGAAGGCATAAGGAGGTACAAACCCCAAAGAGAATTTGTATCAAACTAAAGATTTCAATCGATATCATGAAGGAACTGACAACATACGAGAAACAGTTAATCGAATAATATTTTTCAACAAGCAATTATTGTGAAAATTTAAACATGATACCTATAAAACTACCTGAATATTAGCGAAGAAAATAAATTATGCATTAGTGACGATAAAGAAGTCAGTCCCAGCTGAAAGATATTGCACGGTGAGTATTGAAGTGAATGTACAATGAGCTGAAAAAGTTGCTTTTAAATGTCTCAAAACCGTAATACTCAGAACCCGATAATGTAATACCATTTCGCAATAAGGATAGACTACTATCCTTCAATCACCAACGCCCAATTAATTTGAATTAGAACACGGAAGTAATTCATTACAAACCTATCCCCAAATCACCGGAGAAGCAAGTTGATCAATGGTTTCATGCACGTCTAACTAGTCGGTTAACATTCTTCATCTGTTTTCAAACGCGGACGAAGTATCAATCATGATGCGGTATATCTCACCAGCAGCCTTCGGGACAGAGTCCCACTCAGCATCAATGCGCGGAGGCCGCAATAGCAGGATACCGTATTCTGTAAAATGATTTAGGGCGTGGTTACAGGACAGGAAATGAAGCGAGTGAGCATTAATGGCAATTTAACCCACCGGATAACGCCCCTAGTGGGACCGCCCAGCAATTTTATCCATTAATATTTATTATATATCGATATACCCGTAATGGCCTTAAGACCGTGGGCCTCTTTAAAAGTTGGGGTCGACCTCTATACGGTAATAGCGTCGTTGAAGTTGAAAATACCAGTAACTACCAAAACAATGAAACGGGATGCACCAACCACCACCGTGGAGCGTCGTATTGAAGTTGCCAGGGCAGTATCTCGCCGCACCATAGCAAAGCCCAAAGTAGCCAAATGCATGGTATGGTATGTCATACGAAACAGCGCATTCCATTTAAAAGTTTATTGAGGCAGACATACTGTTAATTAAATTTGAAAACATCAATACACAGAGCCATTATCTATTAATAATAGTTGCCAGTCGTACCTTCAAAATTTGCCACTATATCAAACGTTTACCAATGGTGTGTTCAGCACACTATTGTGCAAAACTCTAAAAATAAACAAACACACCAAAATGTAAAAAAAAAAATGTCTTAATTCTGCACCACTGTTGGTAGGCCAGTGTTTCATGAACGGCACCTGCCAGACCGTAATCAAATTATAACAATATCTAACCCTCACCACTTAGTCATCCTGATGCTAGGCAATGAAGTAAAAATACCAGTTAAAGTAGAAACTTAACAATAAACAAGAAACAAGTTGGGCTATTTTTTGCAGGCTTGAGAGAAAACAGCCGTTTGGCCCTCATGAGAGTCACAAACATCCATACGCATTATTTGTTTGCGTCTTCTGTATCTTTTAAAATTAATACTTGTAAATTAAAAAGTACAGTAACATTGTATTATATAAAAACTTGTCATATTTCTAAGCACAAAATCACAAGAACACCAAAACACAATTTCAACGCGACGCCAAAATTAAAAACCGCTTAAGAAGGCCGATGCAAACACAAAGCCTCCCCACAAAGAAATCATGACGCTAGGACGGTACACGGTGTATCAACGCCAGCCAAAAAACTTTTACATCACAAGTGAATTAGGAAAGAATATTATTTAATATACAGCTTAACTTAAAACCATTCAGCGATAACGGTCAACATCTCTGTGAACTAAAGAAAGCGAACATTGCTTTCCTACCATTTTATCCACCACACCATATACGTCATTTCAGCAATATTACATTTCCATATTCTCAGAAATAAATAGTAGTTTTGCTGAAACGTATTTCAATGTAAAAAGATAAACTACATGCAGAAAACAAAAAGACTTTACTAACCTTCGATGTTCAAAGATATTTTCAGTATTTTTTAATAGTTTTAGATTAAAATACTGTTATAATAGTTATATTCTATTCATACATGGTTGATATAATACCTTCACGGAAATGTAATATTTTTGCTGAAATGACATACTATTACAGTGGAAAGTGGGATAAAATTGTGATAAAAACAATACTTTACGCTTTGTTACGTTCAAAAGATGTTACCGTAATCACTTTTTCGAATGGTTTAGTTAAAAAACTGTTGTATTGTATTACAATAATATCCTAATTGACTTGAATAATATTACGATACCATATTTCTGAATATTTTCATTAAAATCCATCAAAATCATTTTCCTTGTCACCGCCTGCGCCCAAACAGCTTCTCCAGTCTCTCCTTGAACAGGGCTAGAGGAGCGTGTTTTTGAATCGTTTTCAGTTAAAAACTATTACATCACCATTATATTTTACTAAACTGTGCCTGAATGAATATATTCTCGGAAATAAATAGTAGTTTTGCTGAAACGTGATGTATTTCAATGTAAAATAGGATAAAATACATGGCGAAAACAAAAGACTTCACCTAAGCTTCGATGTTCTTGAGATGTTATTCGCTTTTTAATAGTTTTTCGGTTAAAAATCTGTTATATTACAATGATATTCTATTCATACTGTTAGCGATATACTACATTCACGGAAATGTAATATTTTTCCTGAAATGCGTCGTCATTACAGTGGAAAGTGGGATAAAATAAATGTGAAAACAATGACTAGCTTTCTTTAGTTCAAAAGTATTACCGTAATAACTTTTCGAATGGTTTAGTTAAACTGTTGTATTACAATATTCCCTCCTACTTGACGATAAATACTTGAATGAAATATACAATATTTTTATTTGAAACTACCAGCGTTTCAGTGTAAAGTATAAATAATAATAAATGGTAAACAAGTTTATAGGGCGTGAGTTTTTCTGAAGGTTTTGTTGTTCCTTCACCAAAAACTTGGGTGGAACCTATAAGCGAGGAATATCATAAATTAACGATTTCTTGGTCATAAAATAAAATTAGACCTATATACGAAGTTATAAACAGTATATCCGATACATAAACCCACATAGATATCGGCGTGAGCAGCAACATAAGTAAATTTGCTGATGACACTAAAATAGGGCGTGTAACTAAATCTGTGATGACTCCGCCAAAACTAAAGGAAGATCTAAAATTTTTGAATGGTCTAAAAAATGGCAGATCAGATTCAATGTGGACAAATGTAAAGTACTCATTGGATATGTAAACAGAAACCAATACCAGATGAACAACGATGTTATACAGTGAACCCTCACTTTACTGCGGTCAATTGAACCCACGGAGACCAGCGTGGCGAAAGCGTAAGTGAACAACATAACATATGGGATTAAATGCAATAAAGACCAGCTGACCCCCAAACTCCACTTTTTTCCGACATAATACCTATGTTCTAGTAAAAATAACATCTTAATTTTATGATGGTACATGCACACAATTAATATAAGAGAAATAGAAATACATTCGCCAAGTTATGTCCATTCAAATAATGGACTCAACTCCCCTCCCTCTTCTCCACCTCCTGGCTCTTCCCTCTCTGAAATGCTTGGAAATATAAACTAAGTTAGGATAATATAATTGTTATTGCTGGATTCCTTGTAAGACCAGGAATATTTTGAATATAAATGTCAAATATTTTGCACAAGATAACATATTTGCTCTGAGTAAACAAAATACTTGCATTAGATCTAAAATTTGTATGTCTAATGCAAATGTAAATATATTCTGGCGGATAATTTGTATGAATTTTATGAGCTCAATAAAAATTATACTTCACCCGTATATGAGTAGATGCAGCGTAAGTAGAATTCCGTTATGGCAGGGTACTGCGAAATGTAAGCAGCGCAAAAGTGAAACGGCGAAGCGAGGAGTTCACTGTATGAAATCGACTGCGAGAGAAGTTAGAGGTAATGATAAGTAGGAATCTTAAGCCAAGTAAACAATGTGTATTTGCTCAAAACAAAGCTAATAAAATGCGGGTTCATACAAAGGGTGTTAGTTACAAGACTAGCGAGGTCATCTTAAAATTATATCTAAGCGCTTGTGAGACCTCACTTGGATTCGCAGTTCAATTCTGGTCACAATATTACAGAATGGATATAAACTCCTTGGAAGAATTCAGAGGAGAATGATAAAGATAATCCGGGCATTAGGAACCTTGATTACAGAGACAGGTTAAAGCATCTTAATTTGCACTCCTCGAGAGGCGTGAAGTGAGGGACGACATGATCGAGGTGTATAAATGGAAGTCGGGCTAAACAAAAGAACATTACAAAAGTACTCAAACAATCCAACCAGGACGAACTTCGTAACAATGGTCTTAAATTAGACAAATTTAGATTTAGGTCGAAATAGGTAAACATTGGTTTGGAAATAAGTAGTGGACGACAGGAACAAGTTACCAAATTTCATCATTAACTTCGAATATACTGGATAGCTTCAAACATAGGTTGGATGGATATATGAGCAATAATAGGGGCTGTGTATAAATGGGACTGCCCAGTATGGGCCAATAGGCCTGCTGCAGTTTCCTCCATTTTATGTTCTTAAGGGTGGGTGGGTTCTAATTCATGTTGGGTCATCACTCAGGGTGGGTGGGTTTCCTCTTCTGATAGTTTTCCAGTACAGTAATTTACTGTACTGGAATTGTGTGATGTCTTACTCGACTTTTTAATGTATAAAAATACTCAAACCAAAACAACAACAAAATACCACTTACCTGAAATATGTACTGACACCTCAGTTCTCGATTTTCTCTATGACGGTCACTTGATCCATTGCAGCAAGTCAGTAATAAATTCCCTTGCATCTAGTTCCTCTGTTTTTCTGTAATTCATTGCCCTGAAGAAAAAATATTAAGTTAAATACAATATCTGAAAACAATCTCAGCAGTCCAAATAACTAAAGTATTATCTTCAAAACAGAACTTTTGCTTTTATAATGAATATTACAGTACAGTGTAGTCCTCGCCAACACGGAATTATACCTGTTGATTTTGGGTATCCACGGTTCTCATTCTATATACCATTTCACCAACTGCATTGAATTCCGAGTATACCACGACTTATGCGGTGTCATTTTCCCAGGGTTCAATGTATTCATCTGTGTAGCATCTAGCTTCCAGCCACACTCTCTGTGTTGTTATCCTGTACCATGCATGGACGTATTTTACTGCTCCATACACTGGATACTTATTATGTATTTTCACAGTAGAACCTCGATAAATCAGACTAATTGGGGCAGACCCTCGTCCGGAAAATACGGATGTCCGAGAATCTATGGGAAGTTTGGACATAACCCAGCTTTCTAGACTGTTTGGAAAATCAGACATAAGTCTGGTTGTTGATAACTGTTTTCACTGATATGACTGTTTCATACTGTTAAGTGTTTACCCATAATATAAACAGTGGATGTGCATCTCCATGTGAACTGGGTAGGAGTGTACCAACAAGGGTTGTTCAAATCATACTGGCCCTGGTGGTAAAAATCCCTTCGTGAGTCAGATTAAAATCATGGTCTGTCCAATTGATAATTTTGTGTCCTCGAAGTGAAGGACACCTCATAAGTAGATGCTACGATTTTGAAAGATTTTTATATTGAACAGTTCTTCAATATGCATGAGAATGCATGAATGATTAATACTCCACAGCTGACTCACTAGGCATCACCAACATAGGCAATGATGGTGAGTGGACGTGTAATTCAATTTGTACACAATGTATAAATGTAAATTATTATCGAAAAAAGTCAGCAGACTTTAGAGTTGTACACAAATTCAACTTCAGCAAAATGGTAAGATTATGTAAAATAATCCAAACAATGGTGATGGTAATCCTCCCAGGAAGAGAGCAGACAAGTATATATTGCATCATCCGTGTTACACATATGCTGCTGCACTCCATCACCACAATATGTATCCACTTTATGGGTAACTGTGTCTGCCATTAAGAGTTTTAAAAGATAACCCAACACATTTAAAAACAATTAACATAAGGAGTCTGCAATAGGCCAGTTGTCCTGTGCATGGCAGCTCCTGTCTAGAGTTACTACCACACTCTATCAACCATGAATCTATCTAGCCTCCTTTTAAAACTTTCCAGAATTCCAGCACTTACTACAAAGTTGCGAAGCTTGTTCCACTCGCCTGCCACCCTATTTGTGAACCAGTTCCTTCCTATCCCTCCTAACCTTAACTTATCCAACTTAAATCTGTTGCTCGAGTCCTATCCTGCTCGGATATTATAAGAACTTTATCTATATCTCCTTTATTGATTTCATTCACCCACTTAAATACTTATATCATATATCCCGCTCTTCGTCTTTCTGGAATGCAAGTTAGTTTCTTTAACCTATCTTGATATGGAAGGTTTCTAAGTCCCAGAATCACTTTCCGTATTCTTAGCGGCATCGACTCCAGTGAATTGATATCCATTCTATAATAAGGGCATCAAAACTGAACGGCATAATGGAGTGTGGCCTGACTAGCTAAGATATAGTTGCAATAAGACCTCTGCACTCTTATTACTTATACTTCGAGATATAAAACCTAATTCTCTGTTTGCTTTACTTCAAACATTAACACACTTTCTTCTAAGCTCGGAGGTCAGGGCTTAAATACTAAGTCTCTTTCACAAGTCGACTTCTCTAGGTTGATGTTGTTAAGGCTGTGGAAATTTCTGTGGGCTGAGAAAATTTTTAAACACGGCAGGCATGCCAGCATGTGTGAGGTGTTCTTTGAAATTTTGCTTGTTTTTGCCCTCACAATGTTGATGTCCCATGCCCATAAACCTGTTTTATATGGTTACTGAAGAAATACGGCTATCTGCAGACACCTATGTTTGGGAAGGCATGACTCAAACCTTCATTCCTCATTAATCAAACCCTCATTCCTCGTGAAACAAGCTCTATCAAGTCCTAATCTCTAGTATGGTATTTTAATCTAAAAATGATACCGTATAATAATATAGTCAATAACTTCATCTTGATACCTAATTTTATTTTATTTCTCATCATAATACATAAATGGATTCTCTCAATGATTTTTTGATAGGTTACTATCATATGTTGTGGAAGGGGAGGAGGCAAAGATAAATTAAGAGCGTCTTCAATACACTGTACAGTATCCTTTATTCTCAAGTCAAATTACAGTACAGTCGACCCTCGTTAATTCGGACAAATAGGGGGAAGGGTGTCCGTTTTAGCCGTGTCCTAATTAACGATTGAAGGTTAATATTGCATTATATTTCAAAGTCATTATTTTCCCACGATTTCATCCACTTTCACTATGTCATACGTAATTTCAGCAAAATATTACATTTCCGTGAATGTATTATATCAAGCACAGTATGAATAGAATATCATTGTAATATAACAGTATTTTAATACGAAAACTATTAAAAAAACGAGTAACATCTCAAGAACATCGAGCTTAGGTAAAGTCTTTTGTTTTAGTCATGTATTTTATCTATTTTACATTGAAATACATCACGTTTCAGCAAAACTACTATTTATTTCGAGAATATATTCATTCAGTGAGTTTAGGTAAAATATCGTGTGATGTAACAGTTTTTAACTGAAAACGATTCGAAAAACACGTGCCCTCTAGCCCTGTTCAAGGAGAGGACTGGGAGAAGCTGTTTGGTTCTGCAGACGATGACAAAGGAAAATGATTTGGATGGATTTTAATGAAAATATTCAGAAATATGGTATTGTAGTATTTATTCAAGTCAATTAGGATAGAATATTATTGTAATACAACAGTTTTTAACTGAAAACCAATCAGCATCACGGTAACATCTTTGAACGAAAAGCAAAAGTCATTGTTTTAAGTCACGATTTTCTCCCACTTTCCACTGTCGTGAGTCATTTCAGCAAAAATATTACATTTCCGTGAATGCATTATATCAAGCACAGTATGAATAGAATACCATTGTAATACAACAGTATTTTAACCAAAAACTATTAAAAACAAAGTAACTTCTCTTGAACATCAGAAGGTTAAGGTAAAATCTTTTGTTTTCGTCATTATTTTATCTATTTTACATTAAAATACATGACGTTTCCGCCAAAAACTACTACAGTATTTATTTTCGAATATATTCATTCAAGGCACAGTTAAGGTAAAATATACGTGATGTAACAGTTTTTAACTGAAAACGATTCAAAAACATGTATACCGTCTAGCTGATACTCAACAGCTGGTGGTGCGTCATGCGTCGTAGTAAACAATAGGAGGTTGAAGTAGATTACCGGTATTATATTAAGTGTGAAATATCGAAAAAGGTTTTATTACAGTACTTTTGTAGATCAATGAGAACTGTGATACAGTATATGATTTGATAAGTTAGCCTGTGCAGAACTTCAACATAGACTACTGAAAACCGCGTTGCAAGATAATTTAGCCTATTGTAGTTGGTGAGCTTCATTTGCTGAAGGAACTGCACAACTTTTCATTACTAATTGGTACATATTTTACGTTTCCATTGTTTACTGGCAGTAAATGGTAAATTTTTTCATGTCTGAAGCTAAAAGTTGCATCCTCCTTCTTTCCTCCACAAAAGCCAAACTGTGGAGTGCTCTGCCTTCTTCTGTGTTTCCATGCTCTTATAATCTGTCTTATTTTAAAAGCTGGTTTCCGCATCTTCGTGGTGTAGATTAATACAGTATAACCTTTTTCTATATTTTCAATTTCTTTCCGTTCTTTTTTCGCTTTAAGCTCGTTGTGGAGTCGTTGACCTGTGCCGGGAGGGCCTAATTCCCGTAAAAACAAAAAAAAAAACCACTAGTGGTGGAGATGTTACATTAACCCAAAAAAGATACTGGTGTTTATCCCAGCAGTGGGTGGACCAGCATTTTAGCTAAGGTCGTGTAGGTAATATTCCTACAAATCTATAAAAAAAATAAATAAATAAATAAAAATAAAAAAGGTTCAGATTTTGTCCGAATTATCAATCCGGATTAAAGGGTCTGAATTAATAAGAGGTCGATTGTACAAATTATATATTCTACTTCTTGTTATTTAAGACTTTTAATATTATCTATAATTGCCATAGAGGCTGATCATAGTGGAATATAATAATAATGAATAAATAATATTCTGGTCAAAAGCTGGCCTAGAAGGCAGTCAGTGGGAGGTGAAGATTGGTCAAGGAGATTACATTCTGATACAGCTTATCCTTTTATTTTAAAGTCAAATTACAAATTATATACTGGAACATATTTTTTCTATTATTTAATGTTATATTATTTATGAAGAAATGTACACATAAGAAGCTGATCATAATGATTAAATACAGGGTAATAAACGAAGTGGGAACTCCAGCATGGCCAGCCCAACCCTAACCCCAGGGCTGGATTAAGGTATAGGCCAGGTTGACCTGGTCTAAACACCACGCCCCAAGGGCCCAGCAGTCAAGGCTGGATTTACTGTGATGAATGTGGCCTCACAAAAATATTTTTTTTTTTTTTTTTTATTGGGCACTCCCTACATCCTTAGTAAGGTAAGCGCAGAAGCGTTTACAAGCAACAGGGAAGCATGCCTAAGTTCATGCTTGCCTTTATGTCATGAGTTAAGGCGTAGAAAGCCTGAAGAGTCAAGAGGCGAGAAGGCTGAAAAGTCGTAGTTTATGTCATCAAGTTATTGAAGCTCCAACAACTTTCATGAATACAATTCGCAACTTTCGACTTACAACAGGTACCTACTTTACTGCTAGGTGAACGGGACTAATGGGGCCTGTTTTGAAAATGAAAATAAATGTAAAATAAATTTTCTTTGAGGATTATTATAACGATTACAAACTAAATACTATATTTTATCAGCATGTATTACATGTTTGAAGCCATACGGTAAAATTTTGCACCCTTATGAGGCCGAGCTAAGTTGCCTTAACTGGGTAGAACAAAGCAGAATCAAGTAGCGCAGCCATTTGTCTTCATTCATTACAAAATTGGGGACAAATTTGGTAATGAAAAATATGCTTAGTAATGAACTAATGATGAAGCACGATTTGGTACCCAAACCTCAAATTAGTAATGACTTCAGCCAAAGTTAAATATAATCAGTATTAGTATAAAACTTAATACTGTATATATAACTACATTTACATTTACTTATATCTTTGTTTATATATTACTATACAGAAGGGCTAGATATATCACTACATTTTTATAAAGATTTTTTTATAGCGACTACCAAAATTATCTAAATTTTCCAATATACAGAGTATATATTGTAGGCTATGTATATAAGCTACTGTCTTGATAGCATTTATATATCATCACATGGCAGCACTGCACTATGTGGGCAACATTCCCGAGGCTGCCATATGGCAAAGGCAGCCCAACACCGTTACCGCATCACCGCCCGAGTCACCAATTGTATTTCTCTCATCCATAATCCTGACTTCAGTGTTACGCTGCTTCCCCACCCATCACTGCATTCTTCAGGAAACACTAGTAACCACCAAACAGTGATAAATTTATTTATTTAGAGAAATTAGTAAAAGAAATATTTCAAATGTACCGCCATAGCAAACAATCGTATTTGCTCACCAGAGCGCTACCAGAATGCACAATCACATCACGCCCTATCTTCCTGGTGAGTGGCAGTAAGCAGCCAACTCCCATACAGATTTCGACTTCTAAGGTGAGGTTTAATGGGTTGCCCGTTACAGAAAAAATGAAGAATGGAAAACGTAATGGAAAGATTACCGTAAATAATAATTTTGGTTCGTCCGTTTATGTAGGTGTGATTGTCAGGGTGTCATTTAGGCGTCTGCCGCGAGTCTGTAATTCAGGATGGTCGTCACTGCCAGTTCAGTGTTTCTTGATATTGATAATGAAACAGCCATGTTCCCCGAGTCAAACAATGGTGCACACATTTGTTAAAAAAATAAACTCCCAAAAGTCAAGTTAGTCACCTTTATACCTCCAGAACCTCCCTATTTCCCCATTCATTACATGTAATTATATATTGTATCAGATTAATATATACAAACATCGTTGGACCCTATCTAAATACATATCCTACCCTACTGTATTTTACTACTTCGGGTATTATCAACTAGAAAGCGAAATAGTGTGGGCATACTGAATGTGTATCCATAGATATCTCACACCCAGGACAGGTAGGAGAAAACCACAATTGCGCCATATATGTAAGTAGAAAGTGCAGTGCCAGGAGTTGCACGTGGTGAGAAGCTTATCAGAAGCACCTGTTGAGTGAGTACAGTAAGCGTGCTGAAGGAGTAGCTGTCCGGGCTTCGTTAAAAAAGAGGTGTGCGTGTTGCTAGCCTCCAGGTTGAATGCCTCTGGCGAAATAGAGCTTATATACGTCCAGCGGGCGTGGAAGGCAATGGTGCGGTGTCGACCCCCCCTCCCAAGTCTAGACTCGTCAGAAGAAACTGCGTAGCGACTCTAAGCGACTAAGAGCAGCAGAACTCCGTTGCTACTCGATTTAGCTAGGCTGTTGTAGGGGAAGAGTAACAGTGACATTTTCTGAGGATCGCATTGTGGACCCAGAAGCATTACACATAGATTATGCGGTTACAGCAATGCGTAACT